>NC_082404.1:16112507-16115007 GCF_031168955.1 Gadus macrocephalus
AGAGAGGGAGGGACGGGGGAGGGATGGGGGAGGAGAGAGGGACGGGGGAGAGAGAGGGACGAGAGGGAATCAAGGAGAGATCAAGGAGTGAGGTAGCTACTCCATCATTGATCCTAGGCTGATTGTTCTGAGCCTTTAAGTCTCTCTGGATGAAAGAGGCAAAAAAGAGATGAAGAGAAGATAGAGACAACTATGTGACTGCTACCATCAAACTACCAAACTAGTACCACCAAACTACCACCAAACTACTACCACCAAACTAGTACCACCAAACTACCAAACTAGTACCACCAAACTACTACCACCAAACTAGTACCACCAAACTACTACCACCAAACTACCAAACTACTACCACCAAACTACGAAACTAGTACCACCAAACTACTACACCAAACTACCAAACTAGTACCACCAAACTACTACCACCAAACTACCAAACTAGTACCACCAAACTACTACCATCAAACTACCAAACTAGTACCACCAAACTACTACCACCAAACTACCAAACTAGTACCACCAAACTACCGAACTACTACCACCAAGTTACTACTTTATTACTACTTCCTTATGAGAGTACTACAAAGCTACTACGTTATTACTACTACTTCATGACAGTGCTACCGAGCTACTACGTTATTACTTCTACTTTATGAGAGTACTACCAAGTTAGTAGCATCCACGGGTACAATTACCCCAAATACAGAAAACAAACTAAACTCACAAAAACCAAAAACAGTGACTGGCAGACAAGGCTGCAGACAGACAGGCAGACAGGCAGACAGGCAGACAGACAGACAGACAGACAGACGGCAGAATGATCCTGGGCATTAAGAGACGTGTTGATGCTTGTTTCAAACCACGCTGTCATGAGAGGAGAGAAATAGAGAAGCGAGGAGAGGAGAGGAGGGAATTCATGAGGGAAGTGGAGAGAGGAAAGGAAGTGAGGAGAGAAGAGGGGAGAAGTGACAAGGGGAGAGGACAGGAGAGAAGTGAGGAGGGAAAAGGAGAGATAGAGAAGGGGGGAGGAGAGGAGAGAGCCGAGGGAGTGAGGATGTGTTCTGACAAGGGGATATAAGTCATCAGACGTTGATCAATCAGAGGAAGCAGAAGGGAAGGAAGATGAGGAACTAATACAAAGATCTGGGGAGGATTGAACCACGCCTCCTCACGCAGAGATCCAGATCCAGAACCACACTGGGAACCAGTCTGCCACCGCTGGGGGTGGTGCTCTACTGGTTTTGGGCTCACCAGGCTGGGATACTGGTCTAAAAGGGCCAGTGGTCCAGAGCCACTCTGGTCCTGCAGCTTAGTGGCCAGTCACTCCTCCTTTGTCTTCTGCTCTGCTATTCAGGTCCTCTCCTCCCCCTTCTCCTCCCCCTCCTGCAAAGCTCCTTCAGCCTTTCTCCTCTTGTCTCCCCCCTTCTCCTCCCCCTCCTTCAAAAGCTCCTTGAGCCTTTCTCCTCTCGTCTCCCCCTTCTCCTCCCCTCCTCCCTCCTGATGCCCTTCCCCTTCACTCTCTCTCCTCCAACCTCTCCAACCTCCCCTCTCTTGTATTGTTGCGTTGTGTTGTCATTTTTTGTGTAATGAAGTTGGTGTTGCGTTGTGGTTTTAATGTTGTGTTGTGGTGTTGTGTGTTGTCTGATGGAGTTAGCGTTGTGTTGTGTTGTGGTGTTTAACGTTGTGTTTAACGTTGTGTTGGGTTGTTGTGGTGTGTTGTGTAATGGAGTTAGTGTTGTGTTGGGGTTTTTAACGCTGTGTTGTGTTGTGATGTGCTGTGTAAAGGAATTTGTGTTGTGGTGTGGTGTTTGACGTTGTGTCATGTTGTTGTGTGTTGTCTGATGGAGTTACTGTTGTGTTGTGATGTGGAACGGTGCTAGTGTAATGTAGTTTTGTGTAGTGTGGTTTTGTGTAGTATTGTGTTGTTGTGGTGTGTGATGGTGTGTTTAATTGTGTTGTTCTGTGTTGTGTAATGTTGTGTTGGGGTGTGTAACAATGGGTTGCGTTGTTTAATGTTGTGTTGTAGTCTTGTGGAATGTTGTGTTTTGTTGGGTTACCTAAAGTTGTGTTGTGTCGTGCTGTGTAAGGTAATAGCCAGACATTGCGTTGTGTAACGCAATGTCGTGTTGTGTAACATTGTGCGAGTGGGTGGGTCACGTGACGGATCCAGACCGCCAGATCGCTTCCTGTTTCAACTTTATTCGTGCATTTAGCATGACAAGATTAGGCTCCCTCCCGGAGTCCCTTCAGACACCTGTTCCTGACGGAGTGTGTGTCCTGAGATGCTGTGGCTCAGAGACCCCCTACTGGGACCGGACAATACACCCCCCCCCCCTCCATTCATAGCGGGTCTTTCAGCCACAGAGAGCTCCGCTCACTCAGTCTTCTAGAATGTGCTGTGTCAGAGACATGGGGGGGGCAAGGAGGTCCCCCCCCCCCCCCCACAAACACACACACACACACACAATCTCATTCACACTTTCACTCACTCACACAAACA
>NC_082404.1:16116550-16129050 GCF_031168955.1 Gadus macrocephalus
CCTTCTGGAGCAAAGAAATACCATCATCATCATCATCATCATCCTCTTCCTCTTCATCATCATCATCATCATCCCCTCTATGCAACATCATCATTATCTCCTTCTTCATCACCATCATCCTCATCATTAACATTTTCACTTTCTTGATCATCATCATCCTCCTTATCATCATCATCATCAACATCTACACACCATCATCCTCATCATCCACCGCTTCATCATCATCATCCTCATCATCAACCTCTTCATCATCATCATCCTCATCATCAACCTCTTGATCATCATCCTCATCATTAACCTCTACATCATCATCATCCTCATCATCAACCTCTTCATCATCATCATCATCATCTCCTTCTAATTATCATCATCATCCTCATCCTCATCGCAACTAGTCGGATCATCAGTCTCACGTCTTGGTGAATACCACCATCAGTCCCGTTGCCATGACAGCCAGCACCAGTCCCAGGGTGACGCCCACAAACACAGAGTCTGAAGAGGGCAGAAACAGGAAGTACATTAAACAGGAAGTGAGCTGTTTGACGCATTCAGGAAGTGGAGACACAGGAGCACAGAGGAGGAGGAGGAAGAGGAGGAGCTTGGTCTTTACCCAGGTGGCGGTGACGGTGGGGTGGGCGAGGTGGGGGGGGGTGGTTAGGGGCGTGTCCTTTTCTTTCACCTGACAGCGGTTTCCTGTCCACCTGGGCTACACCTGCAGAGACGACCAATCAGATCACTGGTTCTAATACAGGCCTGAAGACACACCCAAGAACCCGACCTGCCTCCTAGACCAACACTACCCTGCTGAAGACAGACAGACAGACAGACAGACAGACAGACAGACAGACAGACAGACAGACAGACAGACAGACAGACAGACAGGCAGACAGGCAGACAGGCAGACAGGCAGACAGGCAGGTACTTAAAGCCCTAGCAGCCTTCAGTATGAAGAGCCACTCCAGAACCAGAACACGATGTTTGATTCCAGATAAGCAGCCTTCTGTGCATGCATTAGTACTAATGTAATCGAACAGACACATATTAGTACGACATCTGCTGGCGCTATTCCATCCACGCGCTGGCCTTTCCTGACCAGGGGCGGCTGCCCAGCCAACTGTGCATCGCCATGCCCAGAGATGCTGGGTACCATCGCAGTGATGCTGGGTACCATCGCAGTGATGCTGGGTACCATCCAGTGATGCTGGGTACCATCGCAGTGATGCTGGGTATCATCCCAGTGATGCTGGGTACCATCGCAGTGATGCTGGGTACCATCGCAGTGATGCTGGGTACCATCCCAGTGATGCTGGGTACCATCCCAGTGATGCTGGGTACCATCCCAGTGATGCTGGGTACCATCCCAGTGATGCTGGGTACCATCGCAGAGATGCTGGGTACCATCCCAGTGATGCTGGGTACCATCCCAGTGATGCTGGGTACCATCCCAGTGATGCTGGGTACCATCGCAGTGATGCTGGGTACCATCGCAGTGATGCTGGGTACCATCGCAGTGATGCTGGGTACCATCGCAGTGTGCCGCGGTCGCTCTGTACTCACGCGCACGTCGGCCCGTGTCTCTCCACTGTGCACGTTCCTCCTGCGAGACAAAACGACTGAGGACACTCTGAGGAGGAGAGGAGAGGAGGAGAAAAGGAGAGTGGAGGAGATAAGAGAGGAGGAGAGGAGTGGAAGAGAGGAGGAGAGAGGTGGAGAGAGGAGAGGAGGAGAGGAGGAGAGAGAGAGGAGGAGAGGAGAGGAAGAGAGAGAAGAGGAGAGGAGGAGAGAGACAGGAGAGGAGGAGAGAGAAGAGGAGAGGAGGAGAAAAGGAGAGGGAGGAGAGAGGAGAGAAGAGGAGGAGAAAAGGAGAGGAGAGGAGAGGAGGAGAGAGAAGAGGAGAGGGGAGGAGAGGAGATAAGAGAGGAGGAGATGAGGAGTAGAGAGGAGGAGAGGAGAGGAAAGGAGGAGTGGAGAGAGATGAGAGGAGAGGAGATGAGGAGCAGGTGTTGAGGAGATACATACAGTGAGGATACTGTATATATGAGTCCCTCAATAAATGTAAATGTAGTGTATGAAGCTTGTGTGTGTGTGTGTGTGTGTGTGTGTGTGTGTGTGTGTGTGTGTGTGTGTGTGTGTGTGTGTGTGTGTGTGTGTGTGTGTGTGGTAGCTGGTGTTGGTTACCATGACAGCTGGACTCGTCGGGGAGGTAGGGGGGGCAGTGGGGGGTGCGGTCACATCGGAGGTCCAGAGGGAGGCAGGAGGAGGAGGTCTCACACACCAGAGACCCCGACACACACCGCCGCACCGCTACAACACACACACACACACCACACACACACACACACACACAGTATATATACATATTCACCGCTACAACACAGACACACACACACACACACACACACACACACACACAGGCATACACTCAAGCACACAGTATATAAACACTACAAACAAAGCTGTAACACTAACCAATCCATCATCCACAAACACACACACACACACACACACACACACACACACACACACTCGCAAAGACACACACACCCACACAGAAACACGCAAACACACTCACACACACACAAAGACGCACACACATTCACACTCACACACACACACGCACACGCACACACACTCAAATCCACACACACCCACAACCACACACCCACAACCACACACACACACAGACACTCACGCACGCACGCCCACACCCCCACACACTTACACACACACACACACACACACACACACCCCCCCCCCCACTCACGGCAGGCGCCTCGTCCTCGCCGAGGGGGGCAGTCCGGGACCCCGTCACAGCGGAGCAGCGAGGGCAGGCAGCTGTCGGCGCACAGGAAGTGACCCGGGGGACAGCCCCCCTGGGGGGGCGGGGTCCCGGGCACCAGCGCCGGGCAGCTCCGCTCGTCCGATTGGTCCACGCAGTCCGGCTGTCCGTCACACAGCCAGCTGAGGGGGATGCACTGGGAGGACTGGGAACACTGGAACTCACCTGGGCCGCAGTGGGGGGGCGCCGGGGTGGCATCGCCTGGGGTCAGGGGTCATCGCACATCAGTACACGACGCACACTTTAATACGCGTGCACACTACCACACACATACATCTAAACACCATCACACACTTTATACAAATGTTCACATCCTCACACACACTCGAAAACCGGAACACAATCTCATACACACAAATATTCATCTGCACACACTTTAATAACACATTTAGAGGAGAGGGGTGGAGAGAGATGAGAAGGGTGGATAGGAGAGGGGGAGAGGAGGAGAGGGGAGGAGAGAGAGAGAGTCGGGTTGAGCTGGAGAGAGGGAGAGGAGAGGGGAGAGGAGAGGGGAATTGCTTCCTGCAGATATCTGACCCTGACCCCGAGTAAATGAATCCTCCAGGGATCCTCCTTTATGCTCTCTGGCTCTCTCTGGCTCTCTTTCTCCCTCCTCCTCAAGTCTCTAAACCTCCCTCTCTCTCTCTCACTCCCTCCCTGCTGGACCCATTAGAGAGAGGGGGATACACAGAGAGAGAGAGAGAGAGAGAGAGAGAGAGAGAGAGAGAGAGAGAGAGAGAGAGAGAGAGAGAGAGAGAGAGAGAGAGAGAGAGAGAGAGAGAGAGAGAGAGAGAGAGAGAGAGAGAGAGAGAAGCAGTGAGACGGGAGAAGGGGGCGAGTGGATAAAAAGGAACAAGATAATAAGAAGGAGAGATTAATGAAAACCAGAGGAATGGAGGGGGTGTAAGAGGAGAGAGATATTGGGAGGGGACAAAGGGAGACTATGAGATATTAAGAGACAGAGGATGGAGAGGAGAGAGAGGGAGAAGAGAAAGAGAATGATAGGAGAGAGGAGAGAGAGAGAGGGGAGGGAGAAGGAGAGGAGAGAGGACAGAAAGAGAGGAGTACAGGCAAGCTGCTTTGTTCAATGAGGAAAGGTGTTTGAAAGCAAAGAGGGATGAGGCAGACAGAAAGTGTAAATCAATTGTAATGCATCTGGTGACAGTATTGATTAGAAGACTGATGGTACTACAACAAGCACATCATTGGTCAGGTTCAGACAACCCCTGGTACAGGTGGACCCCTGGTGTGTGTGTGACCTCATGCCTCCCATGGTGCACCCTGTTGTGTGTGTGTTTGATGTCATACCTCCCATGATGCACTCTGGTGTGTGTGTGATGTCATACCTCCAATGATGCACTCTGGTGTGTGTGTGTGTGATGTCATACCTCCCATGATGCACTCTGGTGTGTGTGTGATGTCATACCTCCAATGATGCACTCTGGTGTGTGTGTGTGATGTCATACCTCCAATGATGCACTCTGGTGTGTGTGTGTGATGTCATACCTCCCATGATGCACTCTGGTGTGTGTGTGATGTCATACCTCCAATGATGCACTCTGGTGTGTGTGTGTGATGTCATACCTCCAATGATGCACTCTGGTGTGTGTGTGATGTCATACCTCCAATGATGCACTCTGGTGTGTGTGTGATGTCATACCTCCAATGATGCACTCTGGTGTGTGTGTGATGTCATACCTCCCATGATGCACTCTGGTGTGTGTGTGATGTCATACCTCCAATGATGCACTCTGGTGTGTGTGTGATGTCATACCTCCCATGATGCACTCTGGTGTGTGTGTGATGTCATACCTCCCATGATGCACTCTGGTGTGTGTGTGATGTCATACCTCCAATGATGCACTCTGGTGTGTGTGTGATGTCATACCTCCCATGATGCACTCTGGTGTGTGTGTGATGTCATACCTCCCATGGTGCACTCTGGCGTGTGTGTGATGTCATACCTCCCATGATGCACTCTGGCGTGTACGTGATGTCATACCTCCCCTGGTGTGTGTGTGTGATGTCATACCTCCCATGGTGCACTCTGGCGTGTACGTGATGTCATACCTCCCATGATGCACTCTGGCGTGTACGTGATGTCATACCTCCCATGATGCACTCTGGCGTGTACGTGATGTCGTCGAGGGCCACGTCTGTCCGCGAGTCCCGCCCACCTGGGCCTGGAAGGTCACCCTGAAGGGCGTGGGGTTGGACAGCACCGCGCTGGCGTAGGTCCACTGGTCGCCGTGGTTACCGCCGGTCGCCCACATCAGGAGGCGGACCCCGCTGGCCCCCACTGTGTACACCTGGGGGACAGGAAGTGATGTCACGGGTTGATAAAGTAGAATATAGAGTGTACGATATGACGTTCAATGAGACTAGACTAGATTAGATTAGATTAGATCCCATTAGATCTGATTAAATTGAGCAGATTAGATTATATACAGTTATTTTGGACTATCTAATTTTATGTAAGATTTATATTAGTCTAGAATCGGGAACATTAGAAAATATCAGATTCAACTACATTAGACTTTATTAGACTAGATGAGAGGAGATTAGATCGGATTAAAGTAGTTTATATTAGATTGTATCAAACTATCGGAAACTAGAGGAGATTCGATTAAAGTAGATTATAATAGATTGCAGAACCAGATTACATTAGACACAGGATAAATACAGATTATGATATGAAAACTTTATTTCAGACTCGAAGTCCATAAATAGCACAAGTACAATACAAAAATACAATACAAAAAATATAAAAAGTCAGTTAATATACAAACATTTCAGCCAGTGCACCCTCAGGATGGAGGTATAGCGAGCACAGCTCAGAGTGGGATTTACAAGTACCACAATGATACCATTGTGATACCATTGCTGATTATATTACATGATATATGATATAGGTTACATGATACGATATATGATATATGATATAGATTACATGATACGATATATGATATAGATTACATGATATGATATTTTATATAGTTGACATTATATGATATATGATGTATGATATAGGTTACATTATATAATATGTGATATAGATTACATTATATGATATATGTTGTAAGATGTATGATATAGGTTACATGATATATGATTTATGATATAGATTACATTATATGAAATATGATATTGATATAGGTTACATGATATTATTTATGATGTACGATGTATGACATAGATGACATTATATGACATAATGTATGATAGATGATATAGTTGACATTATACGTTTGATACATGATATAGATGATGATTCATAATATATGATATAGATGATGATTTATGATATATGATATAGATGATGATGTATGATATATGATATGTGATGTATGATACATGAAATAGATGATGATGTATTATATATGATATATGACGTAAGATATATGATATAGATGATGATGTATGATATCGGTGATGATGTATAATATATGATGTATGATAAATGATACATGATATATGATGTATGAAATATGATGTATTTTATAGATGAAGATGTATGATGTATGATATAGCTGATGATGTATGATATACGATGTATGATATATGATGTATGACATATGATATATGATATAGTTGATGATATATGATGTATGATATATGATGTATGACATATGATATATGATATAGTTGATGATATATGATGTATGATATATGATATAGCTGATGATGTATGATATATGATATAGTTGATGATGTATGATATATGATATAGTTGATGATGTATGACATGCTGTGGTCACCTTGAGGGTGCCCATGCTCTCGGAGCCCTGCATGTAGAACCAGAAGCGGAGGTGACAGCGCCCCCTGCTGGCGGGGAACGGCCTGCTGGTCGTCACCATGGCAACATCCCCCTCCCTCTGGGCAGCTGAGTTCAGGTACAGGAACCCCCCTTCACCTCCTGGACACACACACACACACACACACACACACACACACACACACACACACACACACACACACACACACACACACACACACACACACACACACACACACACACACACACACACACACACAGGCACGCACAGGCACGCACGCACACAGACACACACACACACACACAAATACAGACACACACAAACAGACACACACACAGCCAAACACACACACACACCCATGCGCACACACACACATTCACACACCCATGCGCACATAAAGACACAAACACACACCCAAACCCACACACACACACACACACACACACACACACACACACACACACACACACACACACACACACACACACACACACACACACACACACACACACACACACACACACAAACCTTTAATGTGAGGTCATACCCCCCCCAAAATATTATTTTAATGGACTTTAGGAGGGATTAGTCTGTTTAGAAAGTTCTAGACTAATGAGTGTGGCGAGGAAGCCGACCAATCAGAATACTGATACCAAACCGACACACCTGGGCTGTGATCACCAGGAGGTCCACTTCCTAGTGTGTGACTTATATGGGCGATCGTCCAATCACAGTCGTCGTGCTTTTCCTGGGTGAGCTGGCAGACCTCTTCCCATTGGTCGGCTGGCATGTTGAAGTTACACGCCCCTGACATGCTGAAGATATGGTCTGAGAGAGAGAGAGAGAGAGAGAGAGAGAGAGAGAGAGAGAGAGAGAGAGAGAGAGAGAGAGAGAGAGAGAGAGAGTGAGAGAGCGAGAGAGCGAGAGAGAGATAGGAAACATCATTTACATACATAGTATATACTGTTTATTACAAAATCATACTTATAAATCAACTCACCACATGCGGCTTCATCTGATTGGTCGAGACAGTCGGGTTTGCTGTCACAGCGGAGGCGGGACTCAATGCACTCTCCGCTCCCACACACAAAGTCTGAGGCTGACGGACAGCTGCCTGGGCCAACAGCGCCTGGAGCACACACACAGACACACATTGCAAACATTTCTTTAGTCTTACATTGTGTGTACATTGGGTCTACAACACAACATTGATGTGATGTGTTGTATTGTTTTTATTGTATTATTTTGTGCACGCTGTGATATGTTGTGTTATAATGTGTTGCATTGTGTTGTATCGTGTTGTATTGTGTTACATTGTGTTATATTGTATTCATTGTGTTATATTGTGTTATGTTGTGTTATATTGTTTACATTGTGAACATTGTGTAAAATTGTGTTGTATTGTGTTGTATTGTGTTGCATTGTGTTACATTGTATACATTGTGTTATGTTGTGTTACGTTGTGTTACATTGTGTACAGTGTGTTGGTCTCACAGCGTGTGTACTCCAGGTCGTCCAGGGCGGCCCCCCCCCCCCTAGGTCCTGGGTCCGGACCCCCTCGAAGATCACCTCGAAGTTCCTCCTGCTGCTCAGCATGACCTCCGCCCTCCTCCACCCTCTGGCCTGCTCCTCCTCCTCCGCCCTCCTCCACCCGATTACCCTGCTCCTCCTCCGCCCTCCTCCACCCGATCCCCTGCTCCTCCACCAAGCTCCTCCACAGCTCCTGCAGAACCTCCTCCGTCTGGGCAAACACAACACACACACACGCATGCACACAAACACCGACACAGACAGACACACACACACACACTGTTATGGTGTGTGTTCTAGTGTGTGTTATGGTGTGTATTAAAATGTGTGTGTGTGTGTGTGTGTGTGTGTGTGTGTGTGTGTGTGTGTGTGTGTGTTAAAGATCTGTCCGTTAGGGTCCAGTGCTGTGTTCCGATATCCATACTCCCATGAGTACACTTAAACGTAGCACACTCTCCGCACTCAGCAAGCGCACAGATTTTCAGATGTCAGTGTCGTTCCAAATCTAATACTCCGTGGTGCACCGACCGGAAACGACTGCCGCCGCGGCTCCTCCCCCGCAATAAACATCCCGCTTTGAAGGGTGACCCCTTTACGCCTAGCAGCTATAAAAAACCTAAAAAATTATAAAAGCCACAAAATGACTCAATTAGTGCAGGCTATGTGGAAAATGTGCCGACGTTGGCTTAGCCTGGCTCCGCCTCTTCCGCTATGTAGCTAAGATGGCTGCCGTTGAGTACGAAAAGTGTACATCGATCCACAGTCTGCGGTTTGATAGTTTTGAGTACACAATCCTTTCAGTACACTTCTTTTCGCCGCAATCGTAATTGGAACGCCCCACGTAAGTATGGATATTTTAACACAGCACAGATATTATAGGCCCCCTTCAAGCCCCCCCCTGATGACATCACCCCCCCGCGTCACCTTGACCAGCAGGCGGATGGTTCCTGAGGCATGCTGGGAGATGTAGTACCAGAAGGAGAGCCGGCAGTAGGGGCCTGAGGCCCTCCACACAGAGCTCCTCATGTGGGCCTTATCCCCACGCACACCCCCCGGACTGGAGGCCAGGAACAGGAAGTGACCTGGGGGGGGGGGGGGGAAGAGAGAGAGAGAGAGAGAGAGAGAGAGAGAGAGAGAGAGAGAGAGAGAGAGAGAGAGAGAGAGAGAGAGAGAGAGAGACAGAGACAGAGAGAGAGAGAGGGTAAGTCAAATCCATTTCATTATTAAGATAAGGTAAGGTCATTCCTATGGGGGGGGGTTGTACCCTGCTGGGTGTGGAGGGTGTGGTCGTGGGGGGGTCCGGCGCTGTTGGGGGTCCCGGTCCCGAGGGTCCAGTCCAGGGTGTCGGCGGGGGAGGGGCTCCAGCCGCAGCGGCCCGCCTCCAGGGAACACGACGTCCCACAATGCACCTCATCGCTGCCGTCGCCGCAGTCGTCCCTGAAGTCGCACCAGCGGTCCTCAGACACACAACCCCCGCTGGAGCACCGCTGGAACCCTTCCGGACAGCCTGGAGAGCACAATGTAACACAATGTAACACAATGTAACACAATGAAACACAATGTAACACAATGTTACACAATGTAAGACAATGTAACACAATATAACACAATATGACACAATGTAACACAATATAACACGATATAATACAATATGACACAATATAACACAATCTAACACAATGTGCACAGTATTACAAAACAGGCTCCAATATAAGTGTGTGTGTTCTCCAGGCTGCCCTGCGGCGCGAATCGATGAATATCGCGGCTTGAACACCTTTGTTCGCGCAAATTTTACTCGCGTTAACGCAAATTTTCAAGTGATTCTATCTACGCAGACACTTTTCTTTTCCGCAAATTTGTCTCAATGCTTTGCCTTCACAGTCTATCAGCGTACAGTCCCTGAAGTCCAGAGTGGAGCGCAACATGGGGGGGGAAAGTCATTTTAAAGCTCTATAATATATCGATATAATATAATACATAATATAATAGCCAATATCATATGTTGGGTCCTGTTGATGTTACTGGTACATCAACAAGTAAAGACTCGTAGTGGGTTAGTGGGGGTTATCTGGGCCATGGTCGAGAAGGAATTGAGGGGAAGAAACTTTGGCGTTCACCAGAGGTTAGCCCCTCCTCCTACACTTGTGTTAGGGTTTTGAAGTTCGCGCAAAACACTCTGACGAGTAAAGTTTATGTACTCGCACGAGCAAACATGAGGCGCGAGCATTTGCCCTGCTTTTGGTGTCAACGCAGAGTTAGGGTAAGGGGTCTAGGTCTAGCTGTACCTGTGGGGGGCAGAGGGTCGGGGGTCTCTGCCTGCGGGGCGGGGAGGCACCCTGGGGAGAACACCACGTCGTCCAGGCAGATCTCCCTCATGGGGTTGCGTCCCACCTTGCCCCGGAACTCCACCCTGAAGTCTCGGGGCGCGGCCAGGGTGAGCTGCCGGCTCTGCCAGTAGTGGCCCTGCTCCCCGGTCAGGTTCAGCAGCGCCCGCAGGCCGCCACCAACGCCACTGCCGCCGCCGCCGCCCGCCGCCGCCGCCGCCGCCGCCGCCACCGCCGCCGCCGCCGCTGCCGCTCACCAGCATCACGGCCAGCGCCCCCACGCCGTCGCCCGACATGTGGAGCGAGAACCGCATCTGGGGAACCGAGAAAACGCCTTACACATCTGGAGAGACCAGAACCAAGAACACGGCTCTACACCTCTGGAGAGACAAAAGCAAAGAATACAGCTCGACACATCTGTAGAGACCAGAACACAGCTCTACATATCTGGAGAAACCAGAACACAGCTCTACACATCTGGAGAGACCAGAACACAGCTCTACACATCTGGAGTGATCAGAAACAAGAACACAGCTCCACACATCTGGAGAGACCAGAACAAAGAACACAGCTCTACACTTCTGGAGAGACCAGAACAAACAACCCATCTCTCCAAACACCCGTTTGAAGCATTATTCTGTGCAGTAAATGGAGCGTGACTTTAAAGCAGGAACCCTGAACCAGCCCTAATGAAAACACAATAGCTCTGTAGAGTTCACAGAGCCCGACTCAAAACCTTTCATTCATTGATATGATTGCAGGTGTTTGGTTGGCTGCTTGCTATTCTGTCTGCGTCTCCAACGCCCAAACACTAGAACATATAGCTGGTCTAGTTCTCCCTACTCTCTAGATCGACATGATGTCACACACATCCTCTCTAGATATATAGCGGTATATTATAACACTGTTATTTACACATCCTCTAGTTCCATAGCACTACATTATAATCTGTTATTGACACATCCTCTCTAGTTCTATGGCTCTTCTTTATGTATCATGTAATCTATAGTTCTATAGCTCAACATTATGTTATATTTATTATCACAGCCTCTCTGGCTCCATAGATCGTCATTATGCTCAGCAGTTATTAAGATCAGAAGGACCAGACAACATATTGATCTATGATTGGCTGTGAGAAGGTTTACAGATGTAGCAACACCGATCAATAAAGCTCCATTTACTATACTCCATGGTCTAGCTGTGTGTGTGCGTGCACGCTCGCATGCGCACTCGCGCACGCGTGTGTGTCTGTGCTTGTGTTTGTGTTTGTGTGTGCAAGCTAGCATGCTTGTGTTTGTATGTGTGCGTGTGTGTCTGGGCTTTCTTGCCTCCTGTCAAATTGAGCTCTGTTGTTGAGGGAAAAAGCACACACACACTGAAGGCTCAGCTGTCAATCACATCTCCACACACACACACACACACACACACACACACACACACACACACACACACACACACACACACACACACACACACACACACACACACACACACACACACACACACACACACACACACACCGGGGGTGTGGAGTGATTGATAGTCATCATAATAAGGTGAACATGACTGGTCATTAATAACCCATCAGCTCAACTCAATAGAGACAGAGACAGAGAGACAGAGACAGAGACAGAGACAGAGACAGAGAAGCAGAGGGAGAGAGGGAGAGAGGGAGAGAGGGAGAGAGAGAGAGAGAGAGAGAGAGGCAGAGAGAGAGAGAGAGAGACGGAGAGGGAGAGGGAGCGAGAGAGAGGCAGAGGAAGAGAGAGAGACAGAGAGAGGCAGAGGGAGAGAGAGAGAGAGAAAGAGAGAGAGAGAGAGACGGAGAGGGAGAGAGAGAGAGAGAGAGAGAGAGAGAGAGAGACAGGGAGAGAGAGAGCGAGAGCGTGCCAGAGAGACAGAGAGAGAGTCTGTATTGTTCTATGGCAATTTAATATCATTACAATACGGATCGATAGAGTAGTATTTAGACAACGCGTTGTTAGAAAACATGACGTATTGATCGTGATATTGATTATGACAACGACTCCT
>NC_082404.1:16134050-16136550 GCF_031168955.1 Gadus macrocephalus
TCGTGTTTGAAGTCGCAGAGGGCCTCCTGGGGGACGCACCCGGGGGGGGCGCTGCAGGCCACCAGGCCGGGGGGGCAGCGGTCGGCCGGGGGGCTGGGGGTCTCGGGCCTCGGCGGGGGGGCGGTGGGCCGCACCGAGGCCAGCGGCTCTGGAGCAAGGCAGCGGCAGACACCGTGTGAGAGAGGAACCCCCGACCTGAGCCTACAGCAGCCTGCGTGGTCGCGCACTGTGTTGTGGACCCGTCTCACCCCACCTGTCTCACCTACCATCCGTCACCTGTCTCACCTACTGGCGTACGCCACACCTGTCTCACCTGCCGTCCTACATTACAAACCTAGTCAGAGACCCATGTTATGAACCCGTCTCACCACACCTGTCTCACCTACCATCCTACACTACTGCTCTAGTTATGAACCTGTCTCACAACACCTGTCTCATCTACCATCCATCATCTGTCTCCCCCACCATCGTACACCTGTCCCCCCTATAACGTACACCTGTCTCACCTACCATCCTAGACCTGTCTCACCTACCATCGTACACCTGTCCCACCTATAACGTACACCTGTCTCACCTAACATCCTACACCTGTCTCACCTAACATCCTACACCTGTCTCACCTACCATCGTTCAGGGAACAGTCAAGGAAAGACAGGTCGTCGATGGCGATGTCTCCGCTGAAGTCGTCTCCCACCGTCCCCTCTACCAGGATCTGCAGACAGACAGGCAGACAGACAGACAGACAGACAGACAGACAGACAGACAGACAGACAGACAGACAGACAGACAGACAGACAGACAGACAGACAGACAGACAGACAGACAGACAGAAGAAAGAAAGACAAACATTAACTACTATATAACATCCGATATGAGAATAAATGAAACAACAAACTAAGTCTGTGGGTCATGATGGTGATTCAGACAAGGTCTTTACGAGCTGAGGCTAATGATCCATGCTATTCATGCTAGGCTAATGGAAGGTGAAATTAACATTAGCAAGCCTGTTTGCTATCATGGTTCGGAACAATATTTGCATAATCAAACAATAAACATCCTGCAGATTCCCAAGGCTCCTTGGACCATGTTAATGTCTCTGTAGCTTGCTCGGAAGATATGATGAACCAACCACTCAGGTTTGGACCAGAGATGCGCGTTTGGTTTGTGTATATTTGTTCACTTGTGTTGCAACCTTATTGGAACCTAGCCTGTAGCTTCCTAGCTGGGACCTGAGATATCTCTCACAGTCATTCTGTGCTGTTTTGTTTGTTTACAAGGAAGAAAGAAACACTGTCGTTCTCATAGCTGTGCTGACAATATTTAAAACATTTCAAAACAACACACATCATTAAGATAAGTCATTCATCTAGAGGAGAACATTCATCTAGAGGAGAACATTCATCTGGAGGAGAACATTCATCTAGAGGAGAGCATTAATCTAGAGGAGAACATTCATCTAGAGGAGAACATTCATCTAGAGGAGAACATTCATCTAGAGGAGAACATTAATCTAGAGGAGAACATTCATCTAGAGGAGAACATTCATCTAGAGGAGAACATTAATCTAGAGGAGAACATTAATCTAGAGGAGAGCATTCATCTCAACGAGAAGGTTCCTCGAAAGGAGAACGTTAATCTAGAGGAGAGCATTAATCTAGAGGAGAACATGCATCTCTAGGGAGCTCCCTCCTCCTCCTCTCCTCCTTCCCTGTTCGACTCCCAGCCAAAGCCAGATGAACCCCGGGCTCTGGGTTTGATTCCCAATAGTACCGTCTAAACCCTACCTGCTCCTCAACGACCTGTCCCTGAAGTCAGTCTCTTCATATAAAAGCACTGCTAGACCCCTGAACCACTTATCAGTCCCACCTGCGGGGGTCACGACCTCACCTGAAAGGGACGGCCGCTGTTGAGGTAGAGGGTCTTCCGATGCCACAGGTCGCCGCGGTTACCGTACTGCAGCCACAGCATGTGTCCGCGGCCGGCGGAGGTGGTCCTCATGTACACGGCCAGGCGGGCCACGTGGGTCCCGAACATGTGGTAGTGGAACCTGGGATGGAGAAAAAAGACATCTGTTGTTACCTTTTAGCTGTACAGGCTTTGTTTTCCATTCCGTGTGGAGACCGGTATTGTCGGTGCCGCTAAAGTAGCATTTATAATCGTTTACTACTTTAACGGCAGCGACAATCCAAAACCCAAGTGGGATCTAGATGGAAAAAAGTGTGTAGTTCAAAACGTCAGCAGCTTTTACTTCTTCGCCCCCTACAGAGTTTGTTATGTACGATCATTCAAAAAACCCCACGTTATTTCCCATAGACATCGGAACTTATTCTTCAGAGGTCTATTTTCTTGCCACCCTGCCTTTTCCTCAGCGTCAATCAAAATGATAACCATCGTACTTGGGTAATCCTGTCCCGAGGGAGAAGACATCCTCCTATGCACTCTTCTGCTTGATGAGTTCACAGGCAGCTCTGTGTCTCGGGTACGCATTACCTGATTTGAT
>NC_082404.1:16141550-16164050 GCF_031168955.1 Gadus macrocephalus
GGTGGTGGTGGTGGTGGTGATGGTGGTGGTGGTGGTGGTGGTGGTGATGGGGGTGATGGTGGTGGTGGTGATGGTGGTGGTGGTGGTGATGGTGGTGGTGGTGGTGGTGGTGGTGATGGGGGTGGTGGTGATGGTGGTGGTGATGGTGGTGGTGATGGTGGTGGTGGTGGTGGTGGTAGTGGTGGTGGTGGTGGTGGTGGCGGGGATGCTGCTGATGCTTGTGGTAGCGGTGGTGGTGAAGGTGGTGGTGATGGTGATGGTGTCGGTGGTGATGGGGTTGGTGGTGGTGGTGGTGGTGATGATGGGGGTGGTGGTGGTGGTGGTGGTGGTGGTGGTGGTGATGGGGGTGATGGTGGTGGTGGTAGTGGTGGTGGTGATGGGGGTGGTGGTGGTGGTGGTGGTGATGGTGGTGGTGGTGATGGGGGTGGTGGTGATGGGGGTGGTAGTGATGGGGGTGGTAGTGGTGGTGGTGATGGGGGTGATGGTGGTGGTGGTGATGGAGATGGTGGTGGGGGTGGTGGTGGTGGTGATGGGGGTGGTGGTGGTGGTGGTGATGGGGGTGATGGTGGTGGTGGTGATGGAGATGGTGGTGGTGGTGATGGGGGTGATGGTGTTGGTGGTGGTGGTGATGGGGGTGGTGGTGGTGGTGATGGGGGTGATGGTGTTGGTGGTGGTGGAGATGCACGTGGTAGTTCTGGAGGTGGTGGTGGTGGTGAGGATGGAGGTGTTGGTGGTGCAGCAGAGTGACCTGACCCTGTCCTCCTGTATCTGGAGGGCAGTGAACAGCAGGACTCATCTGCCCACAGACCGCCAGAGGCCCCAGATGGCACCCTGGTCTGTCCTTGACCCCGCCTCGTCACCACGGAGACACCATCTGTTGCTATGGGTACGCCATCTGTCTCCAACGTGGGGACGTGCACTGCTGGCTCCTTCAGGTCTCCTCCATCACTTTACTACAACACCTTGACTAGAACTACCTGCTAGGGTGCTAACAACGTCACACACTGCTACACACACACACTGCTACACACACACACACTGCTACACACACACACACTGCTACACACACACACACTGCTAGACACACACACACACTGCTACACACACACACACTGCTACACACTGCTACACACACACACACTGCTACACACACACACACTGCTACACACACACTGCTACACACCGCTAAAGGGGTCTACCTGAAACGGTCGGTCACTGGTGACCTGGACCACGGTGCGTCGCCATGGCGCCCAGACCGGGCTGGGTTGCCGTGGTTCCCCGGCGGTTGAGGCCTTCCACAGCAGGGTGGTCCGGCCGTACAGAGGGTCCCGGACCTGCACCTGGAGGTCCCCATCGCTGGTCTCAGTGTGGTGGTAGAACCTCACCTGGTCCAGGAGGAGAGACGGACTGTTGTCATGGGGACGGCCCGGCCTCTCGTTAACGCTAATTAACTAATTAACCAATTAACCAAAGGTAAACAAATGAACCAGTTTGGCATCAAACCAAGTAACAAGCAAAGCGTCACCTGGCAGGTGAGGGAGGGGAGGAAGACAGGACTCCTGAGCTCTGCTGCTGATCCCTGGCCTCTGATTGGCTCTAGAGACAGGAAGTAGGCTGGAGAGAGAGAGAGAGAGAGAGAGAGAGAGAGAGAGAGAGAGAGAGAGAGATTTTTGAATGGCCAGGGGGGACAGGGGGAAAACTTTATGGCCATATGGCCACTGAGTATCTGATTTAAGAACTGCTTCCTAAATAATATTTAACGTGAAGGCCTCTTGTTTTAAAAGCAACCTGTGTGAATTGCATCTTGGATCATACGTGGGGACATGTGACCGGCTGCTACCTGATTGGTTGTTGGTGTGGTCGCGTTTGATCCCGGGACCTCCGGGTCGACGGGTCCATCCAGGCACCGCCTCCGGGGACTGGACCAGGTCACAGTACCCCTCCTGGAAGTCACAGCGCCGATACACCTCGCCTGGAGAGAGAGAGAGAGAGAGAGAGAGAGAGAGAGAGAGAGAGAGAGAGAGAGAGAGAGAGAGAGAGAGAGAGAGAGAGAGAGAGAGAGAGAGAGAGAGAGAGAGAGAGAGAGAGAGAGAGAGAGAGAGAGAGATTGGTCTACTAGTCCTCTAACTAGAGAGAGGTTGGTCTACTAGTCCTCTAACACAGACAGAGGTTAGAGAACGAGTTCTCTAACTATAGAGAGGTTGTCTACTAGACCTCTGACAGAGAGAGAGGTTGGTTTAGTGGTCTAGTCCTAACCACTCATCTATCTCCTCACACCAAACAGAACATTAGTTGTGATCAGTAAATCTGCTGGAGGCTGAGAGATCTGTCACACCAACCAGCTGATGTCCTGCCAGACTTCATGACTTTGTGTCAGCCGGCAGCCGTTCAGGGAACGACTTCCACTGATGAAAGCCCCGAGAATCCCAGGGGGGGGGGGGGGGATTCCTGACACACAAAAGGCTCCTAAAAGCCATAGTCATTCAAAAAAAGAATTGTGTACTTATTTTCTGTGTTTTGCCAACATGTGACAGTGAGTCAAACCAATGGATTTTTAAACCACTTACTGGTAATCTGGTGTGTTTAACCAGATGTATTTCGAGTCAGGTTGAGTCAGGTTTAGTCAGGTCAGGTCAGTGGTCAGCTCAGATCATTCTTACATGGGTAACCCTTAGTCACAGATCCAGTCTCAAAGGGCTTTACAGGAGCTATATGTATGACACCCCTCTCACCCCAGGGCCCGAAATGGCAAGAATAAAGAATTCCTTCTCAATAAATCTTGAGAAGGAACACAGAGTGGGGGATCCCTCCTTCCAGGGATGGTGAGGAGCGAAATGGGTTTTCCTAGTTATCCAAGCGAACATTAAAAAATCAATCAGGAAAAGTATTATCCCAGGTGAACTTCTGCTCAGGTATACTTTTAACCAGCTGAACTTTAACCAGGTGTATTTTAACAAGGTATACATTAACCAGCTGAATTTCAACCAGTTGCATTCTAACCAGTATTTTAAACAGTTGTATTTTAACCAGGTGAACTTTAACCAGGTGTATTTTAACCAGGTGTACTTTAATCAAGTCTTTTTAAACCAGGCATATTTTAACCAGGTGTATTCTAACCAGGTGTATTTAAACCAGGTATATTTTAACCAGGTGAACTTTAACCAGGTGTATTCTAACCAGGTGTATTTAAACCAGGTATATTTTAACCAGGTGAACTTTAACCAGGTGTATTCTAACCAGGTATATTTCAACCAGGTGTATTCTAACCAGGTATATTCCAGGTGTACTCACAGTCCAGTTCATCGCTGCCGTCCTCACAGTCGGGGCTGAAGTCACAGGCCCTCTCCCGGGGAGCGGAACAGCTCGCCACGTACCCGGGAACACAGCGGAGCACAGCAGTCAGCAACACCGCTACCCCTATCCCTGCTCCCCCTAGCCCGGCTCGCTGCCCCATCAGACGCGGTTCTCCCGGTGTTGGAGAGGCGGTCTCACCAGACAAGACATGTAAACATTCAACCTCCACCTTAAATGATCCTTAAATAAACGTAGCTTTCTAATAAAAGTGTCCTTTCACTTCTGTTTCTAGGTCGCTGCGTACGTTAAGGCTGAACGTTTTACCCGTGGAGCAATGGGCAATAAATGACTTTTATGGTTATTACGCAACAAGGTGTGCGCGTGTGTGTGTGTCTGTGTTTATGTGTGGATGGTGTGTATCATATGAGGGTCTCTTTAACAACCACTTTAAAGACTCCCCTGGTGTTCAGTCAGTCTGGGAAACGTTCTCTTCTCTGATTAATATCCACTGCATGCTGAGATTACTTTATGGTTTTTATTGAAGTGATTTATGGTCACGCTTTTATTTGACTAAGAACATAATTGAACTTTTATTTTACGTGAAGACGTGATTGGAAAGGGGGAGGGCTCTGAGATGAGGAGCGTAATGAAATTGAAGACGTTAGAGAGAGGGCAGCATCTCTCCGACCTCTGGTGAATCCCATCATCTTTTATCAATCTAATATCGATCAGCAGGGACGCTGAAGTAGTACTAATATCTCTAACCTGCAGAATGGCTCACAGGATGAGATAGTGGCTGCTAACTTGTGTTAGCATGACTAGCGGCTGCTAACCTTTGTTAGCATAACTAGCGGCTGCTAACCTGTGTTAGCATGGCTAGTTAAAACTAGCCATGCTAAGACAGGTTAGCAGCCGCATGGCTCACAGGAAGAGATAGGGGCTTCAAACCTATGTTAGCATGGAGAGCAGCTGCTAACCTCTGTTAGCATGGCTAGCGTAGCGGCTGCTAACCTGTGTCAGCATGGCTAGCGGATGCTTATGTGTTATGAAGGCTAGTGGCTGCTAATCTGTGTTAGCACGGATAGCGGTTGCTAACCTGTGTTAGCATGGCTATTGTATGCTAATTTGTGTTAGCATTGCTAGTAGTGGTTAATATCTCTCCAGTCAGCAGCCTCTTCTCTGCTTCATGAACATGAATTCTCTTTAGCTTTCGAGGCGTTGTTTGATTTAGAGGCTTGGAAAGAAATGATGTTAAGGCTTCAGAGTGCCGCAGTAAGTAAGTTAAATAAAGAAGACACATCGTTTACAACTCGAGGAGCCCAGCGGCCAATTGCCACTGGGCTAAGCGCCGCGACTTGTATTAAAAGACAGATGTGATTCCCCTCTACATTTGTCCTCTCACTCTACTTAACTTGACCTCCGACCTCGGCTGCTGCTGATACCGGTGGTAAACGTCGGGAGGCCAATAGGAACGCTCGGAACCCACAGGCAGACACAGAAAAACACACACACACACACACGCACACAAACACACACACACAAACGCTGACACACACATACGCCCACACAAACACAGGTGTGCAAAAACTGTCACACAAACGCTGATACACACACACACACATGCACACATACACCCACACAGGTGCACACACACACACACACACACACACATACACACAAACTAACACAAACGCACACACAGACACATACACACCAACACAGGTAGAATGATTGAATGGTAGCCGTTGTGGGAGAGGTGGTTTGAAGGAAACAAATGTACTCCCGAGTTGAATACATATTTATGATCTAATACATATTTCATGATAGATAGGAAATAGGAAATATCTGAGGTGGTGGAGGAGGAGGAGCTGGTGGGGTTGAAAGGAGGGGGAGGTGGTGAAGGCGGAGGTTGAGGAGGTGATGGTGGAGAAGAGGAGAAGGGGAGTGGAGGAGGCGGATGTGGGAGGAGGAGATGGTCAGGGTTGAAGGAGGAGAAGGAAGAGGGGGGAGGAGGTGGTGGTGGTGGTGGTGAATGAGGAAGGCAGCCTGTTTCCTCATCCTCCTCATCATCAGATCTTCTCCTCCTCCTCCTTCTGTTCTACCACCTACCCTTCCAAGTTCCTCCTACAGGAGTACGGGTAAATTGCAGCAACAAGCTCGTCTAGGAACGAGCTAAGCTAGGGACGATACAGCTAGCTCTGCCGTCACATCGCAGACAAACCGCAATAGTTTACATTCTTGTTTTTTTTTGTGCAGTAGGCCTAGGTGACTGAGTATTTTTATAGTTTACTTACAGAAAACAAAAGTAGATGTACATAAGCTCAGTCACAACAAGGAGGTTGAACTCGAAGAATAAAGTATTAAAGATAAACGGTTAATTGTATTCACGAAGAACACAGGTGAAGGGGTGCATGGCGCCACCCAGCGGTCAGGACCTATGCTACACTCACCTGGGGTCTCATTTATAACCGTTGCGTACGCACAAAATGGGGCTGAAATTGGCTTACGTGACTTTCCACGCCAAGGTTGTGATCTATAAAAAATAAAATTGACGGGAAAATGTGCGCAGCCCAAAGCAAACTCTAACTATGCGTACGCATAGTTTGGAGGAAAAGGAGAATTGGCGACACAGATGGTGTGGTGGTGAACTGAAGTCAGACCGAAGAATTGTAGAGTGAGAAGAACGATTATGTTTTATCATCGCCCTTCATAAATTTAATTTCAACCCGTATCATGCGTTAAATCTATGTAATCAGAATAATTTAAGTCAACTGCTTCTCAGTTATAACTCCAGAAACATCTCCTTAGAATATAAATTAAAAAAAAATCTCTATATTTAATCCCGTCACTCCATACTGTCCACGGCGCGACTGCATGGAATAAAGCATCTGTCCAACATGTGTCAATAACAGAATATTTTTATGTGACACTGTAAACACATAATCAAATGTCAATTAAATCCCAAGTGTGGAAAACCAAGCCACACTCCTCATCACAATCGTTGTCCGTTACTCTTGATGCTTTTCATGACAAATCAGGCATTAAAAAGGGGTTATGTTCAAGAACATTTTACGTGGGTGATTACAAACTGATTATCCAAGGTGTTCTCGGTCAGTCTTATTCCCGACCCGTAACCTAAATACAGAGGTGAGCGCCGTGGTATTGCTGCACCATATGGCACTTCTGGCGGACCATGCAAATGGCAGGATTCGGAGGGAGAGGGTTTTTAGGGACCATAACGATTTATTGGTAGGCTACATAAAAATATGTAACTTTATGTCAGACCACTTATTTTTTAATTCTGAGACTGTGCACTCCGAGTCGAGCTACATGTGCGGTGGAAAAGCGGCACGGTGCCGCTTTTCCACCGCACATGTAGCTCGACTCGACACGACTCGACACGACACGACTCGACACGGTAGCAGCACGGGTGCTTTTCCACCGCAAATAGTACCTCCTGGACGTGGGCGGGGTCGGCTGCGCGAAAGGGCCGTGACGTATTTGTGTACGCGACGCAAACAACACATACGCAACCCACACATGGACAGAACCCACATAACAACAATGGAGGACATCGATCGCATTACTATTATTAGCTGGCATGTTGAAGAAGTTGGAGAAGTGGAACATGTTGGCTGCGGCGCTGCTATGGATGTTACCAGCATGGTTGCCATGTCGCTCTCGTGACTTCGTCACACTCTCTGGCCAATCAGTCGCCGGCCGTCTGCCGACGTCACATTTTAGCATCGGCTCAGCTCGCTTGGAACCTAGAACGAGTAGGTACTAGAAAAAGCAGCCACTTCAGGTACCAGATACCATGGTACCGCGGTGGAAACGCAAAAAATGCGAGCTGAGTCGAGTCGTGTCGAGCTGGTACCATGCAGTGGAAAAGCGGCATGAAGAGAGTTCACTGCTGTAGCAACATGTTGCCACTCACTCTGCTTTTTGTTGTTTGCGATCCCAATCCCGTTACCACCTGTAGAATGTTGGTGTATTTTAGTGTCTCTCTGTGTTCACATTTCTAGTCTAGGAACTATCAGTGCCTCTCACACTGATACAAGGTGTTATTTCCAACATCTGCCATTTGTTATGTCTCAACAAGGATGAACCGACCCGGTCCTCTGGGACATAGCCAGGGCCATATATCTTATCAAGGCTTAGAGTGCTTCTGTTTACGTGTTATTCATGTATTCTCTTTTCGTATAATACTCGCCCCAACCCTTTGGTTCGGTGAGAAGAGGGTTCGACAGCCAAGGAACACGTCCTCAACCGTGTCCACTATGGATTATTCAACCTAAGTCTGTATCTCGCTGTATTACATCGTGGAATAAACCATCTATTCAACCCTCTGGTCCAACCTGTCAAGTTGCTTTGATTTCGACTTCAAGAATTACTACTACGACGGAAAATACACAACGCAGAGTCTATACGAACAGTTTAGAAATAAGCTGAAATCTAACATTTGGTGCCGTGACACCGTCTTGAAGAGAGAGGAGTGAGAAGACGATTGCCTCTGAAGATTGCCCTGTGATCGAGAAGACCGCGCGCCCTGCCTGGGAAGACGTCTGATCAACGCCTGCCCTGCTGAGGGACCCGCATCCACAACGCGGCTGAACCAGCGCATCTCCATGCACCACGTGGGAATCAACAGTGACTGCAGCAACATGTTGCCACTCACTCTGCTTTTTGTTGTTTGCGATCCCAATCCCGTGACCGCCGTGACCACCGTGAAATTTCGCTTTTTTGCTTTACTCAGTACTTCTGTCATTGTTTCCGATAAGACAAAATACTTGCATCTGAGTCTGTTTTATATGCAGATCGAATTCATGAGGTAATTTGCATTGACCGTTCGTAGTTAAAAAAGGGGCGTGTACAGGGCGGAACGTGAAGCTGATTCAGCTGCGCACACTTGTAGGCAGTCTGTGATTTATAAAGAAAAGATTGCGTACGGTGGGCGTACGCAGGGTTTTATAAATCTGGATATTTTTTGGCGCACGCAAAACTTGGTTTTTGGGCGTACGTACACTTTTAGTAGCGATCCCACGCACAGTTTTATAAATGAGACCCCTGGACGTTACAGGTCGACTAGCAAGTCACGGCCAGGCCCCATGGCCCTGGCTGTCGAAGGAGTGTAACCTCATATTCAGAAAACTGACTACAACCACACAGAGGTGGCACTGTGCCACCTCTGCTTTAAGCCTGCTCAATGCCACGGGATGACATTCGTAGTTAATGTTATAATAAACTAACACACGTTCATACCGGTCCAGCTGTCCGGCCCGAGGCTGCTGTGGAGCCTGCAGATGAGGAGGCGGGAGCCGGCCAGGGAACGCTCGCTGACTGCTCAGAGAGTTAGGAGCCAATTATCTAAACGGAGACCGGGATTGCATTTTAATATCAATATTAATGCAAGAAAAGGATGAGATGAGAAGGAATATCTCAGACCTTGAGGGATTCCGAGAAAGTTTCATAAGAGTGCAATTAGAGGTAATCTGGGGTCTTTCCAGAACGCTGAATTATGGAAAAGCGATTTATTCAAATAGAATCAATGATCAAGATCTTTATGGTTTCCACACAGTGGCATAAATATTTATAAGTTCATGTTCATCTCTATGGAAAATTATCTTCATCTGCAGATATAGCCTAGATATCTCTATAGGCCTAAATACGGACATATCATCTCTATAGCTATCTTCGTCTACATGATATAAATATCTATTTTTAGATATATCTTCATCTCTACATATAAATATTAATATCTATGGAGATAACTTAAACTAAACATATCTTCATCTCTACAGATATATCCTCATCTATAGGGCTATGGATATCTCTAGAAAGCTATATCCTCATCTCTCTAGAGCTAGATGGATAAAGCTATAGATAATATATATCTTCATCTCTATAGAGCTAGTTGGATAGCTCTAAAATGTTTAAGATATATCTCTATATATCAAATTATATATATCGATATATTTCTATAGAGATGAGCATACGGTGGTGTGAGCTGTTATTGGAACTCGCCCGCTGCCCCGCCTAAACAGATCGAGACCTCATCAGAATGTCCTCTAAACTAAGCCGTCACTTAGATGCACATCTACTCTATAATTATAATATCAGATTTACATTTAAAGGGCATTTAGCAGACGCTATTATCCAAAGCGACTTACAATAAGTATTTTTTTGCAGCTAAGTAGCATACAGAAAGGATTTTCATAGAACCAAGTGCCAAGCACTAACAATCGCCAGGTTAACCCACACGCGCTGTATCATTTACACACAGCATCTATTACGTGACAAATTTAAGAAAACATGACATCTAGTGAACAGAGCACACAGAGAAAAAAATGGGACATGGGTTGAAATAACGACACTGGTAGTGAGAAACAGAGAACAGATGAGAAACGTGGCAGGTTGATTCCCATTATGTGCAGCGGGATGCACCAGCGGGACATGCAATTGAAAGCCTCAGAGGAGGTGGAACATGAAGTTAATACACGGAACCACCGTCCTCATTCATATTCACGTCAGCCCTCTACAGTGAACACGCCTCAAAACACGACTCGTTCGAGATGTACCTCGGCTCTCCACACCTGCGGTGCTGAAACTGATAGCAGCCGCAAAACAAAGAACCGACTCCTCTTATGATGCTCTGGTTGTCATGAAGATGAAGACGGAGGAGACGCTCCCTCTGGACGTAAGGCCAGGGTCATGAAAGAATATCAACTTTGTTGTGGGTCTAGTGGTGGTTCTCTCTGGCTCTATAGGGTCGGTGGTGGTTTTTAACTCCCATGGTCTAGGCAGGTGGGTGGTGGTGGTTCTAAGGTGGCACTGGGAGCCTCCACATCGCTAGTCGGGGAGCTCACATCCTGGTTTCCGTTCTCGGTGTGGCTGGCGGTTCCCTTTTCTGATGGAGGCTGAGGGAGGTAGAGGAGAGAGCTCCAGGCTAGGTGTAGACGTGTTCCCAGAAAGACTGCAGCTCTGCTGGGTCAACCTACCTCTGAGATGGGACTCCAGCCAGGCCCTGAATCCCTCCGCCTGGGGGATCTGGTTGAGCGGGCGTGTGTGGGATTCATAAAACAGAGATTAATCCGCTGCAGCATTCAGACACATGTTCAAACACGTGTCAAGTTCAAACACGTATCATAGTTGTACCAGTTGTCCGACTAAAAAAATCTAAGCAAACTGCTTTTTAAAATACATAGCTGTGTATATTATGGAACAGCACAGACCTGTACCAGTTATAATTATCATCAGTGTATATATTGAAATGAATATTTTTTGCAATTTCATCTTCCAAAAAATGCTTCTAGATGCCTAAACCTAGTTTACTTTAACGTCCAATAACTGATCAATATGTATAAAAAAATGTATTCGGTCAAGGATCAGCTGATCAAAATAACGGATCTACAGGTGGCTTGATATATGGCGCCCCCTTGTGGCTGACAATGGTACAAAAACATGAAGACAATAATACATGTATAGGCTATAGTTACCTTAAACATGGTGTCCACCTAATCTTTATTTTTTTGCTTCTCCGGGTTGTAGACGATTTAATTTAGGAAAACACAACTCTTTGCATGCCAGGTCAAGCAGACAAAGGGAATTAAGATTCAAAATAAAAGTTTTATTAAAAACAAATGCATGACCACGGTCACACACGGTCAGACTCTCCTGGCTGTTGAGTCCACATGGTCCTCATCAGCGTGTAAAAATACTTTGAACATGTTGAGAACATTAACCTTGACTCTCACACACACACACACACACACACACACACACACACACACACACACACACACACACACACACACACACACACACACACACACACACACACACACACACACACACACACACACACACACACACACACACAGCTAAAGGCATCTAGAAGCAAAGGACATGTAATAACACATAGGTCTGTGTGATATAAACCTGCATCATAAAAGATTATTAAAAAGGCAAACATCTTAATCAAAATGAAAATACATCAAATCATATTTAGCAACATTTGACTAAAATTAAAATACTGTTGAAATAAGCTGTTATGTTCGAAAGTGTTGAATGGCCTACCAGATATGTGATATCATCTAGCATGTGTATAACACCCGTGTGTGTGTGTGTGTGTGTGTGTGTGTGTGTGTGTGTGTGTGTGTGTGTGTGTGTGTGTGTGTGTTACACCCTTGTTTTGGTATAACACACCACCAACTTATTAGTGTGGACCCAGGTGTGTGTAGATACTTAATGGGTCTGTTTAACAACTGTGTATGTGCTATGACTTAATGTGTATTATGATCTAGTGCATGTGCGTGTGTGCGTGTGTGTGTGTGTGTGCGTGTGACGACCTAGCATGCACGCCAAAGCTGCTGGAATGAGTACGGAAGGTATGTAATCGTTTACCCATAATGCACCACATGAACGTAGCTTATGAAATGGCTCTGTAAGCACCGATGTCCGAGAGAACTTAATGTAACGTGATTCCACCGATCAAAGCCGGCCCGTCCGGCCCTGGCTTCGATGACAACATGATATGTATGTAGTGTTGGCTCCTCCTCTCCCATTGGTCGACGAGGATGAGAATAGCAGCTCCATCATCAGGTCAGGTCTTCCTATTTAGTCTCTAGAGGTCAAAGGTGACCATTTTTTTCTTGCTCACCGGGGGGGGGGGGGCGGGGCTATCTGAGACCGGCCCGGGAGCTCATCCACTCCAGACCCTGACACAACCTGGGGACGAGAACACACTTAACACCTTCACCGCTTCACCTGTGGACAACCTGGGTACGACACACACACACACACACACACACACACACACACACACACACACACACACACACACACACACACACACACACACACACACACACACACACACACACACACACACACACACACACACACACACACACACACACACACACACACACAGTGTGTCTATGGATATAGAGTGTCTCACCCCTCTCCTGTGAGGGTTGGATGCGTGTCTATAGATCTAGAGCGTGTCTCACCCCTCCCCGGTGAGGGATAGATGCGTGTCTATAGATCTAGAGCGTGTCTCACCCCTCCCCAGTGAGGGTTAGATGCGTGTCTATAGATCTAGAGCGTGTCTCACCCCTCCCCGGTGAGGGTTAGATGCGCGTCTATAGATCTAGAGCGTGTCTCACCCCTCCCCGGTGAGGGTTAGATGCGTGTCTATAGATCTAGAGCGTGTCTCACCCCTCCCCGGTGAGGGATAGATGCGTGTCTATAGATCTAGAGCGTGTCTCACCCCTCCCCGGTGAGGGATAGATGCGTGTCTATAGATCTAGAGTGTGTCTCACCCCTCCCCGGTCAGGGCGCAGCAGGACTGGATGTGCCAGGGGTGGTCCTTGATGGTGCTCAGGCTGAGGTACTTGGAGATCTCCGCTGCAGACATGCAGCCCTTCATGTCCTGCTTGTTGGCCAGGATCAGAACCGCAGCCTTACGCAGATCCTACGCACACACCAACACACACGCACGCACACACTGGTTTAGGACATGTTCCTAAGCCTAATGTGTAGGTTGTTTATGGACGTCGTCGTGGTTACCTCGTTGGCCAGCATGCGGTACAGTTCTTCTTTAGAGATGACCAGCCGCTCTCGGTCTGTGCTGTCCACCACCAGGATGATGAACTACAGACAGAAGCACCAGGATGATGAACTACAGACAGAAGCACCAGGATGATAAACTACAGACAGAAGCCCCAGGATGATAAACTACAGACAGAAGCCCCAGGATGATAAACTACAGACAGAAGCCCCAGGATTATAAACTACAGACAGAAGCACCAGGATGATAAACTACAGACAGAAGCCCCAGGATGATAAACTACAGACAGAAGCCCCAGGATGATAAACTACAGACAGAAGCCCCAGGATGATAAACTACAGACAGAAGCCCCAGGATGATAAACTACAGACAGAAGCACCAGGATGATAAACTACAGACAGAAGCCCCAGGATGATAAACTACAGACAGAAGCCCCAGGATGATAAACTACAGACAGAAGCACCAGGATGATAAACTACAGACAGAAGCACCAGGATGATAAACTACAGACAGAAGCACCAGGATGATAAACTACAGACAGAAGCACCAGGATGATGAACTACAGACAGAAGCACCAGGATGATAAACTACAGAGAGAAGCAACCGAATGATAAACTACAGACAGAGAAGCACCAGGATGATAAACTACAGACAGAGAACCACCAGCATGATAAACTACAGACAGAGAAGCACCAGGACGATAAACTACAGCCAGAGAACCACCAGCATGATAAACTACAGACAAAGAAGCACCATGATGCAACTAGAGGCAGAGACCACCAACAGAAACACTACACACACACACCGCAGGGTCTATTAGGACGTGGTTATGGCTCTCCCTATCAGACACTAGACACTGCAGAGGCAAGAAGGACCTGGTTCTGTCTCTTCCTATCAGAAACTACACACTGCAGGCCCAAGTGCAGTGTGTGGCTCTCCTTTCCCTGACACGGCCGTCTGTTAGCACACTGAATAGAAAGGAGCTTTAGTGAGAGTGTAACCTTTGACCTAGGGGGAGGGGCCTTTGACCTGCCACTGCCTCGCTCCATCTGTCTCTGGAAAACTTTTCACCTCCCCACAAATACACTATAATATAATATATATGTTTCGCAACGCAGACATTTGCCTAAATATTAGACTAGTATATGTTTACCTCGGTATTAGAGTTGTATTTGTACACATTAACCTTTGTATTGGAGTAGTAAATGTTTACCTCAGTATTAGGGTAGTATGTGTACACGTTGACCTCGGAATTAGGGTAGTATTTGTACACGTTGACCTCGGTATTAGGGTAGTATTTGTACACGTTTACCTCAGTATTGGAGTAGTATTTGTACACGTTGACCTCAATATTGGAGTGGTATACGTTTACCTCAGTATTGGAGTAGTATTTGTACACGTTTACCTCAGTATTGGAGTAGTATTTGTACACGTTTACCTCAATATTGGAGTGGTATATGTTTACCTCAGTATTTGTACACGTTTACCTCAGTATTGGAGTAGTAGGTGTTCCAGGAGGAGCGGAGGGACTCCTGCCCGCCGATGTCCCACATGAGGAAGTGTGTGTTCTTCACTACGATCTCCTCCACGTTGCTGCCTATGGTGGGCGACGTGTGGACCACCTCGTTCATAAGACTACACACACACACACACACACACACACACACACACACACACACACACACACACACACACACACACACACACACACACACACACACACACACACACACACACACACACACACACACACACACACTTAAGAACATGGCTAAGCGTAAACCAGGCTCCCAGGGGACAGCTGGAGCTGTAGGTAACATGACGACTTGTCTACTTACCATTAATCACTTAAACCTATCTGTACCATTGAATAAATACACATTAAACTAAACTACATAATAAATGTGGTTTAGCATAGAAGTATATGGTAGAGTATAATAGTAGAGAGTAGAGATTAGCAGTATATGGTAATAGTATATAGTAGAGTATAATAGACAGTAGAGCCTAATAGTATACGGCAGAGTATGTTAGTGAGTATTGTAGTACTTACAACTGGTAGAGTATGGTGGTCTTTCCTGCATTGTCCAACCCAACAATGATCACTTTGTGTTCTGGACAAAACATGAAGAAAGAAAAACACGCATGAAAAACAAAACTTCCTCCAATTCACCACAGCATACCACACCACACTAGGAAACGATCCACTGTTCCCTAACCGCTTGGTTTTTCCTTCCTCGAATGTGAACTCTTTTCCGTTTGCTTACTCTATTTTCATTGTTTGTATATCACAGTACAGTCTCAAAGGGCTTAACAGGCCGTATATTTATCACACACCCCTGACCCTTCCCCACCAGAGGGCAAGGAAAAACCACCTTAATTAGCAAGGAAGAAACCTTGATCATCAGAAAATATGTAATAATACTATAAATGCCAAACAAAACCTTTTGGATAATGCTTGTAGACGGCAAGTCATTCGTAGTACAGTACTACAAATACAGTAGTACTTGTGATACAGACAGAACTTGTAATACAAGTACTGTTCCCAACCCGACCAGCTCCAGTATGCCGGAGTGATTCTGATGACACTGTGTCCCGGCTCGGGTGCGGACACACACACGCCACACGTCATACTGAAGCGCTTTGGCATCTCCACCTTTACAGGTGCCGACTGGAAGTGAGGTCAGGGGGGCTGTGCTAAAGGAAGGAAGTGAGGCCATTGTACTCCATTGTACTGGAGTACTTAGCATGTGGATGCTTCCTTACGGGGGTGGAAGACCCTGGGGCTGTAGGGTGACGGAAGCAACCCTTTAATGTGGCCTTCATCACATACATTTAAAAGAGAACCGTTTTCCGTTTAGTTGAATACACACGTTAAAGTTGTGGAGATTATAGTGGAAGGAGGCGATTAGTGCCGTGCAGGCTGACACAGGGAACGGTAGGGAGATACAGATCTGCCCCCGAGAGTGAAAGCACAACAGTCCACTGGTGGATAATCCTCATCTGAAGGAGGATTAGGAAAGATGTGTGGTAATCCTCATTAGTGGTGAATGGACAGTAGAAGTGTATCGGTGGTGGAGCTGGGTTGAAAGTAGAGTCTTTTTTTTTTTTTTTTAAGTATCTTTAAATGATGCATATAGGTTATATTGTTGTTTGACGTGGTCTGCCCTGCTGTTGGCCATGTAGTTAACTTTAGAGGAGGGTGAGAGAAGAATTCCGCTATAATGAATAGTGCTGACTGGGATGTGACCACAGCTATGGCTGAACAACTGTTCCCTAAACAAAGAGCATCATCCCAGCAGCCACACTCTGCTTAGAGTAGCCAGGCGTTTCTCCACGTCACAAACCTGTTAAAACCACCAGGATCCATCCAACACACTAACTAAAGCCACTTCTACTACAGTCACAACTTTAAAACAAGTCAAACAGCGGCAAGTGCCCACAGAGGAGTGTCTGAAGAAGATGTGGTGGCTGGTACCACTACCACTTGAACAGTTATTATTTTACATATCTTTATTTACTTTTTCTTGGATTGTTGCTGCTATGTGGCTATTGAGGAACAAAGCCTATGGAATTTACTCGTGTGTACTTCTACAAATACGATGTAATAAAAGTACCTCTGATTTCTGATTCTGAAGAAGCAGACAATAGAAGTGGACTACTTGGAGAGTTGAAGTCAACTTTTCAATCTACTGTTAACTTGGCGACATCGTAACATAACATCACAAACATCATGCTGCAGAGTTAAACGATTTAACTAACCTTGGTCACAGAAGAAGCTCCACAGCTTGGCGAAGATGACGCCCATGGTGCAAACAATGAGGATCCAGATGTGGAGAGCGGCTAGCCTAGCTAACCAGCAGCTGTGGAGGGGAGAGCTCGCCTAGCTAACCAGCAGCTGTGGAGGGGAGAGCTAGCAAAGCTAACCAGCAGCTGTGGAGGGGAGAGCTAGCCGAGCTAACCAACAGCTGTGGAGGGGAGAGCTAGCCAGTCTAACTAGCTGCTACGGCTAAAAGTCAAGCGGTGTCTCTGCTAGCATTAGCGCTAGTATTAGCTGTAGCTCTCCAGCGGAATCCTCACAGACCGTTCCGACAGGGACTCCATGTACACAAGACCGCCTTTAAAACCCTGCTGCTCGTAAAGGAGGGGGGGTAGTAATATGACCAAGATAGAATGGGATGCTAATGGTGCTAAGCGCTATCAACAGGTCTGTGATGTAAACTAAGCGGAGGGAGCCGGAGCTAGCTAGCAGAGGAATGTCTCCTTCGGGCTGCGTCCCGCTAATGGCTGCGTCCCGTTAAGGTCTCCTTGAGGCTGCGTCCCGTTAATGACTCCTTCGGGCTGCGTACCGTTAATGTCTTCTTGAAGTTCACTCGGAGCTCCGCGACGCCCCGTTGTGGTGACGTCACGGGCGTCATCTCGTTACTGCCCAATAGTTGTAACGGCAAAACGAGAATGGGACCGTTTATTGTGTATTAAATAGTCTTTTACACTTACTTTTATAACTTATCACGTTTCCCCTCACAATTCTCCGGTTATAAACAGAGTCGTGTGGCAAAACCAAAACCCTCAGTGTGTATAAAAAGTGTATATATACAATTTATGATATTCCCTTTTTTGTTCACTGTTCTGTTGTTCATTCATAGTTACATCTCGCCTAAAACATTATGTATACATTGCGTTTCCTTTTATGAGGTTGTAAAATCACAGCACACAACTATTTTGCATAGCAATTGCCCGACGGCCGAGCAGCCAAACCGCTGTAGAGATGTTATCAGGGTTTGTGAGTGGGAGTCCCGCTAACCCGTCTGAAATTTAAACGCTTGAAAATGGCCCCCTCCCTCGGTCGACCCCCGTAATTACTACTAAACAGCCCAATCTGGCAAGTACCCCTGACTGCAGCCCGCAGACGGAGCCCACATGGAGGGGCGGGCACTCAGTCCACATGGAGGGGGCGGGCGGGCACTCCGACCACATTGACGATTGAGCAGATTTCCGCTGCTCTTGTTAATGCAAGAGTAAACGGTAATACTATGTTAAGCTAGCGGGAGCCCATGCTGTTAATTAAATTATACAAACGGATGGTACGGGAGTATTGTGACTGGGTATCTTTCTTGCTGCGTACCATGGAACTATTATAAAGTTAAGCATAGCCTAAACGACTTGCAAATACATTTTCTCTTGTTTATTTTTTTTTCGCTTAGCTGTTCCACTCATGGACCTATTAAGGTTCCACTTAAGAGTTCACGTTACAACCGCTCGCCGTTGCTCCATGTTTAAATCACAGTGCCTTGTTCGTGACCTGTCTCAAATTCACTAAGTGAAATAGTGCCCCCTAGTGATCTTTTTTTTTTTTTTACTCAGTATTAATAGGCCTACTATTGCTGTTTTCACTTGAATTTTTGTATTTCTCTACTGATTGTTTCGACAATGCCACATTAAAAGTTACTAACAGCGACTTCACACAGAAGCTCTGGCTTAGGGCCCCCCACCGCCCTTGGGCCCCTGGGCATGTGCCCGGTGTGCCCGTGCGGTAATCCACCCTTGCCTGTAACAATGCAACGTGTGCGAACTCCTGTACCCGTCTGTCTGTGAGAGTTACAGGCCCAGTAAGAGCCAAAATAAGATTTGGGGAACTATGAAGACTGGGACCCCAAGGTATGACCTTAACAGATGTAATGTGAGGAATAACGAAGTGACCACATCTAAGGGCAAAAAATGTACCTCAATAGACATAATGAAAAGCTACATGTGTGAAGCACATTAAGTTACACCAATCACAGGAGCACTAACAACAGTCTTTTTATTCAACGAAACAATTAAAAAATAACAGCTACGAAAAATAGATTGTAAACTATTAACATAAAAGATAAATCAATAAAGAGTAGAACAAACAAAGTCTCAACGGGGGGGGGGGGGGGGGGGGAACACACTGACGCCTTCCTCAGTGAGGTGGACGCCACTCTCGCTTCACGCTCTGTCGCCCGACATCGCCGTCACCGCCGCCATAGCTGCCAAGCGCCGCCATTATGCTGCATCATCAGACTACATTGGAGTTGTGTGGCGCAGGCGTCACGGGGAGGGGGACGGGGAGAGATGTTTGACTCAAAAGAGGCAAACACCTTCAGGTTTCTCCTGTCCATCATCTCCACACAGAACAGTTCATAGTCAGTATGTAATCTGAATGAGAATTTGAATGGTTTCCACGTTTCTTCCTCATCCCCGCCGTCATGGGATTTGCGCTGTGTTGATGCTGCCATCTGCTCCCAACCTTCCATCCCAATGACCTCTGGGAGAGAAACGCTGTCCTTGAAGGACTGTAATTGGCACCATGCTGCTGCCTGAATTGTGTCCTTCAGGACAACATCATCTTCCTTGAAGAAGAAAGAAAAATTATTTGTGTCTGTACTTGACACCCTCCAAAACCACAAAATGGTATGCAAACAAAGGCTACTACTACTGATGAGTTTTCAGTGATAAAAAACACAATTCAACTAGTCATCAGAACTATTTCATCTGGCTATACATACAACCTCCAGCATTACACAATATTACATACCAGGTTCCCAGGTTCCAGTTCCTGGTCTTCAGTTTTGTCTGGAAATAAAACAGATTTCAGAACTGTAAAGGAAACGTTAAACCCAATCTAAGACACTTACGGCATGGGGAAGTTCTTCAAAAGAACAAGGCACCACCATTGCCGTATTTGCTTCATGTTTGACTGACAAAAGAAACAATAGTCAAATGGGTTAACAAATACAAATCAAGAGTGACAAAAAAACCTTGCCTCCACTAGTGATGATACACTTATGTAAACATACCTCAGCAAAGTCCCACCTTCCATCCATGACAATGTACATTGCGTACTGTAAATTAGGAGAAGTGGTTTATATTTATGTTTATAAAAATAAAAACTGGGGTGACTGGAGGGGCCACTGGAGGGGCCACTGGGGTGACTGGAGGGGCCACTGGGGTGACTGGAGGGGCCACTGGGGTGACTGGAGGGGCCTCTGGGGTGACTGGAGGGGCCACTGGGGTAACTGGAGTCGCCACTGGGGTGACTAGAGGGGCCACATGTCTCTCTGGAGGGGCCACTGGGGTGAATGGAGGGCCCTCTGGGGTGTTGTGCGATTCCAGGTGCTTTAATATCTGTTGTCGGTCTATAATTGTTATTGCACAATTATAACAATGAAAGTGCGTCTTCTTCCTGCAATCTAAACCGCACTTTATGATCGTGAACTCTGAAAGAAGAAATATACAAGATATACAATTAATAATAAGTGCTTTCATTATGGACATATTTTAAATAGTGTATTTAAAATGGTATCAAATATATAATAACAATAATAATAATAATAATAAATTAAGAAAATGTACCTCTGTATTTAACCGAGGCATGGCCTTTAATGTGATAGTCGATAGCACATTTTGACCCTTTGTATCTGCAGAAGGGGCAGTGATGAAGACCGCTGCTGTCCAGCTGTATTTCAGGGCTCTCGCCATCCACAATTACACTGACGTGTCTCTAAAAGTCAAAGAAAACCAGTATAAACATAAAAGCAGTTTTCTACAAAAAAACATTGCAGCGTTTCGGTTTTCTATATATAAATAATATTGATATTCGATTTCGGTGGACTCTTATGAACATTTCAAGACCCAACATGAAGTATCAACTCATTGCTAAGGATATCCACAACGACGATAAAGTAAGAATGCGCCAAGGGTGGGGGAGGGTGAGGGGGGCTATTTTGACCTAAGACACTAGGATATATTTGATCTACATTCACTAAACATATTTATTCCACCGAATGGTTGACATTGATTGACATTCCTGAGATTGTAAGCTTTCAAACGGTGTATGACATGACTATATCATTCAACCTTATGATGCTGAAAATTGACCTAGCATTTTGGGGGGGAAGGGGGGGGTGTAACAGCCGGCGGGATTTGACGATTAGGTAGTTAACAAGACATAATACACAATTGTGTAGTGCCGGAGGAAAAGGAGGACGTAGGCAACTTAATTATAACCGTTTAATCCAAGAAAACAGAACAGAACAATCACTCACAGTGCACGGCTAGATCTCGTGCAACCGCATAACCCGTCCCCCTAGACCCCGTGACTCATAACCAGTTCCCCCACACTCGATCAGTAAGAGGGGAACACGAACCCAATATGTAGTCACTACAATTGCATGAATATTACTAAATTGATTAAGCATTTTGACAGTCTCACTTACTTGCATGTTTTAGGCATCACTCGCTCGGGCGGGCAGACTCTAATTTCAGGTAAATTTCAGCTAATTTCAGGTCGGAAACGGGATCAGAAACTAAAGAAGAAAGATGCTGTTTGACCAGTCCTCAATGTGAACTGAGTGGCCGCCCCCTCGATGTGGACTGAGTGCCCGCCCCCTCCATGTGGGCGGAGTGCCAGCCCCCTCCATGTGGGCTCCGTCTGCGGGCTGCAGTCAGGGGCTTCTCAAATCTGGCAACACAGGAACGCTGCGGGCCACCGTAGGGCGTTCTGTTACCAAGGCAGCAGGACGGAGCCAGGCGGACCTTGAGTACACTTTAGAGTTGGAACGCACCCACGGTGTTACGTTGTCTGCGGTAGACTTACTGAGTGGGTTCCTGACCCACCCCGGTGATGTTCAGGTGAGATCGCGTTAAACTTAAGTCAAACTACAACTCCTAAGTTGTCAAGCCACCCCCACAGTCTCGATGTTTTTTTCCCCCATTGTTGTGTTAAAAAAGTTAAAGAAAGTTGTGTGACAAAAGTCAAAGCAGCTTGTGGCCGATAGTGTAGTGAGCTTCTACATAAGTGGTTATAACTCTTCTATTAAGTGGTTATAACGTGGACAAGGTGTCCCCTCATTTTTACCGCAGACAGTCCTACCAGGAGACAGGGTGTGTATCGCTGTGTTGTGTTGTTTGTGTGTTCAGGCTTTCGAGAAGTCCGGGAGAGGTGATGGACGTCTCCCAGCACTGAGCGCCATCGGATCGGAGGCACCATGGGCACCGCCTCCTCCCTGGTCAGTCCCGGGGAGGTGATAGAAGACGGCTACGGGGGCGAAGGCGGCGAAGCCTGTGTGATCCCCGTGGAGGTGAAGCCCAAGGCCCGACTGCTGAGGAGCTCCTTCCGCCGGGGTCCCCGGGTGATCGGGGCCAGCTTCAAGTCCACGGGCTCCGTGGACCTGGAGTACGCGGCCGAGTACGAGCGGCTGCGGAAAGAGTACGAGATCTTCCGTGTGAGCAAGAACAACGAGATCTCCTCCATGCAGAAAAAGGAGGCGAAGCTGGACGATGAAAACAAGAGGCTTCGAGCTGAGCTGCAGGTAAGTTGGTTCCCTGTTGCGCCTAAGAGAAGATGATGAGGTGATAAGATCAGATAGCATAGGATGTATGCATACTTAGTGCCTTTAGGATAAGGAAGGACATACATTTATAACTATAGATTATAGAAGGAAACAGTGTTTCAGAAACGTGAGGATAAAATAGAATAGAATAAGGGGTTGTTGTGAATCTGATGTTGTTACGCTCATATGACACTTTGTTGTGATGTGTTGTGGTGTGACGTTTTGTGAATCTGATGTTGTTACGCTCGTGTAACGCTTTGTTGTGTTATGTTGTGTTGTGTA
>NC_082404.1:16166550-16186550 GCF_031168955.1 Gadus macrocephalus
TCACCTCCTCCTCTCCTCCCTCCTCATCTCCCTGGTCTCTCCTCCTCACACCCCATCTCCTGGTCTCTCCTCCACCCTCCTCCTCCCCTACCTTGTGTTGGTGGAGGAGGTGCTGCGTGTGGTTCTGGTGTAGACCCAGTAGGACTGCTCAATTATGGAAAAAATCATAATCACGATTATTTTGGTCAATATTGAAATCACGATTATTCAAACGATTATTTTTCGGAGTTTGAAAACATGATGTATTTATTCAGCACGTCTCTCTCAAAAGCACTTTGTAACTGAGAACTTAGAAATTTCGCCTTAAAAAAGTACACAAAATGGTCCAAAAGAAAATGTTCAAATCTAAAATAATGTACAGATATGTATCCAGCTGTTCTATGTTTCTATAAAACATAAAAAAATAATAATGATGATACAAAAAAAATAATAATCGAAATCCAAATCCAATTTCTAATAATCGCCCAGCCCTAAGACCCAGGTACCGACCGTGAGGGGTGCAGGGTGGAGGAGGTGCTGCATGAGGTTTAGGTGGAGGAGGTGCTGGTGGGGTTCAGGTGTAGACCCAGGTACCGACCGTGAGGGGCGCGGTGTGCTGTGTTGCAGACGTACTCCAGCAGGCTGCAGCGGCTCTGCGAGGCCCGGGGCCACTTCTACCTCAACGTCAGCTTCCCCGAGGAGCACGCCGCCGCCTTCTCCCTGGAGCGCCGGCGGGAGATGGAGAAGAGCTCCGTGTGCGTCCTGCTCCTCAAGTCGTCCCTCTCCAGGTACGGGCCACGCCCCCCACAGGCTCATGGGGTCACTACCCCCCCCCCACTCGGGGGGGGGGGGCGTCCTGACGGCCGCGTGTCCCCCGTGTGTGTGCGCGCAGCTCGGCGGTGGAGGACGCGGAGGAGGCGTTTGTGAGGAACCCCGACGGGCGCCCCCTGGTGGTGTACCTCCGTACCGACGGGGGGCAGGGCCTGCCGGAGCCCACCCGACTGCTGCTGGAGAGGGTGAACGCCGCCGACACGGCCGCCAAGGTCCAGGTGAGGGGGCGGAGTTCATGGGGATGATGGTGGTCGTCATGGTGATGTCACGGTGCTCGTCATGGTGACGTCGTGATGTTGGAGGGGGTTCGTGCTGACGTCTTGGTGGTCGTCATGGTGACGCCGTGATGTTGGAGAGTGATCCTACTGACGTCATGGTGGTCGTCATGGTGACGTCACGGTGGTCGTCATGGTGACGTCCTGATGGTGGAGAGTGATCCTACTGACGTCATGGTGGTCGTCATGGTGACGTTCTGAAGGTGGAGGGGGCTCGTACTGACGTCATTGCGGTCGTCATGTTGACATCACGGTGGTCGTCCTGGTGACATCGTGGTGGTCGTTGCGGTGACATCACGACGATTGGAGGGTGTTCATACTGACGCCCTGGTGGTCGTCATGGTAACATCACCATGACAATATGTGTGTGCTCCAGGTGGTGGACCACAGCGGCTCTGCAGAGGAAGGAGCAGCCATGATCTTCTCCCAGCTGGAGAAGGTCATCAAACAGGTGGAGACATTCTGCACCCTCTAGCCATTACCACACCACGATACACACACCCTCAAACCCCCTAACACCAACCACCGGCCCCGGCCCTGACGAGGCGTTGTCCCCCTGCGGCCCACCAGCAGCTGCTAGGTCTGGAGGGGGCCGACGGCGACGCCAAGGACTCTGGGGCGGAGGAGTGTGCGGACGAGGAATGGGGCGACGTGCTGTGGGACCTCCACGATGAGCAGGAGCAGTGTGAGGCCTTCCAGCAGGCCTGCTGCACCTCCTCGCCGCTCGGCCTGCAGAAGGTGAGCCCCGTCTCTCCTCCGGGAGCTCCTGTTCTCTTCCTCCAGAGGGGAGTCCGTGTTCTCCTCTAGGGGTGCTCCTTCTTCCTTCCCTTCCGTTATACACACTTCTCTGGACCACTTGGATGATTCTTAGTCATTTTCATTTCTCTCTCTTCAGTGTCGTCTAATGTCTCTTAGAGGGTCTAAATGTCTCTCTCTCTTCGGTATCTAAATCGTCTGAATATCTCTCTCTCTTCAGTATCTAGAGCATCTAAATGTCTCTCTCTCTTCAGTATCTAGAGCATCTAAATGTCTCTCTCTCTTCAGTATCTACAGCCTCTAAATGTCTCTCTCTTCAGTATCTAGAGCATCTAAATGTTTCTCTCTCTTCAGTATCTAGAGCCTCTAAATGTCTCTCTCTTCAGTATCTAGAGCCTCTAAATGTCTCTCTCTTCAGTATCTAGAGCATCTAAATGTCTCTCTCTCTTCAGTATCTAGAGCATCTAAATGTCTCTCTCTCTTCAGTATCTACAGCATCTAAATGTCTCTCTCTTCAGTATCTACAGCCTCTAAATGTCTCTCTCTTCAGTATCTAGAGCATCTAAATGTCTCTCTCTCTTCAGTATCTAGATCGTCTGAATATCTCTCTCTCTTCAGTAAATAGAGCCTCTAAATGTCTCTCTTTTCAGTTTCGACAGCCTCTAAATGTCTCTCTCTCTTCAGTATCTAGAGCCTCTAAATGTCTCTCCATTCAGTATCTAGAGCCTCTAAATGTCTCTCTCTCTTCAGTATCTAGAGCATCTAAATGTCTCTCTTCAGTATCTAGAGCCTCTAAATGTCTCTCCCTTCAGTAACTAGAGCCTCTAAATGTCTCTCTCTCTTCAGTATCTAGAGCCTCTAAATGTCTCTCTTCAGTAACTAGAGCCTCTAAATGTCTCTCCCTTCAGTAACTAGAGCCTCTAAATGTCTCTCTCTCTTCAGTATCGAGAGCCTCTAAATGTCTCTCTTCAGTAACTAGAGCCTCTAAATGTCTCTCTCTCTTCAGTATCTAGAGCCTCTAAATGTCTCTCTCTTCAGTATCTAGAGCCTCTAAATGTCTCTCTCTTCAGTAACTAGAGCCTCTAAATGTCTCTCTCTTCAGTATCTAGAGCCTCTAAATGTCTCTCCCTTCAGTAACTAGAGCCTCTAAATGTCTCTCTCTCTTCAGTATCTAGAGCCTCTAAATGTCTCTCTCTTCAGTATCTAGAGCCTCTAAATGTCTCTCTCTCTTCAGTATCTAGAGCCTCTAAATGTCTCTCTTCAGTATCTAGAGCCTCTAAATGTCTCTCTCTTCAGTATCTAGAGCCTCTAAATGTCTCTCTCTTCAGTAACTAGAGCCTCTAAATGTCTCTCTCTCTTCAGTATCTCTAGAGCCTCTAAATGTCTCTCTCTCTTCAGTATCTAGAGCCTCTAAATGTCTCTCTCTCTTCAGTATCTACAGCCTCTAAATGTCTCTCTCTTCAGTAACTAGAGCCTCTAAATGTCTCTCTCTTCAGTATCTAGAGCCTCTAAATGTCTCTCTCTTCAGTAACTAGAGCCTCTAAATGTCTCTCTCTTCAGTATCTAGAGCCTCTAAATGTCTCTCTCTTCAGTATCTAGAGCCTCTAAATGTCTCTCTCTTCAGTAACTAGAGCCTCTAAATGTCTCTCTCTCTTCAGTATCTCTAGAGCCTCTAAATGTCTCTCTCTCTTCAGTATCTAGAGCCTCTAAATGTCTCTCTTCAGTATCTAGAGCCTCTAAATGTCTCTCTCTCTTCAGTATCTACAGCCTCTAAATGTCTCTCTCTTCAGTAACTAGAGCCTCTAAATGTCTCTCTCTTCAGTATCTAGAGCCTCTAAATGTCTCTCTCTTCAGTAACTAGAGCCTCTAAATGTCTCTCTCTTCAGTATCTAGAGCCTCTAAATGTCTCTCTCTTCAGTATCTAGAGCCTCTAAATGTCTCTCTCTCTTCAGTATCTAGAGCCTCTAAATGTCTCTCTCTCTTCAGTATCTAGAGCCTCTAAATGTCTCTCTTCAGTATCTAGAGCCTCTAAATGTCTCTCTCTCTTCAGTATCTAGAGCCTCTAAATGTCTCTCTCTCTCTTCAGTATCTAGAGCCTCTAAATGTCTCTCTTCAGTATCTAGAGCCTCTAAATGTCTCTCTCCCTTCAGTATCTAGATCGTCTGAATGACATGGTGGCAGCCCCCCCACCCACCCCTCCCCTGCTCCTCTCTGGGGGTCCGGGTTCTGGCAAGTCTCTCCTGCTGTCCAAATGGTGAGGAGGAGAGTCGCCCCCTCTGGGATGGTTCATCACCAGGCTATGGGGGCTCATAATGTGTCTCTCCTCAGGATTGAGCTGCAGCAGAAGACTTCCCCCAACACCCTGGTGCTGTACCACCTGGTGGGCCGTCCTCTGTCCACCAGCTCAGAACCTGTTCTGCTCATCAAACGCCTCACTGTCAAGGTGACCCCCTTCTCCCTGGCACTAGCAGTACCCCAAGTTCACCACAAGGTCTCTGTTTTGCCCCGGGGGTGGGCTCACTAAATAGGTTCAGCCAACGTTAATCTGGAATCTACCGCGTCAATTGTATTGATCAGAATGTGTTTGGTTTAGTCCAGGTGGAACCAGGTGTATCAGTACCTCCAGGAGTAAACAGGTGTAAGCAGGTATATTCAGGATGTGTTGGGTTTAGTCCAGGTGTAATCAGAATCTCCAGGAGAAACCAGGTGCAACAGTTGTTGACAGGTCTATTCAGAATGTCTTGGTTTAGTCCAGGTGGAACCAGGTGGAACCAGGTGTATAACCAGGTGTAAGCAGGTGTAAGCAGGTGTGACCAGGTGTGACCAAGTGTGACCAGAATATCCAGGTGTATCAGAACCCCCAGGGGTAACAAGGTGTAACCCGGTGTGACCAGATCTATTCAGAATGTCTTGGTTTAGTCCAGGTGTGACAGGGTGAGCCAAGGTGGGACCAGGTGTGAACAGGTGTGACCAGGTGTAACCAGGTGTATAACCAGGTGTGACCAGGTGTAACCAGGTGTATAACCAGGTGTGACCAGGTGTGACCAGGTGTGACCAGGTGTGACCAGGTGTGACCAGGTGTGACCAGGTGTATAACCAGGTGTAACCAGGGTGTATAACCAGGTGTAACCAGGGTGTATAACCAGTTGTGACCAGGTGTATAACCAGGTGTAACCAGGGTGTTGCTCTGTAGCTGCTGCAGCACCTGTGGTCGGTGGCGGGTCTCTCCATGGAGCCCAGTAAGATCCTGGAGGACTTCCCTCGCTGGCTGGAACGCCTGTCGGCCCGTCACCACGGCAACATCATGATCATCATCGACTCCATCGACCAGATCCAGGTACGTCGCTGGGCCCGTCGCCACGGTAGCAGTAAAGTGGTCCGCTGGCTCCCTGTCTGACGCAGCTTGTGTCCGCAGAACGCAGAGAGACACATGAAGTGGCTGATCGACCCGCTGCCCGTCAACGTCAGGGTGGTGGTGTCCGTCAACGTGGAGACCTGCCCGCACACCTGGAGGTAGCGCACCTGCAATTAACACCCCGCTCGTTAAAGATCAGCAACCAACACCCAGCCAATCAACCAATCGATAAACCAATCAATCGATGAATAGTTCCTTAACCCGACACATCTGTGTGTTTGGTTGTGTGTGCGTGTGTGTGTGTGTGTGTATGTGTGTGTGTTTGTGTGTGTGTGTCTCCAGGCTGTGGCCCACCCTGCACATGGAGCCCCTAAACCCCAGGGAGGTGAGGAGCATGGTGGGCTCAGAGTTCCAGGACCTGGAGGTCCAGCTGTCAAAGGACCAGGTCAGTGTCTCCACCAACACCTCCTCACCTGGGAGAAGGAGGTGGGAGGAGGTGGGGGGGGGGGTGAAAAGGAGTGGAGAGGAGGTGGGAGAAGAGGGGAGGAGGAGATGAGAAGGAGTGGCGAGGAGGTGGGAGAAGAGGGGAGGAGGAGATGAGAAGGAGTGGCGAGGAGGTGGGAGAAGAGGGGAGGAGGAGATGAGAAGGAGTGGCGAGGAGGTGGGAGAAGAGGGGAGGAGGAGGGGTGAGGAGTGGAGAGGAGGTGGGAGAGGTTTGAAAAGGGAAAGAGAAGGTGGGAGGTGTGAGGAGGTGGGAGCAGGGTTGAGGAGGTGACTGCGGTTGCGGGAGGAGGTGTGAGAGATTCGTGTCTGAGAGGAGGTTTGAGGAGGAGCGAGGCGGGGAGGGGCCTCTCCGAGGCGGTTTGGGGAGGAGCTGATAGTGAGGAGCTTGTGTTGCGTTGCAGGAGAAGAGGCTGGAGCAGCACTGCCGCTCTGCGTCCGCCTGCAGCGCTCTGTACGTCACACTGCTGGCCCGCCTGCTGTCCAGGTCAGTCCCCCCTCGAGCCTCGTGTACCCCCCTAGAGTCTATGTATGGACCCTCATGTGCCAGGTAGTGGCCATGGTAGGAATTCACTCGATTTCTTATGTATTGAGACCTCGTGAGATCCGTAGTTTAGAGTTTGTCCGTCAATGTGTTGGGAGCCTCTGGACCGTGTGCTGTTCTGTGCTCCAGCTGTAGGGGGCGCTGGACTCTGGAGAAGCTGCTGGAACAGTGCCTCCTCTGCCAGGACACCATGTCCCTGTACCGCCTGGCCCTCCAGGTGACCCTGGACTCCCTGAGCTCCCCGCGGGACCGACACACCACCACCGAGGTACAGCGTAGACCCAGAACGTCCGGTGACGTAGATCCACAATGTCTGATGACGTAGATCCAGAACGTCCGGTGACGTAGATCCACAATGTCTGATGACCTAGATCTAGAACGTCCGGTGACATAGATCCATAATGTCCAGTTACGTAGATCCAGAACGCCTGGGGACGAAGATCCAGTGGTGACGTAGCACTGTGGTGTTGCATGGTCTCAGATGCTGTGTCTGGTGTGGGCCAGCCGGAACGGAGTCAGCGAGTCAGAAATCCTGGAGCTGATTCCGGATCTGGAGTTTCCTGTTCTGTCGTCTGTGCTGCAGCAGCTCAGCAAACTACGCATTCTGACCCTGGTCGGCGGACTGATCCGCTTCCATCACCTGCAGGTAACTCACCTGTGCAGTCTGTCACCTGCAGGTAACTCACCTGTACAGTCTATCACAGGTAACTAACCTGTTCCATCACATTTTCAATCACCTTTTTCTGGTATGTGTGTGTGTGTGTGTGTGTGTGTGTGTGTGTGTGTGTGTGTGTGTGTGTGTGTGTGTGTGTGTGTGTGTGTGCGTGTATGTGTGACTGCGTGTGCGTGTGCGTGTGTGCGTGTGTGTGTGTGTTTGTGTGTGTGTGTGTGTGTGTGTAGGCCTGGGAGGCTGTCAGGCAGGAGTTCCTGAGCGGGGGGGACAGGGCGGTTCCTTACAGAGACAAACTCATCCTCTACTTCAACCAGAAGCTCAGGTACGGGTGACCCCCGACCTTTCACCTTTCACCTCACCCGGGACAATTTCAACCTGCAACCCTTACTGTGTTTGTGCGTGTGTGTGTCTGTGTGTGTGTGTGTGTGTGTGCGTATGCGTGTGCGTGTGTGTGTGCGCGTGTGCGTATGTGTGTGTTGTGTGTGTGTGTGTGTGTCTCTGGTTTGTGTTTTTGTGTGTGTGTGTGTGTTGTGTCTGTCTGTGTGTGCGTGCGCGCGTGTGTGTGTCTCTGGTGTGTGTGTGTGTGTCTGTGTGTGTCTCTGGTGTGTGTGTGTGCTGCAGCCAGCAGGAGGTGTGCTGGAGGACAGCAGACGAGCTGCCCTGGCTGCTGCAGCAGCAGGGGGAGAAGGAGGAGCTGCAGCTGGTGCTCCTCAACCTCCTGGTGTCCCAGGACCTCTACAAGAGGTACCCCCCCTCCGGCCCCTCCTCTACACCTCCTCAAGGAGACCTGCCCCCCCCCGGCCCTCCTCTACACCTCCTCAAGGAGACCACCTCCAACCCTGGTCCCCTAGTCTCCTAACCCTGGTCCCCTAGTCTCCTAACCCTGGCCTCCTAGCCTCCTAACCCCCGTCTCTCCTGGCCGTCTGGTCCCTCACCCTGGTCTCTAACCCTGGTCTCTCACCCTGGTCTCTCTTGGCCCTCTGATCTCTCCCCCTGGTCTCTCACGCTGGTCTCTCTTGGCCCTCTGGTCTCTCCCCCTGGTCTCTCACCCTGGTCACTCACACTGGTCTCTCACCCTGGTCTCTCTTGGCCCTCTTGTCTCTCATCCTGGTCTCTCACCCTGGTCTCTCTTGGCCCTCTTGTCTCTCATCCTGGTCTCTCCCCCTTGTCTCTCCCTCTGGTCTCTCCCCCTGGTCTCTCACTCTGGTCTCTCCCCCTGGTCTCTCCTCACCAGGGGCCGGTTCTGGGAGCTGCTGTGCTACTGGCAGTGCGTGGGGAAGGACCGCGGCTCCATGGCCGCCCAGTACTTTGAGGCCCTGCGGTGCTACGAGCAGAGCTGCCAGGGGGAGGACAGCATGAGGCGGCTGGCCGGCCTCTACGAGACCCTGGGCCGCTTCCTCCGGGACCTGGGCCTGGTCAGCCAGGTGAGACCCCCGTTTACAATAGATATAGAATACAATAGACCAGATGAGGCCCCTGTTTAGGATAGATATAGACCACATAGACCTGGGCCTGGTCAGCCAGGTCAGCCCCCCGTCTAGCATAGCTATAGAGCACATAGACCTGGTGAGCCCCCGTTTACCATAGATATAGAAAACCCCCCCCTGTTTACTATAGATATAGAATACAATAGACCAGGTGAGGCCCCTGTTTAGTATAGATATAGAATGCATAGACCATGGCTTTAGTTCTTCTGGCTGTAGTTCCTCTACAGTTCCTCTCAGACTGTAGTCTCTCTCTGCCTCTCTAAGCCTGTGGTCCCCCCCAGGCCGTTGCCCCCCTGCAGCGGTCCCTGGAGATCCGGGAGACGGCCCTGGACCCGGACCACCCCAGCGTGGCGCGCTCGCTGCACCAGCTGGCCGGCGTCTACGTGCACTGGAGGAAGTACGAGGGCGCGGAGCAGCTGTACCGCCAGGCGCTGCAGATCAGCGAGAACGCCTACGGCGGCGAGCACGCCAGCGTGGCCCGCGAGCTGGAGGCGCTCGCCGTGCTCTACCAGAAACAGAACAAGTGAGGGGGAGCCCGCTCCGTACCGGCACCCCGACGGACACCCTGGGACACCCCGACGGACACCCAAAGGGAGACCCAAAGGGGACCCAAAGGGAGCCCCTGAGGGACACCTAAAGTGACGCCCAAAGAGACACCCAAAGGGACACCCAAAGGGGACCCAAAGGGAGCCCCTGAGGGACACCTAAAGGGACACCCAAAGGGACACCCAAAGGGACACCCAAAGTGACACCCAAAGGGACACCCAAAGGGAGCCCCTGAGGGACACCTAAAGTGACACCCAAAGAGACACCCAAAGGGACACCCAAAGAGACACCCAAAGGGACACCCAAAGAGACACCCAAAGGGACACCCAAAGGGACACCCAAAGGGACACCCAAAGTCACGAGTTTGCTCTGTTGGAGTGTGTGGGATTGTGTGTTTGGCGTAACGCTGTCTCTGCCGTCAGGTACGAGGAAGCGGAGAAGCTCCGTAAGAGGTCCGTCAGGATACGACAGAAGACGGCCCACCAGAAGGGACACATGGTGAGACGGACGGACGGACAGACAGACATACATTGTTCATTGTTAACTTAGCATAGTCTGTCTCTGTGTCTGTGTCTCTCTCTTACCTGTCTCGCTCTCTCTCTTACCTTCCTCTCTCTCTCTCTCTCACCTCTCTCTCTCTCTCTCTCTCTCTCTCTCTCTCACCTGTCTCTCTCTCTCTCCCCTGTCTCTCTCTCTCATCTGTCTCTCTCTCTCCCCCGTCTCTCTCTCACCTGTCTCTCACCTGTCTCTCTCTCTCCCCCGTCTCTCTCTCACCTGTCTCTCACCTGTCTCTCTCTCTCCCCCGTCTCTCTCTCCCCCGTCTCTCTCCCACCTGTCTCTCTCTCACCTGTCTCTCTCTCTCCCCCGTCTCTCTCTCCCCCGTCTCTCTCCCACCTGTCTGACAGTACGGGTTCACCCTGCTGAGGCGCAGGGCCCTCCAGCTGGAGGAGCTGACCCTGGGGAACGACTCGGCCGACTGTGCCAAGACCCTGAACGAGCTGGGGGTCCTGTACTACCTGCAGAACAACCTGGAGTACGTAGAGTACATACATACTATATACACTCTATATATACTAAAGACATACTGTACAGAGACCCTGAACGAGCTGGGGGTGCTGTACTACCTGCAGAACAACCTGGAGTACGACTTCACTATATCTATACTAGATATACCATATACTACTGACTGAGTTCTAGCTGTGCGCTAACGGTGTGCTAATGTTGTGCTAACTGCGAGGGCATTGCGGGGCTAGCTGTTTGCTAACTGTGTGCTAACCCCAAGGGCAGTTTGGGGCTAGCTGTTTGCTAACGTTGTGCTTACGGTGTGCTAACCCCCCGTGGCAGCGCGAGGCTAGCTGTTTGCTAACTGAGTGCTAATGGTGTGCTAACATTGGGCTTACGGTGTGCTACCCCCCAGGGCAGCGCGGGGGCTAACTGTTTGCTAAGGTTGTGCTAAGCGTGATAACGGTGTGCTCAGGTTGCGCTAACTGTGTGCTAACTTAATGCTAACCTAACGCTAACGTGTGCTACCCCCAGGGCGGCGCGGGGCTTCCTGAGCCGCTCCCTGGAGATGCGTCAGCGGGTGCTGGGCCCGGAGCACCCGGACTGCGCCCAGTCGCTCAACAACCTGGCGGCGCTGCACAGCGAGCGGCGCGAGTACCAGGCGGCCGAGGACCTCTACCAGAGGGCCCTGGAGCTGCGCAAGGCCGCCCTGTCCCCGGACCACCCCTCCCTGGCCTACACCCTCAAGCACCTGGCCATGCTCTACAAGCGCAGGGTGGGGGTGGCTAAATACTGCAATATACAGCTATACGTCTCACTATATCACCTATATACAGCTATACGTCTCACTATATCACCTATATACAGCTATACGTCTCACTATATCACCTATATACAGCTATACGTCTCACTATATCACGTATATATACAGCTATTCGTCTCACTATATCACCTATATACAGCTATACGTCTCACTATACAACTATATACTGCTATATATCTCACTATGTTACGTCTATACAACTAAATGCAGCTATAAACATCTCACTCTATACAGCTGTACATCTTAATATATCCATCCATTTACAATTTTATACATCTAAATCAAAATCTTAATGCAGTCTATACATCTATATATATATATACATCTACCTGTCTCTCTTGATGTTTATCTATCTATCTCTTTCTATCTCTATCCATCTACCGATATATATACAGTATATATATATATATATTTATATATAATTTACACACCCTCAAACTACATACGCAGGGTAGGAGACACCTTTGTAAAAGTGTGTGTGTGTGTGTGTGTGTGTGTGTGTGTGTGTGTGTGTGTGTGTGTGTGTGTGTGTGTGTGTGTGTGTGTGTGTGTGTGTGTGTGTGTGTGTGTGTGTTCCAGGGTAAGCTAGAGAAGGCGGTCCCCCTCTACGAGCTAGCTCTGGACATCAGACAGAAGAGCTTCGGGGCCAAACACCCCAGCGTTGCCACGGCGCTGGTCAACCTGGCCGTCATCTACTGCCAGCTGGTGAGACGGCTACCATGCTAACACACCGCTAACACTGACAGCATGCTAACACTGATACCATGCTAACACACCGCTAACACCGACAGCATGCTAACACTGATACCATGCTAACACACCGCTAACACTGACAGCATGTTAACACTGATACCATGCTAACACACCGCCAACACTGACAGCAAGCTAACACTGGTATGGGTATTGTCTGGGCCTAACAGGGTACTGGCTTTGGTCTGGGTTAAACGGGGTACTGGGTATAATGGGTATAGGGTAAGGTCTGGGTGTAACAGGGTACTGGCTATGGCCTGGGTGTAACAGGGTACTGGCTATGGCCTGGGTGTAATGGAGACTGGTTCCTGGTATAACCTGGTATGTTCCCTGGTTCCAGAAGAAGCACGAGGAGGCTCTCCCTCTGTACCAGCGGGCGCTCCGGGTCTACGAAGACACGCTGGGCCCCTCCCACCCCCGCGTCGGAGAGACCCTCAAGAACCTGGCCGTCCTCAGGTAGAACCCGCCTGCTTACACCCGCTAGAACCATCTAGAACCGTGGACTAGGAACGTCAGACCCCACCTAACCCCCTCTCTCCTCTTTCCTTCCTCTTCTCTCCTCTCTCCTCTCCCCGCTTTCCACTTTCTCTCTCTCCTCCCTCCTCTCCTTCTCTCTCTCTCTCTCTCTCCCCTCCCTCTCTGCTTATCTCTCTCTCTCCTCTCCCCCCCCCCTCTCTCTCTCCCTCTCTCAGCTACGAGGAGGGGGACTTTGAGAAAGCCGCAGAACTCTACAAGCGGGCCATGGAGATCAAGGAGGCGGAGCCATCGCTGGTGTGTGGGACCGCCCCCTCACGCCACTCCTCCAATGGGGACACGTTCAGCCTCAAAGGCCCCGCCCTCATCCCCCAGACCCCCAGGTGAACACTAGAGGGGGCGAAGCCGGGATGGACAAGCTTATTGAAGGCCTTCATCTTCTCTGTCCATGGTGAACATCACTGCCTACAGGAGTGTCTCGCGTCAATACCACCTACATTAAGTATTTAGATCAGACTCCTTCACTGTAAAGGTACGGCCACACTGAACGCGTTACGCGCGTAGGATTACGTGCGTAACGCTCAACGCTGATTGGCTATCGCGGCTAAGCGTCACGCGTAGTAGCGTAAAGAGTTACATTCTTGAACTCGGGTGAGTTGGGCGCGTAATTCAGATGCGTAAAACCTGTCTGACGTGCCTAACGCGCTGCTTTAGCGTGTGCAAAACATTTGCGCGCTTAAACCAATGGTTCCCTGTGCAAAAATGCAGATATTCTACGCCTCTTAACGCGCGTAACGCGTTGAGTGTGGCCGTACCTTAGGACAACTGAGGAGAGGCTTTGAGTGTCCAAAGACTTTTATTTTGTTAAAACATTCCTAGTTTGTCCTCACAGGAAGGGAAATCACTAAACCCTCCAGTACAGTATAAGTAGAGTATGAATGTACAGATAAAGATATCAATGCAAAGCGTCCGACCTTAAACTGTGAGCGCAGACAGAACTGCGTGGCTCCCCCCACACTGGTCCTCAACCTGGACTGAGGGAACTAACCTTCAGAAGTAACTAGTGTAACTGACCTAATAAAGTAACTAATACATAATGGACTGAATGAAGTGACTGACCTATAAAGTACCATGTACAGAATGGACCGAATGAAGTAACTGACCGATAAGAGTAACTTGTACAGAATGGACTGAATGAAGAAACTGACCATTAAATGAACTAGTAACTAAAGTAACCAACCGAGGCTGACAGGTAACTGAATTATAAAGTATTAGTACTGAATGGCCAGACTGAGAGGCACCTATTAAGTAACTAGTAACTAACGGAAAGGAAAGACTGAAGTAACTGCGAGGTAATTAACCTACAGAAAGAAACTAAAATAATTAGTGGTGGGTGGATCACCAGGGTGTCCCGCAGCTGGTTGTATCCGCTCTGTTCCCGGTACTCACTGCGGTCTGCACTATTCTGTGTTCTTTGTTCAGGGAGGTGTGATGCTAGTCTCTGGGCTTCACTGCCTTATGCCAAATAAACTTTTATAATGAATCATGTTTGAAGTGCCACATTAGCTTCACTATTATGGTACGGTTTTATATTGTTACTCAATGATAAGTCGTATGTGATCACGGTTTTGTATTAAAGGATCGATCATGTATAAAATGTATATGCAGTTTGGAAACTTGTTCCATCAAATAAATATTTTATTGAAAGACGTTTGATGATGTGATGTTACAGAGGAGATCTCCATGAACAAAAAAAACTTTACAGAGTTTATGATATTAGTATTAAGACTCCACAGCACGTATATGTTACCTGTATCCTGTTAATGGGTTTAGCTCTGCTGGAACTCATAATGGACGATCCTAGTAGCTCAGCAAAAGCTGCTTCGAGACGACATTTCTCTAGAAGTGCTGTGGGCTTTCTGGGGAAATGCTAACCAGGTTAGCCACGGGCATGCTCCAGGTGGTCAGCAAGGGGTGGTCGATGCTAGCGGCTAGCCGTTAGCTTCTAGCGGCTAGCCGTTAGCTTCTAGCGGCTAGCCGTTAGCTTCTAGCGGCTAGCCTCAGATCTGCTTCATGCGGGCCATCAGCTCCTCCAGACTCTCCTCCGTCTCCTGCACCATCGCCCCTTCAGCCGCATCCTGAGGAATCCAACGCAGCCGTTTATAACAAGCAGCTTAAACCTCAAGCATCATTATAAATCTTGAGGAACCCGACCAAGCAGCTTAGACCAAGCAGTTTAGACCAAGCAGCTTAAACCTCAAGGATCATTATAAATCCTGAGGAACCAAACAGAGCAGCTTAAACCAAGCAGCTTAAACCTCAAGGATCATTATAAATCCTGAGGAACCCAACAAAGAAGTTTAAATCAAGCAGCTTCAACATTAAGCAGGATAAAAAATCCTGAGGAACCAAAACCAAGCTGCTTAGACCTAAAGCACGATTATGAATCCTGAGGAACCAAAACCAAGCGGGTTAAAGCCAGCAGGATGTTGAAGCGTTGTGAGGAGGTTCAGAAGCACCCTGACCTTCTGAGCAGGAAGGGTGTAGGCTACAGTGATGCCTTCTGGGAGATCTGGGACGGGCCCGGAGGACTCCTTCAGCTCCTCCTCCGTCACCTCCGACACCACCTCGATACCTGCACACACACACACACACACACACACACACACACACACACACACACACACACACACACACACACACACACACACACACACACACACACACACACACACACACACACACACACACACACACTTATTATGGTTTTTAGTATATAAAAATATATTATGAAGGTACATCATATATGTTTTGGTACATAATTATAAATACCCCAGTCGTTCTCCTCATGGACGACCTCCTCCTCGACTTCCACCACCTCCTCTCTGGGCTGCTCCGCCTCTCTCCTCTACAGACACACACACACACACGCGCACACATACACATTACTCCCTTAAACAAAAATACACAAAGACCTGTCTCTGTACTGTCTAACCCCTACCTGCTCCTTAATGACCTCTCTGTACTGTCTAACCCCTACCTGCTCCTTAATGACCTGTCTCTGTACTGTCTAACCCCTACCTGCTCCTTAATGACCTGTCTCTGTACTGTCTAACCCCTACCTGCTCCTTAATGACCTCTCTCTGTACTGTCTAACCCCTACCTGCTCCTTAATGACCTCTCAGTACTGTCTAACCCCTACCTGCTCCTTAATGACCTGTCTATGTACTGTCTAACCCCTACCTGCTCCTTAAAGACCTGTCTCTGTACTGTCTAACCCCTACCTGCTCCTTAATGACCTGTCTCTGTACTGTCTAACCCCTACCTGCTCCTTAATGACCTCTCTCTGTACTGTCTAACCCCTACCTGCTCCTTAATGACCTCTCTGTACTGTCTAACCCCTACCTGCTCCTTAATGACCTGTCTCTGTACTGTCTAACCCTACCTGCTCCTTAATGACCTGTCTCTGTACTGTCTAACCCCTACCTGCTCCTTAATGACCTCTCTGTACTGTCTAACCCCTACCTGCTCCTTAATGACCGGTCTCCGTACTGTCTAACCCCTACCTGCTCCTTAATGACCTGTCTCTGTACTGTCTAACCCCTACCTGCTCCTTAATGACCCGTCTCTGTACTGTCTCACCCCGACCTGCTCCTTAATGACCTGTCTCTGTACTGTCTAACCCCTACCTGCTCCTTAATGACCTGTCTCTGTACTGTCTAACCCCTACCTGCTCCTTAATGACCCGTCTCTGTACTGCCTAACCCCTGCCTGCTCTTTAATGACCTGTCTCTGTACTGTCTAACCCCTACCTGCTCCTTAATGACCTGTCTCTGTCCTGTCTAACCCCTACCTGCTCCTTAATGACCTCTCTGTACTGTCTAACCCCTACCTGCTCCTTAATGACCTCTCTGTACTGTCTAACCCCTACCTGCTCCTTAATGACCTCTCTGTACTGTCTAACCCCTACCTGCTCCTTAATGACCTGTCTCCGTACTGTCTAACCCCTACCTGCTCCTTAATGACCTGTCTCTGTACTGTCTAACCCCTACCTGCTCCTTAATGACCTCTCTGTACTGTCTAACCCCTACCTGCTCCTTAATGACCTGTCTCTGTACTGTCTAACCCCTACCTGCTCCTTAATGACCTCTCTGTACTGTCTAACCCCTACCTGCTCCTTAATGACCTGTCTCTGTACTGTCTAACCCCTACCTGCTCCTTAATGACCTGTCTCTGATGAAAGTGTCTGCTAGATGAGGGACCGGTGTGAACCGTGTGCCCACCTGGTACTCGCCCTGCTGCCTCCTGCAGTGGCTGTGGTCGCAGTGGGGGTTCGGCCTCATGGACATCTTGGGGAAGAAGTCCTGCATGGCGTTGTAGCCCAGGTAGTGGCTCACCACGCCGAACTTCAGCAGGTACCTGGGGGGGGGGCGCACACACACACACACACATACACACACACACACACACATAAACACACACACACACACACACACACACACACACACACACACACACACACACACACACACACACACACACACACACACACACACACACACACACACACACACACACACGATGAATGAGAAATAAATTATAGAACGATAGATAAACGATGAGATCGATTATTGATGAAAGATCGATAAATATTTGTCGATCAATTATAATTGAATGCTTATATGATGGATCTATGATCGATACAATAAAGATAAATGATAGATGATAGATCATGAGTAGATGATAGGTGAATGATGAGGATGATGATGATGAAGGCTCACTTGAGTACGTTCTGCACCAGGATGCCGGCGACCACGCCCATGGTGGTGGGCAGGCTGGCCGCACACACCCCCTCCCTCTTCAGGGTCTTCTCGTCGATGTTGGCCGCCACCACCAGGGGGGGCGCGCACTGTCACAGCAGGGGGCACGGGGTCAAGGGTCAAGGCAGCCACACACTCACACAACTGGTAGCAAGGTTCACAACGAAGTGGGATCAGTGTAAAGGAGTGTGCGTGTCTATGTTTGTGTGAGTGTGTGTGTCTATGTTTGTGTGAGTGTGTATGCGTTCGTGTGCTCGTAAGTCTGTGTGTGTGTCTGTAAGTGTGTGGTGCGTGTGTGTGTGTTTGTCTGTAAGTGTGTGGTGCATGTATGTGTGTGTGTGTGTCTGTAAGTGCGTTGTGCGTGTGTGTGTGTGTGTCTGTAAGTGTGTGGAGTGTCTGTGTGCGTCTGTCTGTGTTTTCGTATCAGTGTGTGTCGATTTGTGTGTGCGTATCTGTGTCTATGTGTGTGTGTGTTAATGTGTGTGTGTGTCGGTGTTTATTTATGCATACGTGCGTGTGTGTCTGTGTGTGTGTGTGTGAGTGCAACTGTGTATATGTGTGTGTGCATTCTATGTGTGTGCGTGCTTGCATGGTGTGTCTGTGTGTATGTGTCTATGTGTGCGTGTGTGTGCGTCTGTATGCGTCTATCTGTGTGTGTGTGTACGTGTGTGCGTGTGCGTGTGCGCGTGTGTGTGTGTGTGTGTGCGTACGGAGAAGCAGGCGGTCTCCCCGGGGATGATGAGCTGGATGTGTCCCGACACGGCGTTCTCACTGACGCCCGACTCCATCCACACCTGGCCCAGCTCGTTACACGCCTGTCAGACACACAACACGCCCGTCAGACACACAACACGCCCGTCAGACACACACAACACGCCTGTCAGACACACAACACGCCCGTCAGACACACAACACGCCTGTCAGACACACAACACGCCTGTCAGACACACAACACGCCTGTCAGACACACACAACACGCCTGTCAGACACACACAACACGCCTGTCAGACACACACAACACGCCTGTCAGACACACACAACACGCCTGTCAGACACACACAACACGCCTGTCAGACACACAACAACACGCCTGTAACAGACACAACAACACGCCTGTCAGACACACAACAACACGCCTGTCAGACACACAACAACACGCCTGTCAGACACACACAACACGCCTGTCAGACACACAACAACACGCCTGTCAGACACACATCAACACGCCTGTAACAGACACACAACAACACGCCTGTCACAGACACACATCAACACGCCTGTCACAGACACACAACAACACGCCTGTCACAGACACACAACAACACGGAAAACATGGATGCATACAACATCCATACAACTATCGATGACGGATCAATATATGAGCTATTGATCTATCATGTATTGATGAGCTATTGATCTATGAGGTATTGATCTATGATGTATACATCTATGAGGTATTGATGAGCTATTGATTTATTAGGTATTGATCTATGATGTATTGATATATGAGGTATTGATGAGCTACTGATCTATTAGGTATTGCTCTATGATGTTTCGATCTCTGAGGTATTGCTCTAAGATGTATTGATGAGCTATTGATCTATTAGGTACTGATCTATGATGTTTTGATCTATGAGGTATTGCTCTATGATGTATTGATGAGCTACTTCCTAACTCCCATCTTATTCTTCATGTTTAACCTCTGTTTCTCTTTTAATCCTAGTCTGTCTTAATATGTTTGTTACATCGTTTAGATAGGGCAATATGTAAAGCGTCTTAGAGTACCATATTAAAAGCAACATACATTTAATTTATTATTATTATTATTTATTATTGTTGATCTTTGAGATATTGATCATTGAGGTATCTATCTATGAGGTATTGATCAATGATGTATTGATCCATGAGGTATTGATTGACAGACCGTGTTGATGGCTATCCGGGCCTCAAAGTTGTCCACGCAGCTCAGAATCAGGTCAACGGGGGACCCCTCCTCCAGCCCCCCATGACTGAAACACACACACACACACACACATTTTACATTTACATTTAGGGCATTTAGCAAACGCTTTAATCCAAAGCGACTTACAATAAGTACATTTGTCATAAGAAGTGCAACAATATATCGCTGTCGGTACAGAAAGGATGTTCATAGAACCAAGTGCAAGTACCGCAATCGCTAGGCTAATCAATTCCCCGTGTTACAGCAATGATAGCAGCTACTGCAGTTAAGTACTATAAATACAATACAATACAACACAATACAATACAGTGTACAATGGTGGCCAGAAGGGGGAGGGTGGCTATGCAGAGTCGAGGTGGACTCTGAACAGGTGAGTCTTGAGTCTTTTTCGGAAGATAGTGAGCGACTCTGCGGTCCTGAGAGCGGCAGGGAGCTCGTTCCACCACTGAGGTCCCAAAACCGAGAAAAGTTGTGACTTTGCTGAACGGCCTTTGTTAGCTCTTAGCGATGGCGGTTCCAGACGTCCAGCTGAGGTAGTTGAGCAGAGGGATCGAGCTGGGGTGTGTGGCTTTAGAAATGCTTGGAGGTAGGCAGGGGCAGTTCCATCGACTGCCTTGTATGCCAGTACCATCGTCTTAACGACACACACACACACACACACAGACACACACATTATTCACCCTTCACCCTCTCACCCCTCCTTCACCTTTCAACCACCCTCCAACACACACACACACACAAGCACACCTGTCATTCACCCGCTAACCCCTCACCTTCCAACACACACACACACACACACACACACACACACACACACACACACACACACACACACACACACACACACACACACACACACACACACACACACACACACACACACACACACACACACACACACACACATGCACTCTGCCCCTTGGGGGGCGGACCGAGATGTGTGTGGGGGCGTGGCTGTACCTGATTCGCTCCATGAAGTGGTTGAAGTTGTCCAGGGTGGTGATGTTGTAGTCGTGGGTCTCGAAGGTTACGTCTGGGTTGATGTTCCTGTGAGAGAGGAGAGGGAACCTCAGAACGAGACTCAGTACTTTGTACCGCAGCGCAAGGATACAGCTTCTAAACCCTCAAGGATACAGCCTCTAAAGGCTCAAGGATACAGCCTCTAAAGGCTCAAGGATACAGCCTCTAACGCCTCAAGGATACAGCCTCTAAAGGCTCAAG
>NC_082404.1:16191550-16194050 GCF_031168955.1 Gadus macrocephalus
CACACACACACACACACACACACACACACACACACACACACACACACACACACACACACACACACACACACACACACACACACACACTGTGTTCTCGGCCCCCAGGGGTCCCCGGCCCGGAGGAGCTCATGTCGGTGTACCGGCGGTGCCGCGGGCTCGAGTCCCCCCTGCCGCCGCTCAACTTCCACCTGGCGCTGTCCATGTTCAAGATGGCCGCCATCGCCCAGGTAAGGTCAAAGGTCAGAGGTCAGGACAGTCTCCGTGAGGTTAGGATCTTTCAGTCTCACAAATCAGACTTCAGAGGCTTTATCTGCTGGACCTCCAGTAGAGGCTGTACCTCCAGTAGAGGCTGTACCTCCAGTAGAGGCTGTACGTCCAGTAGAGGCTGGACCTCCAGTAGAGGCTGTACCTCCATTAGAGGCTGGACCTCCAGTAGAGGCTGGACCTCCGGTAGAGGCTGGACCTCCAGTAGAGGCTGTACCTCCATTAGAGTCTGTACCTCCAGTAGAGGCTGTACGTCCAGTAGAGGCTGTACCTCCAGTAGAGGCTGTACCTCCAGTAGAGGCTGTATCTCCAGTAGAGGCTGTACCTCCAGTAGAGGCTGGACCTCCAGTAGAGGCTGTACCTCCAGTAGAGGCTGTACGTCCAGTAGAGGCTGTACCTCCAGTAGAGGCTGTATCTCCAGTAGAGGCTGTACCTCCAGTAGAGGCTGGACCTCCAGTAGAGGCTGTACCTTCAGTAGAGGCTGTACGTCCAGTAGAGGCTGTACCTCCAGTAGAGGCTGGACCTCCAGTAGAGGCTGGACCTCCAGTAGAGGCTGTACCTCCATTAGAGGCTGTACCTCCAGTAGAGGCTGGACCTCCAGTAGAGGCTGGACCTCCAGTAGAGGCTGTACCTCCAGTAGAGGCTGGACCTCCAGTAGAGGCTGTACCTCCATTAGAGGCTGGACCTCCAGTAGAGGCTGGACCTCCATTAGAGGCTGTACCTCCAGTAGAGGCTGGACCTCCAGTAGAGGCTGTACCTCCAGTAGATCTTCTGTGTTTTCAGGGGGTGTACGCGCGCCACCTGATCGGCAACGCCAGCGCCCCCAACGCGGCGGAGTTCGGACGGTTGGTGGAGCCGCTAGCCAAGGCAGCGCTGCAGCTGGCCACCGGGTAGGGTACCACGGCAACCGGACAGCTCCACTTCCTGTCCTATGTATTTGTTTCCTGTTTCCTGAGGGCTCTACTTCCCGCCTCAGGTCTCTTCCGGGTCCGGAGAGCCGTCTCTTCCTGCAGAGCCCGCGGGGACAGGAAGTCCTCCAGCGGGTCAAGGAGTTCATGAGGGACCACGTACTTCCTGCCGAGAAGGTCGGTCTGGGGTCAGAGGTCATCAGGGCTCGCTCAGACAGCACCAGTCGCTCTCCGAGCCGCACAGAGTCGTCCGAACGTCATCTCAGCTCAGTACTTCCTGTTCCCACAGGAAGTGGCCGAGTACTACGAGAGACACGGCGCTGGCTCCCCTCAGCGCTGGGAGACCCCTCCGGTCGTCGAGGACCTGAAGGTGGGGAGGGTCTCGTCTTGGGAGACGTCTGCGGCCACATGACCTCCCGGCCTGTTTACGTTAAATTCAGATCTACATCACTTCCACGTGTGTGTGTGTGTGTGTGTGTGTGTGTGTGTGTGTGCGTGTGCGTGCGTGCGTGCGTGCGTGCGTGTGTGTCCAGGCTAAGGCGAAGGAGGCGGGACTATGGAACCTCTTCCTGCCGGCGGTCAGCGGTCTCTCCCAGCTGGACTACGCCCACATCGCGGAGCAGACCGGCCGCTGTTTCTACGCCCCCGAGGTCTTCAACTGTCAGGCTCCCGGTAACACCACCACTAACTACTAACTAGTACTAACTAGTGCTAATACCGCCATAGGCTAGCACATAGCCAAGGAACCAAAGCGCTGCGCATTCGCTCCTGAGAGCCAAACCCCGGCAGCTCACTTGCATTCGAGGGCTCCCTCTAGAGGTAACACATGCTACTGCATGTATAAAACTGCATGGTGACCGGGAGGTTGCTAGTTCGATCCCCGGATCCTCTTAGAGGGTCGAGGTGTCCCTGAGCACCTCAACATGCTCAAACTTCTCCCGACGAGCTGGCTGTCTACTTGCATGGTTGACTCCGTGATGTGAGCATGAACAGCCGAATGTTTGGCAGGATTGTGAAGCGCTTTGCGTGACCACTGGTTAGTAAAAGCGTGCTATAAATTCAGTCCATTTATCATTTACGGCATGTATACAGAGTCCTCTATAGGTCACACATGCTACTGTACTTGCATGTCTCTGATTGGCTGCTTCAGTGGCCTGTAATGTGAGGTAAGTGAAGACCTGGCAGGAAGTGACATCACGGTGTGTTGCAGACACAGGAAACATGGAGGTGCTCCACATGTTCGGCAGCGAGGAGCAGAAGAAGAAGTGGCTGGAGCCCCTGCTGAGAGGAGAGATACGCTCCTGCTTCTGCATGACAGGTAGTCTCTG
>NC_082404.1:16199050-16244050 GCF_031168955.1 Gadus macrocephalus
GAAAGATTAGACACAAAGCAAAACTGTGTTTTTGTTGTCGTTGAGTTCCTTGGAAGGGAAACGCCTTAACTGAAAATACTTTTCCGATTTATTGTCTCCAGAGTTCATGAGATAGTAGAAAAGTTAGTACATGTTGGAACTCATCTGTCACCTCATCCATACATCACTTACTGTTAAGGACATTCTTTAGGCATTATTCATCAGGAACTTTGAAACTCTTTGCTGCTTCCCCTTTCTTGGAAACGTAAAATTGTTTTGCCAATAATTTTTCCTACCGTCTGATCCTCTTCAAGGTCCTTCCTCCTCCTTCGCTGGTCCGTTGCGTGATCAGGGAACATCAATCATTTATTTCATCATCTTGTCAGTCACGAATCTGGTCTGTTGTATGAACACGAGTAATCATAACACAGAAGCACTGACTGCATAAAATAATAAGGGAAGTGTGGGATTTTGAATAGGATGATCATATCATGTCAAACGCATCCTAATTAAGACTTCATTCATTTCCATGTGATAATGTGTACGATAGTTTTTGCTTGTTTCTGTACATTTTGACCACCACCAACTCTACAACCATCACAGCGTTCTCCGGCTGTTTAGCTGGGACCCTCCAGCCTTGAAGATTAAGGCCCAATCCCATTTCTACCCCTTTCCCCTTCCCCCTTCAAAACAAGGGGGAGGGGTAAGGGTAAGGGGTGGAAATGGGATTGGGCCTTAATTGATGGATGGGTGTGTCCCCCCTAGGTCCTCTTCCCAGTATTAGACAGTCTTTCCACCCGGCGTTCCCAGAAGAGGGGGAGGGTTGGGGGGTGGAATGCACATAATGGCCTTCCTGGTGGTTTTTTCCCATCTGTAACAAAACCAACGGCTTCCTCGCGGAAGGAATGCGGTTTTTCCCACCGAGTGAGGTCAACAATTCTGGAGACGCCAACAACACTGGAGACATCTACTCTTACATTCCAGTTACGTTTATTTGTTGAAAATGTAAGCCCTGCTCCAGCCTCAAAGGACTTCAGCGTCCAAATAAGAGGACCCCTAACTTTAAACCCTCTAGAGGACTTCACAGACCACGTTATACGACCCCTAACCTTAAACCCCCTCTAGACTAGAGGACTTCAGACCACATTAGAGGACCCCTAAACTGAAACCCTCTCTAGAGTCTAGTCTAGACTCTAGAGAGGGTTTCAGTTTAGGGGTCCTCTAATGTGGTCTGTGAAGTCCTCTAGTCTCTAGTCTCCTCTAGAGTACCACAGACCACATTGTAGGACCACTAACCCCTTGAGAGAACGTACACAGACCCAGAGCTTGGAGCGTTGAGAAGGAGCCCAGAAGAGGGGTCCTGCTTCCAGTCACGTTAGGAGGCTGAGAGGGGCTGAAAAGACAGACTCATGACATGGTAGCCCCAAGGAGCAGAACCATTCGATATATTAGTTATTTTTAATATTAATACACATGCAAACAGCATCAAAAATGTGGACGTCTCAGAAGAATTAACAGAATAAGAATGAGTAAAATAGATGGAGAGTTAAACACTGACATGTCTCGGATCACCAGGGAACAGCTGAAACGATGAGTTTGCTGTAGTTCTGGCGTAGAGGCTGGGAACTGTATACGAGGGCCCTGACTGCGAAGGAAACATGTCTCTACAACGTTCCTTCCTGTTATCATCTCCACCAGATACCTGATCAGCATTCTGTCATTTCTTTGAGCATCTGGGAAGAGTCCAGTCAAAACAAACCCTGACCCTGTATAGAGGAAGCTGGTGTTTCCTCAGACTAGCCACCTGGCTGTGATGTGGGATGGCTGAATACTTCCATTCAGAGTTAATCACCTTGGGAGGAGGTTAGTGGTGCAGACAGGATGGGATAGGGCAGAGCAGGAAGAGAGGAACAGTGTTTTGCTGTGCTATGATCTTTCCAACATGTCTGGTCTCCTTAGTCCTGGGATGACTCTCCGAACATATCCGGTCTCCTGGCTGTGCAATATTCCCTCCCAACATGCCCGCTCTCCTCGCCGAGGGATGACCTTCCCGACGTGTCCGGTCCCCGGGCCTCGGAATGACCTTCCCAACATGTCCGCTTACAACACATAACGAAACCTACCACCAAAGTTGACCGGTGTTGATCATGTACTGTACCGCTTGAGTAGCTAGCAAGATGGTGAGATTTACAGACATATCTAGCAGGCTCTAAGATGGTGAAGGTAATTGCAACAAAGAAGATTAAGCTGTGTATACTGAACCAGGTGTTTCTGTACTGCTAATTCATACGGATGGACCCGATTCATACCTGAAGCACAGTAGATCTAGTACTTTCTAAGACGGTGAAGATGTATAGAGTACATATATACAGAGCAGATGGTTAGATGGTGAAGGTGCTCGTGTCCTCCAGATCCGACCCCGAGTGAGAGTGCGTCTGATCTGGCCCGCGCAGCGACATCTCCACCGCTGGCTCCTGCCGGCGGCGGGCCCCGCGACGCCCCAGCCGCTCGCTCAGATCCTTGGCCGCCCTCAGCACGCGGGCCCTGAAGGCGGAGCCCACGAAGGCGTAGAGGAGGGGGTTGATGCAGGCGTGGCTGAGGGCCAGGCTCTCGGTCACCTGCATGGCGCGGTCCAGCGACTTGCTGACCTCGCACTCCGTGATGAGGGCGTAGGCGGAGTCCAGCGCGCGGGTCAGCTTCACCACGTTGTAGGGCAGCTGGGTCAGCAGGAAGACCAGCACCACGGCCAACAGGACGCGCAGCGCACGCCACTTCCTGTCCCGCCTGAGTCCGGCCGCGCGGCTCAGCGCGCGCCACACCAGGCCGTAGCAGACCCCCATGACGCCGAGCGGCAGCAGGAAGCGCAGCCCCACCTCCAGCAGCTCCAGCGCCACCATGGCGCGCCGGGTCATGCCGCGGGGCAGGACCGTGACGCAGGCCAGCCCGCCGTGGGACGCCGGCCTGACGTGGGAGAACAGCAGGTCGGGGAGACCCAGGACGCACGCCGACGCCCACACCCCCACGCTGACCAGCACCCGGCCCCGGCAGCCCCCCGCGCACCGCCGGGCGGCCGCGGGCTGGGCCACGGCCAGGTAGCGGTCGGCGCTGATGAAGGCCAGCAGGAACATGCTGCAGCTGAAGGTGGCGCTGTACAGGTAGGCGGTGAGCTTGCACAGCGCCGCGCCCAGGTACCAGCCCTGGGTGGCGGCGGCGGCCGCCCAGAGGGGCAGCGTGACGAGCAGCAGGAGGTCGGCGGCGGCCAGGTTGAGGAGGCAGACGTCGGTCAGGGTGCGCAGGTGGCCCCCGCCGCGCCCGCTGTAGACCAGCACCACCAGGGAGTTCCCCGCCAGGCCCAGCACCAGCGTCAGGCCGTACACCAGCGGCAGGAAGACGGCGGCGAAGGAGCGCACCGACGCCTTGTCGCACACCGAGTGCTGCTCGTAGTCGTAGTAGTCGTAGCTGTCGTTGAAGCTGCCGTTGTGGTCGTCGGGGAAGACCTGGTAGTCATCCTCCCCCATCCTGGTGGTCTGTGAGGGAACGATGAGCAGGTGAGTAGAGGTCACGACTAGTGGTGGATTTAATGATTCGTTTCCGTGACCCAGTTCGCGTGATTCAGTTCGCCAAGAGGAGTCGTTCGCGAATCGTTCGTTCAGTCGAGTTTCCGGTAGCACTAACTCCACTGAGTCTGACTGACTCAGTGCAATGGCGTGCATTCCATGATGCGATTTAACGCTACCGGAAACCAGGCTGAACGAACAAACGATTCGCGAACGACTCCTCCCAGCTCAGTCGAGTTTCGACTGAGCTGGGAGGAGTGCTACCGGAAACTCGTTCGTTCGTTCAGTTGAGTTTCCGGTGAATCGAATGGTGAACGAGACGAACGAGAGAAACGAACCGGTTCGTTTCGTTCGTCCTAAAGACTCGTTCATTCGAACCGGTTCGCACACGAATGAGCCAACACTAGTCACGACCCCCTCTAGAGGGGAGAGTTCAGGACCGCCCCTAGAGGGGCTCCTGGGAGCCCTTGAGGAGGTGTTTGTGACAGGGGGATAGTGCAGTTTCAGCTGGTTAGTAGTTTCATTGTCAGACGTATGCTAGCTAGTGGCTGGAGGCTAACTAGCTACTGTAGGTAGCTGCCGTGTTCTGGCTGATGAATGCTATCTGCTGTATGCTTACTAGCTACTGTTTGCTGGTTGCTGTTTGCTAACTGCTGTTTGCTACCTCCTCTAGAGGAGCTCCTGGAAGACCTTGAGGAGGTGTTTGCGACAAAGGTATAGTGCAGTTTCAGCTGATGCAGTTTGTAGGGAGATGTGTTGACGCTAGATTCCAACATGCACGGTTTTTTGGCTGCAGTTTGAAGAATTCCTTTCCTTGCATGGTTACTCCGTCAGCAGGCCTGAGAGGTAGACCACTGACTACTACCTCTCTGGGAACACCAGACTGTCAAACATATGCTAGCTAGCGGCTATAGGCTAACTTGCTACTGTTGCTAGCTGCGGTGTGCTGGATGATGAGGGGCATCCGTGGCATACTGGTGAAGGAGTTGGACTGGTAACTGGAGGGTGGCCAGTTCGAATCCTGAGAAAATCCACGGATGAGGTGCCCTTGAGCAAGGCATCTGAAACCCCCCCCTGCTCCCCGGGCGCTGCACCGCGGCAGCCCACTGCTCCGGTGGTGCCGGTGTGCCCCCATGTGAGTGCCCCCATGTGAGTGCCCCCATGTGTGTGGACCTCTGTGTGTGTATGTGTTCACCGGCTACCCGGATGGGTCAAAAGCAGAGAAAGAATTCCTAGTACCTGTGTACATGGCGAAATAAATAATAAAAAAATAAAAAAATGAATGCTAGCCGCTGTATACTCGCTGCTGTATGCTAACTAGCTAGTGTGTGCTAGTTGCTGTATGGTAACTGCTGGCTGCTAACCAGCTACTGGATGCTAACTAGATGTGTAGGGGAGCGTGTCTATGTTCCCCGGGTCCTATGTTCCCCTCTTTGTATGAGACTGGGGAACATAGGTTCCCCGCTTTTCCCAAAAAGGGTCCTATGTTCCCCATTTGTAGCAGCTGCTGGTTAATAATCTGTGACGGCCAAATCATGTGTGAAGGGGTTGTAACCTTACAATCCAGAAAACATCTGGCTGTCAGGTGGAATCATGATGATTCACCTTGGTTACGTCATTGAATACGAATGGGATTATTATTACCTTAATCATTTCATCATTATCATAAAACCGTTTAGACCAGGACTTTGACTGTTCGGTTAAAACTTGAATACCTACTTAATACTGTTTGGTCGTCCTAGTGTTCAAAGGGTTTGAATATTTTTCAACATGGGACACATCTGCCTTCTCAACAGTTTCTCATTCTCTACAAATCCAACAATAAAACCGTTAAATACAAGAATCACCCAAATGTTTCCTTTCCAACCCGAAAACAATATGCTCAAAGCACCGATGGAAGGAGATTTTCACTTCAGCAGATTTAAGGTTATAGCCTATAACTTTATAGATGAGTTACTTAGTTATTTGTAAACATTGTTGGTTTCTGTGGTATAAGCGGAATAAACCACTACAGGATGTCCCGTTATGGGAAACAATGTACAACTACATTATTTTCTATACTGTGGTTTATTCCTTACTTAATTACAAAGTCTGGATTGCAATTGTTTTGAATATATATTCAAAACTCAACATATATCCATATGTCAGCCAGCAGTGTTCCCCAAACTGTGGGTCGGGAGCCAAAACAGGTCACGGACCCCTTTTTATTGAGATTAGATTATACATATCAAGGAACAGGAAAAGGAAACCTGTGTTTTATGAGGGGAGGTTCTCCGTAATGAGAAGTTAAGAGCTACAAATTGTACAGACATCCGAACAAAGCTATTCTCATTATTGGGACAAAAAACTTTTTCTTGGGCAAAGAAGAGACTTTGAAAAGGTTGTGTTTTGATGGTGGAAAAGTGAGTCAGCAGGTGTTTGTTTGATGGCGTTTGTTTGTTTCGTGTGACTGCTGTTTCTTTGTGTCGAGTGTGTAGCTGGCTGAATTTGCTGCTGGCTGAGCGTGTTGCCTTCTGTTACCTTCTATGTTTTCATATTTCAAGTTCAAAGTGCAAATCTGTTATCATCAAGTGGTAAGAAACATATCAACTGATAAACTAAGATGTTTTTGCAGTTCATGATGCACTATTATAAAATAAGGTTCAAGGTAGACACCAGATTTCACTTTTGGGTCGCGTGCTGAAAGAGTTTAGCTGGCCTTTTCCTCCGGAATAAACACTTATATCCCTGTGAGTAAACTGAACTTTGAATAGTACTGTAGCACTTGAAGCTGTTTGCTTATTTGATGAATTCTCTGCACGCTCATGATTCATGCGGTTTCTGGGTTGTACCTTCATGGTTGAATGCATCAGCTAAATGAATGGGATGCAGAACTTTCTAACTCTGTATATGTCTTTGTAAACCTTGTTATATCCTTGAGTAGAAGTGGAACAATGTTGCACACTGGAAGTCTGTTCCCTCGCTGCATGAGAACTCACTAGACCACAAGACATCTAGATCACTAAAGCACATAGAACGTACAGCAGAAACCAAACAGTATCGAACCTACATCATAGAACCTACAGCAGAAAACAAACAGTATAGAACCTACATCATAGAACCTACAGCAGAGAACATACATCATAGAACCTACAGCATAGAACACACAGTATAGAACCTACATCATATAACCTACAGCAGAGAACATACATCATAGAACCTACAGCATAGAACACACAGTATAGAACCTACAGCATAGAACACACCGCAGAAAACACACAGTATAGAACCTACATCATAGAACCTAAAGCAGAAAACCCACGGCATAGAACCTACGTCATAGAACACACCGCAGAAAACACACAGTACAGGACCTACATCATAGAACCTACACTAGGGAGCCCATCTAAGAGAACCTTCAGTAGAGATCCCACAGACGAGGTCCCTCGGACCAAAACAAGAGATCCCAGATAAAGGTGCGCATGCATACCTGTGGTGAGGTGCAGCGCTGTGATGGGAGATGTGATCGGAGTGTCTGCTGGCCGCCGTTCTGGTTAAGTCACTCTGACGTGAGTCATGTATTCCCCGGGACGCCTCTCCACGACGCACACACGCGCTCAGGCTGGGCGTGTGCCTGTGTGTGTGTAAGAGAGGGAGGAGGACAGACACAGAGACTGTTGGGCTGTTGTAAAGCACAATTGGGGGCGGGACAGAAGCTGTGATTGTGGGATTTGTGGTTCTGAAGTTCTGTGATTATATAGTGTTAGTGTCTTTTTCTGTTTCAGTGGTATTTAACTTGTGTGGTTCTATAGATGTGTGGGTTGAGTCGTGTGGTTCTGTAGTTGTGTACTTCTTTAGTTGTGTACTGGATGTACTGAATGTCCGTGCCGATCTGTGCAGCAGGTGGTCGCAGTCTCTGCTAACGTCTCATCACGCTGTCTGGAGACTCATGAACTGAATTGAATTGAAAAGCCTTTAATGTCCTCAAGCGGCAATTCGGCTTACGACACGTAGCCAGCACATACAAAAAGTAATAGAAAGATGAGAACATAAATACCCATGTAGAACCACCATGCTACAGTACAAGTGCTGTAATACACGCTACCTACATGTCAGGCTTAACACCGTACGAATATGTCTTAATATGGTACTACATAGTACAAACTGTTCATGAACATCAAATGTAACTCCACTATCTACTCTCTCTGGCCCTGGCCTTGGCTCTCTCTCTCTGTCTCTCGCACTCTCACTCTCTCACTCCCACTGGGCAGTTTTCCTGATGAACATCTGTTTTCCAGACAGTACACTCCTCAGCATCTGCCACCACCGCTATGATGGGATATTGTCCTTTACTCAAAATGTTACTCTAATCAGACACTGCCCCCTAGTGGACGCTCGTTAATGCAGCATGCACTGAAGCGCTCTGCACACTTCCTCTTGGGGGAACAATTTCCATTGTTCCCTATTATGTGTATAACATTTACATTTTGACCGTGTATGATGCATCATATGTGATCCTATGATCCTGTGTAAATGTGCTTTATTGTGTTGAACGGTGTTGCTATCTGGAGGGGAGAGGGATACGCCACATTCACATTCGTTTTCTACAACCCGGCTGCTCCATTACAGTGCCCCCCCCCGACACGTCACCACAGGAATCTCTCCAGCCTCCCTCATACTGGGGGGGAATCTCGGCTGCCTCTTGATAGGCTCCGCCCTATACACCGGCTCGGGACCCCACCCACCCGGTTAGAGCCGCCGTTGACCCACTCAAGGATCGTATGAGGGACAGGGTCCAACGCGCTAAACCACCTGCTGCCATTGCTGACTGGGACCGAGGCAGGATTCGGACGTGTTGGACAGCTTCCTCCATGTGTTGCGTACCAGCCTTTGAGATGTTTTTGGTTGAGAAGGAGTGGATATTGTTGCCTGGACTTGAGCAGTACTATTTAATGAACGAGGACCGCTGCCGTGTTTAGCTTGCTGTGGTGACGCTCACCTGGAGCTGCAGGACCAGCTGAGGAAGACCAGGCGAGGAAGACCAGCGGAGGAAGACCAGCCTCTGACTGGGACCAACTGAGGAAGACCAGGGGAGGAAGACCAGGGGAGGAAGGCCAGCGGAGGAAGACCATCTGAGTAAGACCAGGGGAGGAAGACCAGGGGAGGAAGACCAGGGGAGGACCAGCCTCTGACTGGGACCAGCTGAGGAAGACCAGGGCCCGGCTCTGACAGCCCCCCCCCCCCCCCCCCCCCTTGTGCACTAGTTGTGTTTGATGCATGAGGTTAAAGCCCGAATGAGAGACCCAGCAGACTTAGGAATATACATTTTTTTAACGGTTTATTTTATTGTCTGTGATCATCATTACATGGAGGTCAGTTGACACATACATAGATTTTTCTGGCGAACCCACCGGAGAAGTGTGTGTGTGTACGCAGTCGCAGACGTCCACTGGTGGATCCTCCCCGGTCGAATCAGCTTCCACTGTGGAGGGAAAACTGGGATGAGTGACAGGACGACATGCACCGCTTATTCTGAATGTCAATTTGTCGGACAGGGTTAAATCATTTTTCATTGTGGAGAGACAGATGCGTAGGCCTACATGAAGGCGGCTGACTCATGCTCCTCCTCCTCCGTCGTCGTGGGCGCGGGCTAGCGGCCAGCAGGTCCTCCTCCGGGTCCAGCAAGTCCTCCTCCGGGTCCGGTCGCTCCGGGACGGTGGACTCAGAACCTCTGGTCTCGTGGCGGGAGAGGAGAGCCATTCAGCCGCTGAGGGAAACCTTTCATTAGAGCGATTTGGGTCAGCTGATAATGGTTTAATTATCACTCTTTACAGACACAAATGTAGGCAGACTTTTAAAGAAATCAAATTTCCTCACGCTCATTGGCTGACTTTATATATTGAAGATAATTTGGGAATTGTTAACATTTATGATGTTATGCTATCCGCGGACCACTCGAACGCCTTCTCCCCCATCCTTGTATTAAATGCATCCGAATTATAAGTGGTCTCCAACATTTATATGTTGGCGTCTGCCCAAATATCCAAAAGACATTTCGCCTCCTCTTCGTTACATGTTGAGCCACGGCACATTTTTCAGGGTTGCCAACTTTGGGACTTTGGCTGGAGTGAGACTCTAAAATATTAGTGTGAGCTGTGAATATTTTTGACAACCCTAACCCTATTTATTTATTTTTTTACAAAATAGTCATCGTTTACTTAGTATAAACCCTAATTTATGACGAAAAGTTAAAGAATGGAAACGCTTTTTCAAATTGTACAATTCATTTATTGATTGCACTAATACAAAATAAAGACAGGCATCTCGAATAAAGACAGAAATTTCAAAAACAAAAAAGGGACACAATAGTTACCCCAGCTCCCCAGAGCTGGCTGCGTGTACACTCCTCAGCAGAGGCAGAACATAGAAGTTACATATTAGGCCTGTTGTATGCCACAGTGGCAGTTTTGGCCTGCTTCACAACCTCTGCAGGAGGTTCGTATCTGAAGTTCAAGGCTGCTCATTTTCATGGTCCTGATTGACGACAGGGTGCCTTCAAGGGACAGTCTGTTTCTGGTGTCAGTCTAGTTTAGGCCAATCAGTGAAAATGTTCGCTCAGCATCCGCATTTGAGTGAGGCATGCTCAACACAATCTGGGCCACCTTGAATAATTTGGGGAATTTAAAAGTGCCACTTGCCCGATTCTTAAGATTTCCAAGATATACCCATAGGTGGGCCATCCTGTGGTACTCCATCCTCATTTGTCCTGATGACCGCTTGCCCCCAGATGGATGCAGGTATATCTTCCTCCTCCATCATTTGAAACTCTAGGAATTCATCATTCAGCTGGTCCTGCTCCCTTGGTTGGATGGTTGAATCTAAACAGAGATATACTGGTTTGAGAAAAGGGTCTTTGCAACAGAAACAGAATGAACCAATATCACTCTACAGCCCAGATGGTTGCATCCATACCTATGAACAAAGTAGAGCACATCATCCAAGGTGGTATCCATTTTTTGTCTGAAGTCCACGACCCTTGAACCTCCAGCACAGGGTCATGTAAAGGGAGCTTAGCTGGGGCTAGCTCCTGGAAGAGTCCATGGAGACATCATCTGCTTCCACAAGGCGGTTTAACGTTGTCCTCGTTGTGAAGCCCACACCAAGCTGAGAATCGAAAAAGGTATGTATGGATAATTTAGTGCTTAGAGTAACAGAAGACCTGCAGACAATGCAAACATTATATAAAACCATTGTTTTTGTGACTCCTAATATTTACCTGGCAATTGGCTCTCCTCATCCCTGAGGTCCACTGTGTCCACATTGACGCCTCTAAAAGCTCCTGGCTTCAGGAATTTGGACAGGAGTTTCTTGACGAACAACCTGATCTTGAATACACAAATAGAAGAATTAGGTTAGCGAAAATACGGAATCTCACACATTACCCTAAAAAATATACCCCCTTGTAAATTATCCCTATTCATACAATTACTCAAGGCACAGGGCTATAGGAACTCTAAAATAGTGACGTAAATAGTATGGTAGACAAATAACGTTTTATATATTTGTGAGTTCAACTACAAATAAAAAACTAAATGCAACAATAAGTGCTATGTACTTGTTCATGAAGTAGATAGACACAAGGGTCTTGCCGCTGGAATAGCAGGTTGAAATGTGTGAAAGTAATCAGGCCTTGTCAATTTATTCCCTACCTACCCATGACCTCAACTGCCAACCAACAGGAACCAAACTTTTTTTTTTTTTTTTTAGGCCTCAGTGTCGACTGGTAGAACAAGAGATGGATCTCCGTCATTGGGTCCTGGAATGAGTCACGCACCCGGACACACCTTTTTTGCTTCTCAACTGTGGAGTTCAAGAAGAGGCACAGCAAAACAAATAAATAATAATTTTGAAACATTCTCATATTCCTTGACACTGTGAACTTGTGACAAGCCAAAAACGGATGCCTTGTTACAATAGTTGGATACATCAAATAGGTTTCAAAATCAAAACTAGGCTTATACTTACGGATGCTTCCAAAATAACTCTTTATAGTGCATTATAGAGACGTAGAATCCGACTGACCACCATCTCCAAACTAAGCCATCTTGTGCTCACATGCAGCAGTGTCTCCATGTAGCTTGTGTCACAAAACGTACAGAATTCTGTGACGATGAAAAATGTAGATTACAGCAAACAAGCAGTGCAATGATTAAAGAAAAAAAAAAAATGAATTACATCTTGAGAAATGAAATGAGTGAATTACCATCCAATATGTTCTTGCGTTTGGTGCTAACTTTGAACCAAAAGCCCACATCTACTGCCAGGTCCTCAACATCGAACCCTGTGATCTGAAAGGATTTATTTTCTTTTGAAAGAAGGAATTGCTACTGCAAATGGGACAGGTTTCCTATGGAATACCAACTTAACATTATAATGCTATGACATTTACATTTAGCAGACGCTTTTATCCAAAGCGACTTACAAGGAGAATAACATTCAACCTACATTGCAACAGAGACATTAGTGTAACAATAAACAAATACTGCTAAGTAGTGCTAGTAATTGTAAGTTAGGAAAGGAGGTACTCTCTGAAGAGCTGGGTCTTCAATTGCTTCTTCTATAACTAGACTAATTGAGCAATTTACCTCACTGTACACGGCACCAGCAGCAGAGGCATTGTTGTGCACTATGTGGCATGGGCAACCTAGGATGAACACTGAAGGGTTTTCTTTCAGCACCCTCGATTTGATAGAGTTTCTGTCTCCCATATTTACGCTGGCATTGTCAACAGAAAGAGCGATGCAATTCTGCCAAGGTATACTGTGCCCTTTCAACACAGAGTCCATCTTGCTGAAAATGGTTGCCGCAGTGCCACAGCCTTCTCCAGTTGTTATTCCCATATCCAAAAATCTCTGTACAAATGAAATGAAATGAAGTGAAGTACGAGAGTCTGGTAGAACCAGGCTAGCGTGAATGATGACTGAAATAATTCACTATCTTGCTCGAGGAGTAATTACTCATACATACATTTGTTTGAAATAACGAACCTCATCATCACTCGAATGACTCGATGAGGTAGTATTGGATGTCATGACACAGCTTCTTGGCACATACTGCCCACTGTAGTCTTTGAACCAGCGAGCACTATTAGTTTGAATGCAATATACAATTGTACCACTAGATGGGAGTAATTTTTACACAGTGTCCCATTAATGAAAAGGTAGGCTAGTGTAACATTTTTATTTTGACTAACAAACAACTGAACATAAATCATTATGTGACTAGCTTACCTGCTGAAGCTCTGCTTGATTCTTCTCTCCATGTCCATGATCCGTTTTTCTTTTGAAATATTTCAGCAAGTTCATCTAACAAAACGTCATTGCACATGAGCCTTTTATTTAGCAATTACCTAGCCCTCATAACACACGTGACGTGAGAAAACGTTTGCAACTAGTTGAAGTCTTTACTGTCTCAGCACACAATTAGACTGATTAAGCAAGGCTACGTCTGTAGTGACAAGGTACACTATTGTATTAGACAATATATTATTCGATTTGTTTGGCTACTTTATCTGCTTACCTTGATTAATTGTCATCCAAACTTTCAAACGCGCATCAGTGGGCTCTGACTCCGAACTCTCTCTGACCTTTTCAAACGCAACTTTTAGTATCAGGTGCGTGGTTTTCAGCGAATCAACGATCAGAGTCTGATAACGTGTCGTGATCTTCTCATTTACCGCACTAATCAAACAATATAAATAAACAAGCAGAAATGGGAGCCTGTTGCGTCCAAAAAGGCATATTATTTTTAGAACTGGGTCGGACCGAGCGCGGTCGCTTTCACATCTCAAGGGAATCGCACGTGGTTTCTTTTGGAATCGAACCCTGGTGCGGACCAAACAGCCGAGACCCAGCCGGAGAGGTGGTCTCGGACCGGCTGTTTGGTCCGCACCAGGGTTCGATGGTTTGTATACACACCAGCCCAAAAGGTCCGCACCAGCGATTTTTTTGGTTTGGTTCGAACCAAACAAGGCAGGTTTGAATAATAATAATAATAATAATAATAATAATAATAATAGCATTCTTGTTTAATAAAAGGCGACTCACATGATCAGAAGCGCACAGAAGGAGAGAGGCACCACAACTGCAGGAGGATGTTCTTATTGCTGCTAATGTTCAGTCATCTACTGATTCCATCTTAATGTGTTCCTCCCCACTGGGAGTTCCTACACTAGTCAGTAATGTTCATACTGCATGCATCATCATATATTCCTCTACCTGTGTAGGCCTACTATTCTATTTTTCTTTGTACTCCTGGATGGATAAACTAACGTTGTCTTAGTACTTGTAGCCTACAATAGCAGTGTAATAGTAATAGTGTCAGCATTCTTGTTTAATAAAAGGCTACTCACATGATCAGAAGCGCACACAAGGAGAGATGGAGGAACACCTGGAGAGGCAGGGGGAACAAGGCGGCGCGGCGCAGCTGCAGGGGGGAGTGGTCGGCTCCTCTGAAGCCAAGCACTCCGAATTACCAGCAGCCACAGATGCAACTTTGTAGCGAGATAAAACCGAGTCCATATATGGGCAGATTTAGAATGATTTGCTGCATAATGTTGCAAATTCAACTTTCTTCTCATCTCGTCGATAATGCTGTTTCGTGCTGCTAGCCTTTTAGTGAGATCAGAGAGTGTTGAGAAGGACAGTAAAAAACCCGCAGTGAATTCAGCCCGGTCCTCTTGACATCGGGTAGGTGCATCATGACAGTGGTACCGTTAAACTTCAATAGCCCGGGCTTTTATTTGTTTCTATCACTGAACTTTCGAACAAAACTCTCGCTCAGCAACGATGGGAAATACTATCAAATGTATTATTTAAACCAGTATGAATATTACCATAGGTGTTTACCAGGTAATCGAATAACGCCTGCTGCGCGCGCGCACACACACACACACACACACACACACACACACACACACACACACACACACACACACACACACACACACACACACACACACACACACACACACACACACACACACACACACACACACACACACACACACACACAGCACTCTCAGTTATGGATGTGAACGCAACCAGACCTTCTCAGTCAGGAAGCTGCGGTTTGTCACTATGACATAAGAGTCACTGTAGTGACTCAGCCAGTGTTGTACCAACAAGTGCTGTAATACACGCTATCTACATGTCAGGCTTAACACCTTACGAATATGTCTTAATATGGTACTACATAGTACAAACTGTTCATGAACATCGAATGTAACTCCACAATGTACTCTCTCTCTGGCCCTGGCCTTGGCTCTCTCTCTCTGTCTCTCGCCCTCTCACTCTGGGCAGTTTTCCTGATGAACATCTGTTTTCCAGACAATACACTCCTCAGCATCTGCCACCACTGCTGGCAGATGATGGGATATTGTCCTTTGCTCAAAATGTATGAAGGTATTATTGTAGCAAAAGTCTTTAGCACCTGTAACTGCAGAATTTGAATGCGTACACTAAAGTCACAGTACATTTGAAGTCGTATATATTTATTTTGCATGTGTACTCTAAAGTCACAAATGTGTAACAGTACATTTGTAGTAAAAAAAATTGTTTTGTTTTTTTATACCAATGTAAACACAGAATAGGGTCTACGAGTACGCAAATCTGTGTTACAGGTGCACAAATCCTTTTGCTACAATTATTGCAGCGCAGTTGGTGCAAAACACATTCGCACACCCGTGTTTCATAATCTGAGAACATGCCCGAAAAGATGTGCATTCGTAAACCCAAATTTGAACTAATGCATCAGAAGTTGCACATCGGTGAAAAATTTCCTCACAAATAAAATGATAAAGAACGCTATGTTAATTCAGCATTTTAATGAGCGAGCACAAATCCATTTTACAACTGCTCGAATCTGCTCCTGCAAGTCTCAGCTGTGGGTTTTTCTGCAGGTTGTTTTGCCCCACGTCTAGGTGGTAAATGTGTATCAAAAGTATTCGTATCCGTAGATGCCAGAGCGTCCGTGGGCGGGACAAAATAGTCCCTCTGCGGCGCGGGATACGTTTCTTTCTGGAGAAGTGGAGAGGGCGTCCTACTGAACGGAGGTGGGTATCCTACATTATGTTAAATGAAATGACTTAGTTCAAGTGAATTCCCCCCAAAGTATTTCATTAACATGCCGCAAATGTCCTTCAATGTATTTTAATGGTCGCCATAACATTCAGAAATGTTAATGCAATTCTTTGGGGAGAATTCACTGGAACTAAGTCATTTCATTTAACATAATGTAGGATACCCACCTCCGTTCAGTAGGACGCCCTCTCCACTTCTCCAGAAAGAAACGTATCCCGCGCTGAGTAGGCCTATGCTGTGATCTTTATAGCTCCATGGCTGGCACGCGGTGGGTCCCAGTGTAATTTGAGAAATGCAACCCTGCCGGCGATTTTCATTGGATTAGGAAATTATGGGCGGGACTATTTTGTCCCGCTCACGGACGATCTGGCATCTACGGATACGAATACTTTTGCTACACATTTACCACCTAGACGTGGGGCAAAACAACCTGCAAAAAAAACCACAGCTGAGACTTGCAGGAGCAGATTCGAGCAGTTGTAAAATGGATTTGTGCTCGCTCATTAAAATGCTGAATTAACATAGCGTTCTTTATCATTTTATTTGTGAGGACATTTTTCACAGATGTGCAACTTCTGATGCAAATTTGGGTTTACGAATGCACACCTTTTGGGCATGTTCTCAGATTATGAAACACGGGTGTGCGAATGTGTTTTGCACCAACCGCGCTGCAATAATTGTAGCAAAAGGATTTGTGCACCTGTAACACAGATTTGCGTACTCGTAGACCCTATTTTGTGTTTACAATGGTATAAAAAATATATTATTTATTTTTTACGACTACAAATGTACTGTTACACATTTGTTACTTTAGAGTACACATGCAAAATAAATATATACGACTTCAAATGTACTGTGACTTTGGTGTACGCATTCAAATTCTGCAGTTACAGGTGCTAAAGACTTTTGCTACAATAATACCTTCATAAAAAGGTCCGCACCAGCGATTTTTTTGGTTTGGTTCGAACCAAACAAGGCAGGATTGAATGATAGTAAAAGCATTCTTGTTTAATAAAAATAGGCTACTCACATGATCAGAAGCGCACAGAAGGAGAGAGGCACCACAACTGTAGGAGGATCTTTTTCACTTGTTTATCGTTTTCAACCAGGGGCGGATGGTGTATAGGGGCGATTTGGGAGACGCACTACCAACTGGGAGAAAGAGGATATTCTTTCTAACAAATTCTATCACAGCAAAATTAGTTCTCAGTGTTGAGGACATATTATCTGTCATTGTCCAATCAGAATCGTCAGATTCAAGAAGTTTGAGCAGTGACGGAATGAGTCATGTCTGTAACCGAAGCGTAACTTGCGGTCGGTGGCTTAACCAGAGAATGTCTATATGAGTCAAGGGGTCTGGGTATCGCTATCTCCAAATGACTATCATATAACTGCTGTGGAAACATGGGAAAGCAGGATTTAGTTACTATGCAACAAATAACTGGAATAAACTCCCTGAGGATTTAAGACTAGCCAACTTGGAGCACCTTTAAAACCAGATTGAAGACTTTTGTTTGCTTTAGCTTTCTGCTAACTCTTAAATACATTGTAGCTTTTTTTTTAACTTTGCCTTTTTTTCTATTATATTACTGAAATGCCTTTTTAACTTTCCCTTTATTTTCTATTTTTACCAGAAAGATACATGATTTGATACCAGAGAAAGGATAAGGGTTTGAGACCCAAGTTCTGTCTGGGTTAGAGTCCTAGAATCTGGGTTGGAGTCCCAGAGAAAGGACCGAGTTCCTTTGGGTCGGGTTGGAGTCCCAGAGAAAGGCCTGAGTTCTGTCTGGGTTAGAGTCCCGACGTCTGTCTGGGTTGGAGTCCCAGAATAAGGCCTTTGGTTCGTCGTTAGAGTCCTAGAATAGAGTCCTAGCCTAGAATAGAAATTGACTAGAATCTGTGTTGGAGTCCCAGAGAAAGTTCCTTTAGGTCGGTTTGGAGTCCAGACGTGGGTACCAGAGAAACTGTTGATCCGATCTTTAATACATTGCACTTTCTATTTTACTTATTTCTTTGCATACGTTTTCTTCATCTCATCTATTATTTTATTGTATGACAATGTTTATATGTGAAGCACTTTGAGTCTGCCTTGCGTATGAAAAGTGCTACATAAATAAAGTTGCCTTGCCAGCTCCGACAGCCCCGCCCCTTGTGTACCTGGTACGCAAGGGGCGGGGCTGGTACTACCAGTTGTGTTTGATGCACGAGTTTAAAGCCCGAGCGAGAGACCCAGCAGACTTGTGTATTAGGAATATTTTTTAATGGAACTACAAAAAGAAAAGACGGACTACAGAGCGCTCTACACAAGCAGCACATGATCAGTATGTTACAATATAAAACAGGCGTCCACGGCGTCAGTGTTTGCTCTTCTTGGACTTCTTGTGGGAGCGGTGCGGCGACCGGGACCTGGAGCGGGACTTCTTACTGGACTTCTTGGGGGTCCTGGATCTGGAGCGCCGGGACCGTTTGGGGGTGCGGGGGGCGGAGGGAGACCTGAGGACGACCACGGGGAAGAGTTTGAGCGGACGAAACCGAACACAGCTGCTGTGAGCTGCTAGGAGCTGGCCAACGCTACTTGGCCTAGCGCCTCACCTCTTTGGAGGTCCTCTTGGTGCCAACAGATGTAGCGTATAGTAACATAATGTAGCATTATGCTAGTTAGCCTAGCTTCGGAGGTCTTGGTGCTAACGTATGTAGCATGACGCTAGTGAGCGTCTCACCTCTTGGAGGTCATCTTGGTGCCAATAGATGTACTATATAGCACTATAACGTAGCATGATGCTAGTTAGCCTAGCGTCTCACCTCTTGGAGGTCTTCTTGGGGCCAACAGAGGTGGCATGATGTAGCACGATGCTTGTTAGCCTAGCGTCGGCGGTCTTGGTGCTAATGTGGTAGAAATTAAGGAGTATATTCTGTGGTGAACCATGATTGTGATGAGATCTGTGTGTCTAATAGTGGAGAAACACACGGGGCCTGGGTGTCTGGGTTCAGAACAGATGGTTGGGCCCCTAAAAAGGAGCAGGACGCTACGGGGATAAGGCATGCTGACCTCAGCCTTGTGTTTTGGGCTATCTTTGTTGACCATTTGTTGTCTATTTGCTGACCATTCAGGTTAAGATGGATTTATGACTGAGTGGAGGCAGACACCTCAAGGAGAAGCTGCTCTGTTTGTGTGTATAAAAAGACGCCGCAGTTTGTGAACGACAGTGACTTTGCAAACCCACTCAGGCTGTTGTCGATGTTGTTTTTCTGCACGATAAAGTCTTTTGTCAATTCTTGCTCCGGACCCCTCGATTTCATTTCTCTCTCTCTCTCTTGAATTAGTCTAAGTGTTTTAAATCTCGATTAATCCACGACATAATTTGGCGTCACGAACAGGATGAAATAGGGACTCGTCAGCTGCCGGGCCAGAGGACGGGACGCGAACGGATCATACGACCAGAGCTCAAGGGTAAGTTGTCTTGCCATATATAGGATAGAGTCGTTTGATCTGTTCTTGCCCCGTCTGAACGCCGAGCAGCAGGTAAAGTGTCTCTTTGATCAAACGAACTAAAATTATAGATAAACGAGCGAGTGAGAGAGACGGGAGCTCCGGAAGAGATTGACGTGTGCGCGCACATATGCCCTAGGCGCTGTGGTTTTAAATGACCAAGACGCATTGTGATTCCCTATTTTGAAACGAGTAAACGAGTTGTTGTTATTTGGTGTTTTGGTGTTTTGTTTAAATAGGTCTTCTGTCAAATCCTGTGGCTGTCTTCTGGAGGAAGGAAGGACAGTGCAGTGTTTTGTTTAAATTGACTTTTTATAAAGTCCTGTGGCTGTTTTCTAGAGGATCGAATTAGTGGGAAAGTTCCAATAGGACAGTAACAGGTCCGCAGGTCGATTGAAGTGCCTGTTGGATGTTTGAGAGAATCTCAGAGAGCTGAGTTGGAATTCATTGCCGTTGATGAATTCATTTTTATTTTAGAGGTCTGTTTGGGATGTCGACTAGTTCCGGTGTTGGCATTTTTGAGAAAGCAGATTCTCGCACTTTTGAATAGATAAGTTTCTTGTCTGTTGGAATTCATTGCCGTTGATGAATTCATTTTTATTTTAGAGGTCTGCTTGGGATGTCGACTAGTTCCGGTGTTGGCATTTTTGAGAAAGCAGATTCTCGCACTTTTGAATAGATAAGGTTCTTGATTGGAGTACCGTTTGAGTTGGTATTTTGAAGAGTCTCTTGTTTGTTCGTAATCTGGTCGAGTGTGTATGTGATTAGCCATTATTTTGAAGGAATAGACTGGTTGTGCGAAACATCGTTTGTATGAGTTCATTTAAACTGCAGATATTGGATCTGAAGGTGGGGCCAGTCTTTAATTCTGATCTTGGTGCTTTGTGGCAATCATTCTTGTTTGAAGTTCTGATTGATTCATTATACATCCGACCGTTCATGTGATTAACCAAAAGGCCAGTTTCTATGCTCGGTCAACTTTTTATTTGTAATTAATTACAAACAATTCGGACATTTTTTAATATAAGATAAAGAAATTGTATGAACCGGCTTATTGTCTGTATTTAAGTCGTGTTAGGATTAAGTCCTCGGAGGTTTTTACGACCCGGTTCATTTTTTGTTGTTGTTGATTCTGTCATAAATAAATTAGGTGGACAGAGAATAGTTAATTTGTTTAAATTAGTTGATAATCATAAATAAATTAGACGGATAGAGAATAGTTAATTTGTTGAAGTACTGAATAAATGTGTAAATCCTCTTTGACATCACCGCGCTGACTAACTGCACGTGCACGAGCAAACACACAGGGGTCGAGCAGGAGCCTGCAAGGCAGAGTTGGTAATTGGTAGCAGTAAAGGGTGGGGGCTACATTCCAATCTTTGGGAGAGAGACGAGCGCTTGGGGGGAGTTCACGTTTGTAGCTTAGAGATAGTAAAGTATTTAAACTAACTAGTAGAATAAACTCAAATAAATTGTATTAATAAATAGTGTAATTCAGAAAAAATAAATAAGGTAATAAAGTAATAATTAAAAATGGCACCAACAGCGGTAGAGATTTTGAGTAGAGACCGTCTATTGCTCAAAGGTGAGATGAAAAAGATCTCTGAGAATTGGGAAGAAAGGACAGAAGCAGCAGGTACTATATGGCCCATGGGAGGGACTTTTGATTCAATAATGTATCGAGACATGGAGGTAGTAATAAGGAATTACATAGATAACAGAAGTGGAAAAACGGCCTTAGCGAAGAAAGACAGGGAAAGGTTAGTGCTAGCTTTGTTCGAAAAGGAGGGAGAGAGGTGGCGCGCAATACAACGAGTGGCCAGAAAAATAATCACAAGGGAAGAGTGTAACAATGCTGACATTTGTTGTAGTGAGGGTGAAAACGAGAATGAAGGAGAGGAGGAGGATGACATTGAACATGTTGGTGAAGGGTCATCACAACCATGCGTAAAACACATTACTAAGAATGCTAAAAGGAAATTAAAGAAGCGGAACAAAAGAAAGGAGGAGTGGTCTAGTGGGACACAAGGGGCAGAGGAGCCTGGCTGCAGTACATCAGTAAGCCCCACACCACTCGAGTTAGATGAGAAACTAAGGAGATCACAGAGAGAAGGAAAAGCACCCGAAACTTCTCCGGGAAATTATCCTACTCTAGTCAACGGACAACAGGCCCATTATCAACCGTGGGGTTCACAGGACTTAAAGGGAGTCATTTCTAAACTCCCTAACATAATTAACGGGGCGTCTAAATGGATTAGAACATTTGAGGAGCTCACAGTGGGAAAGCTAATTGCAGTGGGTGACCTGAAAGCTCTGTTGGCAAGAGTATTGGGGTTATCTAAAATGGAGTCTGTACTGAGGAATGGAGGGTTGGACATAATGGATGGAATGTATGATGGGACTACACTTGATCGCTACAGAGTGGCGATGTGGAACACACTCAGAACGGAGTTCCCTACCCATATCGATCATAAAAACATGAGAGGCCTCCCCATCAATGACACAGAGAATCCTGCATCCTACCTCCAGGCCCAAGTGGACAGATGGCGCTTGGAGACGAATGAGGATCCTGAGATCCATCCGGTGTTCTCTGTCATGTTTAGAAACTCTGTGATAGAGACACTTCCCAGCCAAATCAAAGCCAAACTAGAGGATGTGGTTGGACTGTCTACATCAGGATCTCATAGAAATTTTAATGGCCATTTAGTTCATGCAGTGGATGAATATCGTCAGAATAAACAAAGAATACAGGAACAAAGCAAAGAGGTCCAGAGGAAGCTATATCAACTTCAGCTGGAATATCTCACAAGGAAGGAAAGAGATAAGGAGAGACAGGCAGGTGTTTTAGAACCAGCTGCTGTAATTTCGCAAGCCGCCCAGCAGGGCGCACTTCAAAACCAATATCCACGATTGGCATTTTCTCTCCCAGTACAACAGCCTCAGAGCCAACTGTCACCTACTCCACCTGTTACACATGTACACATCCATAATTATGGGAACCCCACAAATAAAAATAGACAGAATCAGGGGCCCCGAGGACAGTTTAGAAACAATCAACAACCAGGATCCCAAGGACAACGCAGAGGTCCTTTAATATGTTATGGGTGCAACATGGAAGGACATATGAAGAGAAATTGTTTGACTAACCCTCTTCCATCCCAGCAAGGACAGGGTAACAGCGACCAGGGACAGGCGGGTCCCTTTTTAGGTCAGGGATACTAGGGGTGCCCAGAGAATCCACAGGGGGAGGGTCAGCTTGTAGCAATCACAAAACAAGCTGATGAGGAACCAATACTGCAGGTTCTGATAAATTATAGAGGCACGCCAATGATGGCCCACACTGGAGCCACTTACACTTGCGTAGGTCCAAATTATGCCTCTCACCTCACCCTGGCAGGTAAATTCACCAAAACTTTAGGATTCTCGGAACACACGCAGTTAATGCCTATGACAGCTCCAAGGATGAGAATCTGTGAATTCCTATTTTAAGTTGTATGAGTGAGTGAGTGAGTGAGTGAGTGAGTGAGTGAGTGAGTGAGTGAGTGAGTGAGTAAGAGTTAGCATTGAGTTAAGTTAGAGGGGACAGATGAAGTGATTTGTGAAGAGTGAGACAGAGAAGAGGAAGAGTGTGTAGATTGGCAACGAGAAGTGACGATGAGATTGGAGAAGGCTTTCCGGTTAGAATTTTCTTTGGGGAGATTCATATCTTTCGATGGCCTTTTTAAGATTAATAAATCTAGTTTTGGAGAGTGTCCAAAAAACGAATAAACCAGAAAGGAAAGGAAAGGATTACTGAAAGTGAAAATGGTTATGGAGATTTGTGAAAGCAAAGGAAGTAGATAAAGAGAAGTAAAGAAAGTTAGAGAGAAGGAACGTAAGTAATGAAAAAACCCGCAGGTGGGGGCTGGACAGAGAGAAAGAGATTGAATTTGCATTGTGCCTAATACATGATTTATGCGTTTGGATGTACTCTGTAATTGGTTCCTGTATGTAACCCATGTCCACTGTTTTAGAAAAAACCTAGAACCACCGCTGGGATTGGTGATTCTGTGGCTCTTGGAGACTCTCCATCGCGTCGGAATATCATGTGGTATATATCATTACATCTTGGTACACAGAGCACTGGTGAGACAACGGGTTGGATCAGAGAGAGAAGGTGTTTGGAGAAGGGAGAGGAATGTATAGAAAGCAAAAAGGGCGGATGCGGACCGACCCGGAGGTAATAAATCAGCGGAGAGGTGGCTGGGGTCGTTTAGCTCAGGAGGTAGAGCAGTTGGCTAGTAACCAAAGGGTTGCTGGTTCGATCCCCATCTCTCCTAGCTGAGTGTTGATGTGTCCCTGAGCAAGTCAAATGGTGATTACAGGATTTAGGAATAATTATTTAGACTCCAAAACATGAGCAATTAGCGTTAAAAAAATTTCTGCACACCACACTCCACAGGAGTCAATGGGTTCAATGGCGCCAGGGTAAAATGACTCAACAAAAGAGGAGCAGACCCAACCCATGGACTCTGCGTGGATAGGTGGATGTTATTTTGGTGCTTGGACCTGACGAGGTCTAGGTGCCAAGATAACAACACAAATAAAATATTTCCCTCGAGATTATGATAAGTAATAGACAATATATTAAAAGTGATCTTATAATTTAGAAAAAACAATCGGCAATACTTAAAAATTAGACCGAATAAGTATGATAAAACGTTATCCAAATTTCTAATTTAGGTTATCCACAATGACATGTCATTCAAAATAAATAGGTAGAATAAAAGGTTTAATTAGGTCGTCCAATTTAAATAGATAGTGAAGGGCAATCGGGTAGGATTATGAAGAGAATTATGATTTTGAGTAATGGTTAAGACAAAAGTGAGTCGCGCAATATTGAAAATGCAAGTTTTAATATTGTGATTTTTGTTTTCTTTCACATCTCCCTAGTAAAGGACAGTAGGTGGGTTGACGCCACATCTGCTGGGAAGGAGTCATACGTGCTATGTTGTCAAATTGGATTCGGAAGTAGTGGGTTTACCTTCAAATGCCACTAATACTGCTGCAACACTTTAATAATTTTAACTCTGATAAATTATCTTTTGTTTTATAGTCGCCCTGATTTGTATTCATTACGCACACATATGGTTGCATAAGGCAGATGCGGCTGATGACTCTGTCTCCATCCCTCCACTTTGCGATCTATACCACCATATAGGTGGGGATTGATCGTATCCCAGGTACGGCATCCTGCAATAAGCCAGTATGGAAGGCTGGTTAGCCAACGACGGGTAAGATCCCACCTTGAAGCCCGGGACAACCTAATTCAGGCACAGTCACGATTACTTGGCAGAGTCACTGTGAGCACTGGCTCACTTGATCATGGAGTGACGGACTGCAACCATCATAGGAAAAGCCGGCTGATGAAAGGTGGAGGGGGAACAGGAGTCAGATATGTCAGCTCTGGCAGCAGAGGTCGTCTTGAAACGGGGCATGTCGCGTTTTATTTCATTTTATTTTACCTTTGTGGCATAGAAGGCCACTAACGCATGTACGTTTTTTCGGCTTAGTGCATGACCTCGGAACAGCGTGGTTTCGGGCGGCTGATGGTAAACCCACCCATATTGGGCTTTGGATTTGAACATACAGGTTTCGATTTCCCTTCCCAAAAGATTGGTTTCAGTTTGCTGATGCTTAAGGTTACACATAATAACGACGTTGGTTGCACCAACGGCGTTATTAGATTTGCTTATCATTTACTGCGCATGGCTTTGACCATTGCGCAAGGGGGGAGGTATTGAGGAGAATTAGAAAAAATTTGAAAACATGGTTTTTCTTCACCATACTTGCAAACAATGATTAACATCCAGCTAAATGAGTGTGAAATATTTGAAAAAACAGTGTTCAACAGATGGGTAGAAGCAGTCCCATCAGAAGACCAAAGTGCGGTTACGGTAATCAAGGTTCTGACTAGAGAAGTCATGCCAAGGTTTGGAATTCCGTCACAAATTAGCTCAGGCAATAGGGCAGTGTTTATTCAGAAAACACTCAAACAAGTGATTTAACATCTGCATGTCAAACAAAGATTAGGCTGTGTCTACATTCCTCAAACCACAAGGTATGGTGGAGAGAGGAATCGGACGCTTAAGACAAAGATTAACAAAATTAAATTAGAGTACTAACTTAAAGAACTAATGCACTACGACTGACACTAATGAGTTATCGCATGAAAACTAACCGAGCGACGCATCTAACCCCGCATGAAATGTTTACGGGTCAACCCATGCCTTCATCTGTCATTCGAGGGCCTCACAAAGGACCTCCATTGGAACAATTGGAAACTGAATTAAGACGCTATATGGGACAACTAACTGGCATACACAGGCTTATTTACTAACAGGAGAAAGACAGAGTTCCAGAGTTGGAGAAGGAGCCACCAAGGGGGGTGGAGCCAGGTGACCACGTGTATCTCAGAGTCTTCAGGAGAAAGTGGAACAAACGAACCCAGGAGAGAAGGACCATACAAAGTCACCAACGCAACACCAACAGCCATCCAAGTGGAAGGAAGTGCCACGTGGTATCATCTCAACCACTGCACGTGAGGAGTGAGGAGGAGGAGCCAGACGCAGACACACCTGGGGCTGACCAGCCGCCCCAGGACCAGATCCAGTCGAGCCAAGAGATTCAGCAACATGATGTTGCTGAAAATGGGGAGCCTGTTTCTGATCCTTTACGGGTTGTGCCAGATTCCGCTGGCACAAGCACAGACCCCGAGGAAGGATGAAACCACGGAGACAACACAGACCTGGAAGAGCCAGGAATCAGGGGCTGGTACTGAAGGAAGCCTAAGAGAAACACAGGACAATCCGGCCCCAACTCACTCAGGAATAGTCAACAAGAAAGGGAAAATAGTCTTATATGCTCAGATACCACCGCGAGACCAAATTAATGAATTTGTGTTTACTGTTATGTCGGATAACCAACCGTTATGTGCATTAACCTTCCACCAGAATCGTGAACAGGAAGAATCGGTGTGAAGTAAATATCCAAGTTAATCCAATGAAATGGTGTTTAACAGTAACGTCAGGGATGCATGGGGCTATAACAGAAAGTATAAATTGAATATGAGAGAATATATACTTCTTAAAGCTGTGGCTTGGCAGAACAGACAGGCTTTAGATTGGCTTTTAGCAGAAAAGGGGGGAGTTTGTGCTCTTATAGGTGAAATGGGTTGCACCTTCATTCCAAATAACACTGCCCCAGATGGATCATTCACACTTGCGATGAACAACCTAGAGGAGTCGGGTGACTGGGAGAGGATGCTCTATGGGGAGATAGATTGGAGTGAATCTAGAGAGGAGACCGAACTGTGAGAATCTGACATCAGAAGGAGGTCCTATTTTCTTAACTGGTGACCTCTCCATGTGAACCACAACCATTTCGGACAGTTTGAACAAATGGACATTGGACTAATGGGTTTCAGGGCTGGTGGCTGCAAACAGAAGCAACAACCACGATGCCCAAACCCCCCACGTTTATATAGTATACCGGTACATGACGATAATCAGAGCTATCCAAGTCTATGCAAGCTTGTTGACAATCTTAGTTTTTTAATTTCTATTATTTACTTATTTTTTGAAATATCATTTTTTGAGTTTCATATTTTTTGTCATATATTCTGAAATGCTAATTTTCAATGCATGCTGAAAATACTATGTTATGTGTGAATTCTGGTTAAACATTTGATAGATCTTTTTGCCTTAAACAGGTTTAAAATCCTGAGAATTATACAGGTTGAGATTCCTGAACATGCTTAAAGGTTTTTAATGATGATCAAATGTAGTGCAAAATATGGCCTAAACGACTGTTATGTTTTTGTTGTGATCTTATCTTACAAAAAAGGGGGGATGTGTGGTAGAAATTAAGGAGTATATTCTGTGGTGAACCATGATTGTGATGAGATCTGTGTGTCTAATAGTGGAGAAACACACGGGGCCTGGGTGTCTGGGTTCAGAACAGATGGTTGGGCCCCTAAAAAGGAGCAGGACGCTACGGGGATAAGGCATGCTGACCTCAGCCTTGTGTTTTGGGCTATCTTTGTTGACCATTTGTTGTCTATTTGCTGACCATTCAGGTTAAGATGGATTTATGACTGAGTGGAGGCAGACACCTCAAGGAGAAGCTGCTCTGTTTGTGTGTATAAAAAGACGCCGCAGTTTGTGAACGACAGTGACTTTGCAAACCCACTCAGGCTGTTGTCGATGTTGTTTTTCTGCACGATAAAGTCTTTTGTCAATTCTTGCTCCGGACCCCTCGATTTCATTTCTCTCTCTCTCTCTTGAATTAGTCTAAGTGTTTTAAATCTCGATTAATCCACGACACTAACAGATGTAGCATGCTGCTAGTTAGCCTAGCATCTCACTTCTTGGTGCCAACATTTAGTGTATAGTACTATAACGTAGCATGATGCTGGTTAGCCTAGGATCTCACCTGTTGGAGGTCTTCTTGGTGCTAACAGATGTAGCGTATAGTACCGTAACGTAGCATGATGCTAGATAGTCTAGCGTCGTAGGTCTTAGTGCTAACAGATGTAGCATGATGCTAGTTAGCCTAGCGCCTCACCTCTTGAGGTCTTCTTGGTGCCAACAGATGTAGCGTATACTACTATAACGTAGCATGATGCTAGTTAGCCTACTGCGGAGTTCTTGTTGCTAACAGACGTAGCATGATGCAGGTTAGCCTAGCGCCTCACCTCTTTGAGGTCTTCTTGGTGCCAACAGATGTAGCGTATCCTACTATAACGTAGCGTGATGCTAGTTAGCCTAGCATCGTCGGTCTTGGTGCTAACAGACGTAGCATGATGCTAGTTAGCCTAGCGCCTCACCTCTTGGAGGCCTTCTTGGTGGCGGTGCGCGGGGAGTCCTTGTGTGTGGAGCGGGACGAGGAGGAGGGCGTGTCTTTAGAGTAGGAGGAAGGCGTGTCTTTAGAGTAGGACCTCTCGGAGCGCTCCGACCGGGGCGACGGGGAGCGGCCCCGCCGACTGCTGCTGCGGCCCGGGCTGGGGGAGCCGCTGTGACGCCGTTTCCTAGCAACCACGCAGAAACAACACAGTTTGAACACCTGTAGGAGGAGCTACCTCGGGACAGGATGAGGCATAGCGTTGTGTAGCATCTTATCCTAGTGACCTTTGTGGAACCAAGTGCTTGGCGCTTGGTTCTATGGACATCCTTACTGTGCCGCCAGAGATATATCGTCAAAAGCGTCTGCTGGATGTAAATGAGGCTGCAGGTCACATGACGTACCTTTCCTTCCTGGTGGGCGTGTCCTCCTTCTCCTTCTCCTTCTTTAACTCCTTAAGCCGAGACTCCGCCTTCTCCTTCTCCCGCTTCTCTTTCTCCTTTTCCCGCTCAGCCTTCTCTTTCTCCTTCTCCTGGAACACATCAGTCGTTCATAAGCTCAGGGGCCTTATCAAGCTGCTTTTCAAAGTAAAAGCCCATCGTAAGCGTGGCTCTGCTCCCTTATCAAGCCGCTTTTCAATGTAAAAGCCATACATAAGAGTTGCTCAGCTACCTCTTCAAGCATCTTTTCCAAATAAAAGCGTACCTTCTGCAGTAGTTTGTCTCTGTAGTGTTCCACCTGCTCCAGGAGGCTCTGGCCGGACTTCTTGGGCCGCTTCCCCGACTCCAACTCATCCTGGAACTTCATCACCTTCACCTGAAATGACAGACGGTGTTACATGCTTTTGTGACAGGGCCTGGGTACAGGTTGTATCTGAAGGCTTTTATTGTGACAGGGCCTGGGTACAGGTTGTATCTGAAGGCTTTTATTGTGACAGGGCCTGGGTACAGGTTGTATCTGAAGGCTTTTATTGTGACAGGGCCTGGGTACAGGGTGTATCTGATGGCTTTTATTGTGACGGGGCCTCGGTACAGGTTGTATCTGAAGGCTTTTATTGTGACGGGGCCTCGGTACAGGTTGTATCTGAAGGCTTTTATTGTGACAGGGCCTCGGTACAGGTTGTATCTGAAGGCTTTTATTGTGACAGGGCCTCGGTACAGGGTGTATCTGAAGGCTTTGATTGTGACGGGGCCTGGGTACAGGGTGTATCTGAAGGCTTTTATTGTGACAGGGCCTGGGTACAGGTTGTATCTGATGGCTTTTATTGTGACAGGTCCTCGGTACAGGGTGTATCTGATGGCTTTTATTGTGACGGGGCCTCGGTACAGGTTGTATCTGATGGCTTTTATTGTGACAGGGCCTCGGTACAGGTTGTATCTGATGGCTTTTATTGTGACAGGGCCTGGGTACACGTGTATCTGAAGGCTTTTATTGTGACGGGGCCTGGGTACACGTGTATCTGAAGGCTTTTATTGTGACGGGGCCTGGGTACAGGGTGTATCTGAAGGCTTTTATTGTGACGGGGCCTGGGTACACGGTCTATCTGAAGGCTTTTATTGTGACGGGGCCTGGGAACAAGGTCTATCTGAAGGCTTTTATTGTGACAGGGCCTTGGTCTATCTAGGGCATTTATTGTGACAGGGAGAGGAAGTACCTCGATCTCTCGGAGCTTGGTGCGCTTCTCCTCGTTCATCTCGGCCTGCTTGCCCTTCCCGTCTCCGTCTTCTCGCAGCGGATTGGACGAGCCGGCCGGGTCAGAGGACGGACTGCGGTCTTCGTCGCTGTCGTCGTCATCACTGCGGACGACAACACAGAGCTCCGTGAGACCCGGAGGACACCACACCACACCGCCCTACGACCAGACGCTGAACCCCAGGAGCCCCGAAGGAACCCAACTCACGCTCTGGACTCTTCCGGCTGCTCGAACACCTCCCACTTGGACGTAGTGACAGCTGGGGGAGGGGTGAACACACTGCAGGTTAGACAACCAATCAGGGAGCACACCACTGTGTGTGTGAATAAGTGAGAGTCTGAGAGAGTGAGTGAGTGTCAGAGCGAGTGTATGTGAGCGAGTGAGTGTCTGAGTGGGTGAGTGTCTGGGTGAGAGAGTGGGTGAGTGAGTGTCTGAGTGAGTGTCTGAGTGAGTGGGTGAGTGGGTGAGTGAGTGAGTGAGTGAGTGAGTGAGTGAGTGAGTGAGTGAGTGAGTGAGTGAGTGAGTGAGTGAGTGAGTGGGTGAGTGTCTGAGTGAGTGTCTGAGTGAGTGGGTGAGTGTCTGAGTGAGTGTCTGAGTGAGTGAGTGAGTGAGTGAGTGAGTGAGTGAGTGAGTGTCAGAGCGAGTGTATGTGAGTGAGTGAGTGTCTGAGTGAGTGAGTGAGTGAGTGTGAGTGAGTGAGTGGGTGAGTGTCTGGGTGAGAGAGTGGGTGAGTGAGTGTCTGAGTGAGTGTCTGAGTGAGTGAGTGAGTGAGTGAGTGAGTGAGTGAGTGAGTGAGTGAGTGAGTGAGTGAGTGAGTGTCAGAGCGAGTGTATGTGAGTGAGTGAGTGTCTGAGTGAGTGAGTGAGTGAGTGAGTGAGTGAGTGAGTGAGTGAGTGAGTGTCTGAGTGAGTGAGTGAGTGAGTGAGTGCGTACCCTGTGACTCCAGCTCAGCCTCGTCCACCGCCTCCCACTTGGAGGGCGCCACCTTGAAGGTTCCCTCTTTGGACTGATCCACTGGAATAGAGAGGGGGGGGGGGGTTACTCACACCGGACACACCAATCCCCGGCCCCTCTAGGCCCCGCCCCCTCTTGGCCCCGCCCCACTCACAAGGCACCCCGTCCAGGTCGTCCTCCAGGGGTTTGATGGGGACCCCGTCCAGGTCGTCGGGCGGTGCCCCGTCCAGCAGCACCGCCCCGTCGATGGGGACCCCGTCCACGTCCTCCATGGGGGAGCCCACCTCCAGGTCCCCGATGGGGGCGCCGTCCACGTCCTCCACCACCTCGGGCTGCAGGGACATCAGATATCAACACTGAGGGCGGAGGTGGCTCCACTCGGAACATCGTCAGCCCTCACGACTTCATTCGCTCGTTCATTTTAACGCCGTCGTTTAAACATGATGGTGGGAAAGGCATGGCCTACTGAGGTCCTGAACTACAGGAGGAGGCCCAGGCCTGGTGGTGGAGCTACTGACCTCCACGAGGAGGCCCAGGCCTGGTGGTGGAGCTACTGACCTCCACGAGGAGGCCCAGGCCTGGTGGTGGAGCTCATGACCTCCACGAGGAGGCCCAGGCCTGGTGGTGGAGCTACTGACCTCCACGAGGAGGCCGAGGCCTGGTGGTGGAGCTACTGACCTCCATGAGGAGGCCCAGGCCTGGTGGTGGAGCTACTGACCTCCAGGAGGAGGCCCAGGCCTGGTGGTGGAGCTACTGACCTCCACGAGGAGGCCCAGACTTGGTGGGGGGGGCCACTGACCTCTACAGGAAGGCAGACGGGTTCCTTCTCCACAGTGATGTTGACAAGGCCCAGGAAGATGTTCTGGAGCTTGATGAGGAAGGGGTCCGGGTACACAGCCCAGTCCTCCCACGCACGGAAACACGCCATCACGCGTTGCTGCAGCAATGCAAAAAGACTCTTTAGGACTCACTACTACGCATTCGGTTCATACCGTGTTACCTCTTGTATACGCGATCAGGGGATGCAATACGACTTTGTCTGGATGACTTTTCCCTGATTAATAATGAAGTAGTGTCATCCCTAACTATTTATGTATTTTAATGTATGACACAGAGTGCTGTTCATGTTTTATATCAAAACGGTCAAATAAAATCGATCAATCAATCGACTGATGCGAGGGAGGGGATCAAGAAGGAGCTGGGGGAGGAAAGGGAGCAGACGATGGAGCCTAGGATGGACCCTAACTTGCAGAAGAAAAGCTGGATACATATCTGTACATTATTTTAGATTGAACATTTTATCTTTTAAGGCAAAATTTCAAAGTTCTCAGTTAGAAAGTGTTTTTTGGAGAGACATGCTGAATAAATACAACATGTTTTCACACTCAAAAATAATCGTCTGAATAATCGTGATTTCAACATTGACCAAAATAATCGTGATTATGATTTTTTCCCCATAATCGAGCAGCCCTAATGGAGCCTACCTTGAAGTTCTCCGACTGCAAGTGGCCCTGGGTGCTTTTGTAGGTGGCGTTGAGGTCGGCGAAGATCTGACACAGCTTGGTCTCAAAGCTGCACCGGAGGCGACAGGAGGAGGAGGGTTTAACACATTGGTACACAGCAAAGAACCAACCGTTGGGAGCAGCAGGAAGTTGACTTACAACTTCCTGTAGTAGGAGGCGTTGGACACTTTGGCAGAGGAGTTGTAGAGGACATCGGAGACCAGGTAGAGCCGAGCGATCTGAAGCCACAGGAACACACGCACGTTACACACGGAGCATGGGACGGCTTAGCTCAGGAGGTAGAGCAGTTGGTGGAGCAGTCGTCTTGCAACCGAAAGGTTGCTAGTTCGATCCCCAGCTCCTCCTAGCTGAGTGTTGATGTGTCCCTGAGCAAGACACTTAACCCTAACTGCCCCTGACTGGTCGACTCTGCCGTCGGTGTGTCAATGTGTGTATTAACCGATGGAAGTCACTTTGGATAAAAGCGTCTGCTAAATGCCCTAATTGTAATTGTAATGTGTGAGGGGGTGTGTGTGTGTGATCGGGGATGGCGGTTGAGGTGGGTGAGACGTCGCAGAACACACTACCTTCTTGGGCAGGGCCGTCTTCAGGATGGACAGGGACTCGGCGATGCACTCCACGATCTCCTCGGCCGCGTCGGCCCGGGTCAGGCAGAACAACATGGCCTCGGCGACGTCGCCCTTCCTGGGGGTCAGAGCCCGGAGCATCTCCTCCAGCTGGTCCCGCTCTCTGGGGGGGGGGGGGGGGGGGGACGCACTCTATCATCATCACAGTCCGTACAGGGCAACACTTCCAAGTTCCACTCCAATTCAAGTTATAGGAAGAATATTAGAATTTAAGAGGAGAGGGACAGAGGGAAGGGTAGAAGGATTGAGAGAGAGATGTTAGAGTTGTTCCAATACCAATATGCTGTATCGCTATATACTCGCATCGGACGATACTCAAGTTCAGGATTCGGAACGGAAAAAATGCTATCGGAACATCTCTAGATGGCAGTGATATAAATGTCGACAAGTAAATCATAAGTGTAGGATATAATTTACTATAGGGCTGCTTGATTAAGGAAAAAATCATAATCTCGATTATTTTGGTCAATATTGAAATCACGATTATTCAAACGATTATTTTTGAGTTTGAAAGCATGATGTATCTATTCAGGATGCCTCTCCAAAAAACACTTAGAAACACTTAGAGAACTTAGAAATTTCGCCTTTCATAAGAAAATGTTCAATCTAAAATAATATACAGATATGTATCCAGCTTTTCTTCTGCAATTACTATAAAACATCGAAAAACTCTTATTATTTTATTGATCGTTTGACGCTAAAATCAAAATCGGGATGGATATTCGATCAATCGCCCAGCCCTATTGGACTGTAGCCGAGACGTAACCGATGTAGATCATCTTGTACTAGACTGTATCTAGTGCCACTCACTCTTCCTTGAGGGAGCCCTTCTTGCCAGCCTCCTCCTCTTCGTCCTCCTCTTCGGCGTCGTCGTAGGGCCCGTGGAGGTAGGGGTTAAGGGGGGGCGGGCGCCACAGAGAGCCGTTCTTAAACATCCTGAAGTCCTCCGTCCTCCACTTGGCTGGCGCTTCACCCTGGAGGGAGACGGGTGGTGAGCGCTCGCCCAGGGACAACGGTGGAGGAGGAGGTGTGGACACAACGGCACACCTACCTGGAGGATGGTGTAGAGCTTCCAGCGGTAGTACACGTGGGCGGGACTCTGATTCTCAAATAGGAACCTGGGAGAGAGGCACAACGTTAGAATGATCACAGCGGATTGAGCAGGTACAACAGGTGTCCCAGTAGAGCAGGTACGACAGGTGTGACGACAGAGCAGGTAAGACTGGTGACGACAGAGCAGGTAAGACAGGTGACGACAGAGCAGGTACGACAGGTGAGAGGACAGAGCAGGTAAGACTGGTGACGACAGAGCAGGTGAGAGGACAGAGTGGGTACGACAGGTGAGACGACATAGCAGGTACGACAGGTGTGACGACAGCAGGTATGACAGGTGAGAGGACAGAGCGGGTACGACAGGTGTGACGACATAGCGGGTACGACAGGTGAGAGGACAGAGTGGGTACGACAGGTGAGAGGACAGAGCAGGTACAACAGGTGTCCCAATAGAGCAGGTACGACAGGTGTGACGACAGAGCAGGTAAGACAGGTGAGAGGACAGAGTAGGTACGACAGGTGAGAGGACAGAGCGGGTACGACAGGTGAGAGGACAGAGCGGGTAAGACTGGTGACGACAGAGCAGGTAAGACAGGTGAGACGACAGAGCAGGTAAGACAGGTGAGAGGATAGAACGGGTACGACAGGTGAGACGATAGAGTGGGTAGGACCGTTGAGACGACAGAGCAGGTAGGACAGGTGAGAAGACAGGGCAGGTAGGACAGGTGAGACGACCAGGCTGGTAGGACAGGTGAGACGACCGGGCAGGTACGACAGGTGAGACGTCAGGGCAGGTATGACGACAGCAGGTGCGACGCTCACCTGTACATGGGGTTGTTGATCTCACGGTTCATGATCATGGCTTCGAACATGGGCCCCTCGCGCACAACAAACTCGATCATTCGGTGGATGAGGGAGAGTAAATTCCTAGGAGAAAAACACAGTTAAAGCACACGCATTGAGACGTCCACCTGGCCGGCTTCTGCATCCACACTGCAACAACACTACACACATGTACTACTTTACTAAGCCACGCTGGTGTGTGGACCAATCACAGGACAGATCAGAGCTGTGTGTACGTACGACTAGGTGTGTCTGTGTGTGTGCGTCTTTGTCTTGGTGTGTATATCAGGCAGTAGACTGAGACAGCTTGCTGTAGCTCTATAGCTCTGCTGGCTTAAGCCTAAAGTGGCCAGCAAAACAAAGGGGTGTCTTTCATTGGACAACACAGATCACATGTACTTGTATTGGAGCCCATCGTACCAATGGCGGGGGAAACTCTGTATACTTTCCCAATCCATCCCATGATGCCTTGCGGGGGTCCCTCGCTGCCGCAGACAGTTCAACTTGTGCTGCCCACCGAGGCCAATGTCAAAGGTCATAGTTCTTAAGACTAGTGAAGGGTTTTGGGAGGCAGCAGCCAGGCTGACTGGGGCTCTGCTGCCGGGGGCGGAGCCAGGGGGGGGTGGCGGCCGGAGTGCGTGAGCAAGGGTCCCGACATGGAGGTCATGGTGTGGGCGCGGTCCTGCGTCTAGAGTGGTGTGTGCTGTGGTCAGAGCTGTGGCTACTGCTGTCTGCTGTGAGGGTGCTTTAGAGCTGGAGTCAGTCTTCACCAATCAGGGACCGTTGCTCACCCACACTAGCCCCGCCCCCCGGACGTGCCGTGATCCAATTGGTCCAACTTTAGGGTTCTTAATGGGATGTTTTTTTTGTTTCTACGTTTTTACACCAATTAAAAAAAGAAAAACATGTACCTTTCTGTTGGGATAACCACTTTGACTATGGCGTGCGACAGAGTCTGTATATGAAGTCACATCAGATAATAAACATAGAATATGTGAGTATTGTTAAAAGGCAACAGGTGATAAATATAAAAAATGCATTGAACACAAATTGCTTAACTATCAGTTCTACGGTAGCAAACCCTCCGGACTCTTAACACTAGTAAAATACTAACACCCTCAGACACTAGCTTAACTACAGACGCTAAGGGCTAGGCTCAAGGCTAATGTCTGAGCAGCTAAGCTCACAGAAGATAGCCTATGCTAAGCTAACTGAACAGTGGCTAGTCTAATAGCAGAGGCTACGATCGGCTAACAGAACAGAGGCTATGCTAGGCTAACATAACAAGATGTGCTAGGCTAACAGAACATGGGCTATGCTAGGCTAACAGAACAAGGGCTATGCTAGGCTAACAGAACAGCGGCTATGCTAGTCTAACAGAACAGCGGCTATGCTATGCTAACAGAACAGCAGCTATGCTAGGCTAACTGAACAGCTGAACTTGCAGCACGTGTGTTGCTGGATGCTAGCCTGTCATGCTAGTTACCTTGTCGAATTCCTCCTTGTTCTTGGGCGGGGGGAGGAGCGCGGCGGCAGGGTTCTTCAGGCGCTCGCGGGGCTGTGCGTTGAAGGGCAGGCCGGAGGGAGGGGGGGGCAGCGTGTGCTCCATCATGGAGGGAGGGATGTAGATTGGGTGGGGGGGGATAGGCACGCCCTTCCCCCAGCCCAGCTTCATCTCAAAGTTCATGATCATCTTCCCTGTGGACGGAGAGGAACGCTCAGATAAACAGCCTGACAACAGTCTGTGAAAGAGCCTGTCAAGTATACAACAGTCTGTAAAGTTTACAAATGTTTGCAAAGTCTACCCCGGTCTGTCAAGTTTGCAACAGCCTGAAGTCCAGAACAGTTTGTAAAGCCTACAACAGTCTGTAAAGTATACAATCGTCTGAACATTCTACACCAGTTTAATGTCCAGAACAGTTTGTAAAGTTAACAGTCCAAGTCAGTGTTAGAAGTGTCAGACTGTAAAGTTTACAAATGTTTGTCAAGTCTAGACTGTAAAGTAGTTTGTGAAGACTACAAAGGTCTTCACATTGTACAACATTTTTTTTGAGTCCAGAATAGTTCGTAAAGTAACAACAGTCTAAGTCAATGTTTGAAGTGTACAACAGTGTCACCGTGTGGAGCCTCCACAGAGCAGCTGTAACACGCAGGGAGACGTACCGTTTAGGTTCTTTAGGGCGCGTTCCGCATCCCTCCTGTTCATGAACGCCACAAAACCACAGTTCCTCTCCCGAGCCCGCTCCTCGTCGGTCCTGGGCCACATGATCTTCACGCTAGCTAGCGGCCCGTAGCGCCCAAACTCCTGGCAGAGCATCTCCTCATTCATCTGCACAACAACCAAAGCTAACAGTTAGCACAGCAACTCCTCATTCATCTACACATCTACCGAGCTAAAATTTAGCACAGCATCTCTTATTTCAACTGTACACCCGCCATGTTACTGATAGCTGTTAGCATAGCCTAGCATTTACACAACCAAAGCCACACACCTTGTAGCATGGCCATATGTATGTATATATAGGCTATACAATGATAGATACAATGGTACACTGAGAACTTTGGTTCATGTGATGGTACTGGCCTGTGGGTTGATGTTGCCAAGGTACAGGTTGGTGGTCGATGGATCTCCGACATCATGAGAACCGGGTGCCGAGTCGTCCAGAACTGCACAGACACAAGACAGAGAAGCCGACACTTACAGCAGTCCGATTGGACATTGCACGTGTGTGTTAGAAAGATGAAGATAAACAAAAATTACCACTGGAAGGACGGTTTCTTCTGGAAGAACCATCCGCTAAAAGAAGCAGAGAGCAGAGTGAAGGACGTTTCTCAGCACAACCCGCCGCTTCAGAAGGGGCGTGTCTATCTACAGGAGGGGGCTTGTCTAGCCTCAAGAAGGGGCGTGTTCAGCTTCAGGGGGCATGTCTACCTGCAGGGGCATGTATACCTTCCAGAGGGGGCGTGTTTAGCTACAAGAGGGGGCGTGTTTAGCTACAGGAGGGGTTGTGTTTCCCTGCTGCAGGGGGCGTGTTTAAGCTACAGGAGGGTCATGTTTACCTACAGAAGGGGTGTGTTTAACTACAGAGGGGCGTGGCTAGCACCCAGAGTGCTGTTAAGGTGTGTGGTCAGGTTGGGGTGATGTAAAGGTGTTAAGGTGTGTGGTCAGGGTGGTGATTGTAGTTGATAGCCCTTGTAAACTACAAGGGCAATAATATGTAATAACGGTACCAATAGAAAGATAACCCCTGGGGTTATCGTTAATATAAACTACTAGGTCAGAGAAAAAGAAAGAAGAAGCTTAAACACAGCTAGAACACAGCATGAATGGAAGGTTCCTCTCCGACTGAAGTACACTTCATGTTTTGAAGTCAACAACACCCCCTACAATATCAGTCGGTCACCATTTAGGGTTAGTACAAGGGTCCATATCGGATGCCAATAAAGTGAAGTAGAGCAAAGAACTAAGTTTCACTCGGAGGTAGCTTAAGGTGGAGTCTCAAAATAAAAGCAAATACCCAAATCATGGCAAAATTGACTATCTAAACTTGATGAGAAACTATCAGGTGATATTTCCAAGAATGTTTCCCTTTTGACCCCTCTACTAAAAGGTCAGGAGCAGCCCAGGATTGAATTGCACCAAGCCAAACCAGGCTGGACAATTCTGTAGCTGCAGCAGGGTGTGAGGTTTGGGTGTAGCTGCAGCAGGGTGTGTTTGGGTGTAGCTGCAACAGGGTGTAGTTTGGGTGTGTGTTTGGGTGTAGCTGCAGCAGGGTGTGCGTTTGGGTGTGGTTTTGGGTTTAGCTGTAGCTGTAACAGGGTGCAGGTGGGTGTGGGTTTAGGTGTGGCTACAGCAGGGTGTTTGGGTGCAGCTGCAGCAGGGCGTGTGTTTGGGTGAAGCTGCAGCAGGGCGTGTGTTTGGGTGAAGCTGCAGCAGGGCGTGTGTTTGGGTGAAGCTGCAGCAGGGCGTGTGGTTGGGTGTAGCTCCAGCAAGGTGCGTGTTTGGGTGGAGCTGCAGCAGGGAGTGTGGTTGGGTTTGTGGTTGGGTGTAGCTGCAGCAAGGTGCGTGTTTGGGTGGAGCTGCAGCAGGGCGTGTGGTTGGGTTTGTGTTTGGTTGTAGCTGCAGCAGGGCGTGTGGTTGGGTGTAGCTGCAGCAGGGCGTGTGGTTGGGTGAAGCTGCAGCAGGGCGTGTGGTTGGGTGTAGCTGCAGCAGGGCGTGTGGTTGGGTGTAGCTGCAGCAAGGTGCGTGTTTGGGTGGAGCTGCAGCAGGGTGCCGTGTGGGTGGAGCTGCGACAGGGTGCCGTGTGGGTGGAGCTGCGACAGGGTGCCGTGTGGGTGGAGCTGCGACAGGGTGCCGTGTGGGTGGAGCTGCGACAGGGTGCCGTGTGGGTGGAGCTGCGACAGGGTGCCGTGTGGGTGGAGCTGCGACAGGGTGCCGTGTGGGTGGAGCTGTGTGGTTAGAGGTACTTACAGGAGCGCCGTCCGTCCGCACCGGTCAGCGGCTCGAAGCGACTGACCCGACCCTTGAGCTTGTGTCTCTCGTCTCTCTCCTCCTGGATTCTGTGAAAAGAGAAACAGTTACAACCCACTCCAGCTAGCTAACCCCCAGCTAACTACCAACCCCAAGCCCATAACTAACCCCCCAGCTGACTACTAACCCGCCGGCTGATCACTAACCCCTTCAGCTGAGAACAAACAGTAGATAACTAACCCTACCCAACAGACAACTAACCCTACCCAACAGATAACTAACCCTACCCAACAGACAACTAACCCTACCCAACAGACAACTAACCCTACCCAACAGACAACTAACCCTACCCAACAGATAACTAACCCTACCCAACAGACAACTAACCCTACCCAACAGACAACTAACCCTACCCAACAGACAACTAACCCTACCCAACAGACAACTAACCCTACCCAACAGACAACTAACCCTACCCAACAGACAACTAACCCTACCCAACAGACAACTAACCCTACCCAACAGACAACTAACCCTACCCAACAGATAACTAACCCTACCCAACTAACCCTACCCAACAAACAACTAACCCTACCCAACAGACAACTAACCCTACCCAACAGACAACTAACCCTACCCAACAGACAACTAACCCTACCCAACAGACAACTAACCCTACCCAACAGACAACTAACCCTACCCAACAGACAACTAACCCTACCCAACAGACAACTAACCCTACCCAACAGACAACTAACCCTACCCAACAGACAACTAACCCTACCCAACAGACAACTAACCCTACCCAACAGATAACTAACCCTACCCAACAGATAACTAACCCTACCCAACAGACAACTAACCCTACCCAACAGACAACTAACCCTACCCAACAGATAACTAACCCTACCCAACAGACAACTAACCCTACCCAACAGACAACTAACCCTACCCAACAGATAACTAACCCTACCCAACAGACAACTAACCCTACCCAACAGACAACTAACCCTACCCAACAGATAACTAACCCTACCCAACAGACAACTAACCCTACCCAACAGATAACTAACCCTACCCAACAGACAACTAACCCTACCCAACAGACAACTAACCCTACCCAACAGATAACTAACCCCCAGCAGTACTCCTTACTGTTTGAGCTCCTCTTTGAACAGCTCCAGGTTGCTCTTCTTCTTCTCTTTGTCGCTGGTTTTCTTAGCAGACTGAAACAGAGATAATAACATGTTAGCGGTGTGGAGTCAATAACAACAACATGTTGGTACTATGCATTCAATGACACCATGTTGGTAGTATGGAGTCTATAACATGTTGGTAGTATGGCGTAGGGTACAGGAGTAGGGCTGCATTAGGATACGTACGTGTCTTTTGTCCAGGACCAAGAACTGTGGGGGCGTGTCCAGGGGCAGGAAGCTCTTGCCCGGGCTGGTAGGCGCGTTCTCGAAGCGGGACTTTGGTTTGTACAGCTTGCCCTTCTTCTCGTCAGCGGCGGCTTCCTCTGAACAACCACAGAGAGAAACGTTTAATCAGACACTGTTACATGTGGTGCAGCCTGAGAGTTCAGGAATCGATCTCGGGAAAATGGTATCGAACATCTCTGGCCGCCGTGCTACCTTTTGATGCGTTGGCGATTCCTCCGCGTACGAAGGCCTTGACCTTGCCATCCCCTCCGCCCTCGAAGGCCGCCAGGAACTCCTCGTAGATCTCGGCCGCGGCCCGCTCGTCCTCCTGAGAACACAACAGGAGGGTCAACTCGGTTGTGATAAATGCACATATACCAGACGCTTCCATCCACCCATTCAAACACCAACGGCGCTGTCAACCCTGCAGGGCGACAGCCAGCTCGTCAGGAGCAGTCAGGGTGAGATGTCTTACTTACGGACACCTTGATACTCAGCTAGGAGGAGCCGGGGATCGGACTAGCAACCTAGCAAAACCAACCCCTATATCTAGCGGGCGGGCGCATCGCTGACCTGATGCTCAACCCACCTTCTTCTTCAGCTCATCTTGTTCCTTTTTGCTCAGTGTCCTCTTGGCCACCGCCATCTTCCCGATGCTGAACGACTTCAGCTTGCTCTCAAGTAGCGCCTGTAGTCGTGAACAAAAAAATTAATTCATTAGGAAAATATTATTCATTCATTCACAAAATGAAAAACTCCCATGATTCAATGTGTTTGCTATTCTTATGAGCAGCCGAGGACTTGTATCTGTTTATCCTACAGACGTATTCCTGGAGTAGTTCTGCTTTAATCACCCATCAGCTCCCAGCGACTGAACCCCAACGAGGACGTGTTTGTGGGTGTGATAAATTAAGTCGCTGGCGGCATTTTGAAAATATTTATCTTGAACATCACATCGATTTGGCTTTCAATATGTCTGCATCCGAAGCTTTATGCATTAAGTACTATGAGCCGTCCCGGGACCAGGCGCTAGTCACCCCCGGACCAGGGGCTCCGCGGGCCAGGATCAAGGTGGCTGGCGGGCCGCTAGAGTGTTAATGTGAATCCGTTATCGTGACGCCATTTGGTGCAAGGCCAAAATTAACCGGATGTTTTATTTAATAACTTCCAACTCCACTCTGTATGACATAAACCATCCAATATATATCACATTTCACACAAAGCAGGTCTCGGTAGGGGAGACGGTAAACATGCTGGTTGTAAATCAGGTGGCCTCGCTCCGGCCACAACACGTTAGCCTAGCCACCATTAGCCTAGCACCCCGTTAGCCTAGCCGCAATGAGCTTCACCGATATAAACGATATGCATGATTAGGGAACAGCTTTTCGTTATTTAGCACATTAGCTACAACGGTCCAGACCAAGGGGACATGGATGTCCGGTCATAATCGAAACATTGGCGTGTTGCTATAAAGACGTAAAGTGCAGAGTAGGTTCACCTTAGCGCTAGCTTTCTGAGAGCCCGCAGACGTTCGGTCCGCCATCTTTTGTGCACTAAGCAAAATCGAGCACCGAATACGAGATGAGTATTGAAATAAAATCGAGGCAAACGAATCGGATCCGGAATCATCGATAGGGCCGCCTGAATCAGTGGCGAGGGGCGGCCACGCCCACGCGAATTACATTACTATAATTTACCGTATGGAGACGGAGATTTTATCCAACTATTTATTTAACTTATTTCGTTTATTTGAATATGACGTCTTATTTATTGTTTCGTAATGAAACTCGATACGTAGAGTATCGAGTTGTGTAGAGTCGTCGTCATTCCACCAGATGGCGCCACACTACTGGTCTCTCCTCCGTTATGTCTGGTCTTTATTATCTAAACTCCGATTCTAAACGTTGCTTCTTATATCTAAGAGCGCACAACCTGACATTATAAACACGAGGCCGATTTATATATTTCCAATTATCTGAATTTGTCCAGGGTGAGGAAAGCAAATGAACGGAATCCGTCATTCAAATATAGCCTATCTGTAGGCAATAAATGACTAGTGGTCAATAAAAGTGGGGACAGGAGTGGTAATGGTGAATAAAAGTGGTTCCACGTTTACTTGATTTAATATACGAGGGTATGCCGCTGTGAGGAAGTCAAGTTTATTCACGTCTCCGCTCTGCCCGAAGGCTGGTGAATATCTGAGCAGACCTCAGCCCGGCAGCCAGCAGCGCCTCCCCCCTCCTTCCTCCCGAACAAGCAGTATATTCATGCGGATCTCCCCGGGACCCGACAGCCGTCAGGGACCTTGGACCGCCAGCCCCACCGTCTTCCTCTACTGCCACGGGGCCACCGCCAGCTGCCAGCCCCACACCATGCGGACTATCTTCTTCAGCACATGGGCGCTGCTGCTCCTCTCTTCAGTGTCTGCCCAGACCCCACAGAGGTAGGTCGTCTTTAATTCCTAACAATAACAACATTCATACACGTTAGGAATCCTAACTTTCTGGGTCTGATGAGTGCCCCACTGTGCTGAGGTCTCCTGCGTCACACCAGGTCGCTGCGTTGTTGTCTTGTTACCTATGGTTTGATAAAGCTTTGGGAGTTTAAACGCAGACCCCGTGTCCCCCCCACCTCCCCACCCCCAGGCCATCCTTCACTTGCGGGGGCAACCTGACTGAGGAGTCCGGGCTGGTGGGCAGCCAGGGGTACCCCGGAGTCTACCCCCCCAACACCAAGTGTGTCTGGAAGATCACGGTCAGACCATATCATTATACAGATGAAGAATAACACATTTATTCATAATAACATGAATACACATATGAATTAAAGAAGTGCATCTGGAGAATCACGGTCAAATATCAATATTCATTCTAATAATAAATTGTATAAATATATTTATGATAGCATTAATACATACATGAATAAACATTATAATAACAGTTATGGGTGTATAAATATTTTTTAATTAATATGACCATGTGATCATATAAGCAGAGTTAAGTACAATTAGAACACATAGGCAGTGTATTTACAAGCAGTTTGTTACTTATATCAACAGATTATTCATTTTATATGAACAGTTTATTCATCTTATATTAACAGTTTATCATCTTCTTCGGTGTATTCACTGATTCTGTTTATTCAAGCCTTTAAATTCGTAGAGTGTAGTCTTGGTCCAGTTAGGTCCAGTGTGAGGTGTCTTCTAGTCCCTCCCCCTACGAGATACCTGTCCAGGTGTCTGGTAGGAGGAGGGACAGCCCGGTAGCTCCTCCCTCCTGGTAGAATGAGTGACAGCACGGTAACTCCTCCCTCCTGTTAGGATGAGTGACAGCCTGGTAACTCCTCCCCCCAGGTCCCCATTGGTCGGGTGGTCGTCCTCTCGTTCCGCTTCATCGACCTGGAGAGTGACAACCTGTGTCGCTATGACTACGTGGACGTGTACAGCGGGCACGCCGGCGGCCAGAGGCTGGGCCGCTTCTGTGGGACGGCGCGGCCGGGCGCGCTGGTCTCCACGGGCAACAAGATGATGGTCCAGATGATGTCCGACGCCAACACCGCCGGGAGCGGCTTCCTGGCGGTCTACTCTGCTGCCCACCCTCACCAGAGAGGTAGCCACACGCTAGCCTAGCATGGGGCTAACATAGCATGGGGCTAACGTAGCATGTTGCTGACGTAGCATGGTCCCCAGCCCCACCAGAGAGGTAGCCACACGCTAGCCTAGCATGGGGCTAACATAGCATGGTGCTAACGTAGAATGCTGCTAACATAGCATGCTGCCTGCTGCCCACCCCCATCAGAGAGGTAGCCGAACGCTAACGTAGCATGGGGCTAACATAGCATGTTGCTAACGTAGCATGGTGCCCACCCCAAACAGAGAGGTAGCCTAACGCTAACATAGCATGGTGCTAGCACAGCATGGTGCCCAACCTCACCAGAGAGGTAGCCGCACGCTAATGTAGCATGGTGCTAACATAGCATGCTGCCCACCCCCGCCAGAGAGGTAGCCAAATGCTAACATAGCATGGTGCTAAGATAGCATGAGGCTAACATAGCATGGTGCTAACGTAGCATTGTGCTTATGTAGCATGCTGCTTTTTTTAATTTATTTTTACAACAATTTCCCCCCGGGGATCAATAAAGTATTTCTGATTCTGATTCTGCTTACGTAGCATGCTGCCTACCCCCACCAGAGTGGTAGCAACATGCTGGCATGTTAGCATTATAGCATGATGCTAACATAGCCAACCAAACATGGTGCCCACCCCCCACCAGAAAGGTTGGAGCAGGCTTCAGAGAGATGTAGCAGCATGCTAACAGGCTAGCAGCATACCATGGGTATTAGAACAGGGTTAAGACTGTGAACAGTAGCACTGGTGGCAACCTACTGAGTC
>NC_082404.1:16249050-16276550 GCF_031168955.1 Gadus macrocephalus
CAGCCAGCTCGTCAGGCGCAGTTGGGGTGAGGTGTCTCGACACTCGGCTAGGAGGAACCGGGGATCGAACTAGCAACCTTTCGGTTTGAGTTAAAGGTCCCATGACGTCCCGAGACGTAGCGACCCAGGGCGTCGCTATGACGACCCCTCCACCGAGACGTAGCGACCCAGCGCGTCGCTATGACGACCCCTCCACCAGGTGTGGTGTGATTAGCCGTTGCAAGCCGTTTTGGAAATCTGCCCCTTATGACATCACAGGTGGGCGTGTCCACCTAGATGTGTGACGGATAGATGAGCAACGTTTGCTACAGTCCACTGGATAGGCTGGTAGACTGATGGACACGCCCACCTGTGCTGTCATAAGGGGCAGATTTCCCAAACGGCTTGTAACGGCTAATCACAACACACCTAGTGGCATGTCATGGGACCTTTAACCCGCTCTACCTCCTGAGCTAAACTGGGACTTTGTGTGTGTGTGTGTGTTTGTGTGTGTGTGTGTGTGCGTGTGTGCGTGTGTGCGTGTGTGCGTGTGTGCGTGTGTGCGTGTGTGTGTGTGTGTGTGTCCAGGGATGAGCTACCTCTTCATGGGCCAGGCGGATGAAGACGGACGGGGGACCATCGGACCGCAGCACCTGGTCACCGCCTTCAAGACCCGCAACCAGAAGGAGCTGAGCGGCCTGAAGACCCAACACTGCTGAGGCCTACCGGCTCACAGCTGGAGCCCCGACCTACACCTAGATCCCCCTCACAGCTCGGTCTGCACACCTTCTGGAGAACAAATCATATAGAACCCTCAGTCTACACACCTGCTGGGGAACACATCTTCTGGAGAACATATCATATAGAACCCTCAGTCTACACACCTGCTGGGGAACACATCTTCGGAGAACATATCATATAGAACCCTCAGTCTACACACCTGCTGGGGAACACATCTTCTGGAGAACATATCATATAGAACCCTCCTCGCAGCTCAGTCTACACACTTGCATATTCAGGTAGAACGTATAGATATATAGGTTTAGAACGTTACATAAAAACGTGGTGAAATCAATTCATTCCAATAATATCCTAAGTCAGGACAGAGTGCCATCTCTCGTTCTGTGATAGGGACCAGGCTACTGTAGATGTTCTGTTTAGCCCTCACACTGTTATCCGACAGGGTAAGATAAGATGTGCGTCAATAGTCCAGCGAGAGAGGAGCAGAGGGGAGACTTTAACACGACAGACCAGACGTGGGCTTCGACTTGGTTAAGGAGAGGGGGTCTCAGCGAGGCTGGAGTACTGAGGCCTCGATGAGTGTGTGTGGATGCGTGTGTGTTCCGTGTGGTGGCGTGAGTCAGTTTTCCATGTCTCACACTCCCAGGAGTCTCCACAGACACATCTGCATCATCATTATCATCATCATCATCATCATTCCCCTCAGCTCCTCCAGACCTGGTGAAAGCCTTACGGACGCTTTATTTATCTTTGAATATGAGAGTAAACTATGTCAGATGTATTTTAGCTGGACATGGGAGATATTTATTATGGTAACATGTGCAATAGATTTTATATAGGATCCTTTGGATTAGTAATAAACAAGGTTCTTTTGAAGCAAAAGTTTTATTTAATAGATGCAAAGGTTCTCTGCCAGCCTATTTCTAACCGTTTAAAAAGTAAAGAGATTAAATTAAATATTTTCATATGAAAAAGTCTGCGCTAGTTATTTAAAGTTCATTGTTTCCTGCCAAATAAAATCCTCGAATGCCATCTTCCTCGTTGTCTAACTGAAATTCATGCATCAGATAAAAGTAGATTTCTGTGTCCTTGTAACAATATAATATAATACAGACTTCATAAAACAGACCTCACTATACAGAACTTGTAATACAGAGCTCATAATACAGATACCACTATGCAGAACTTTGAAATGCAGACCTGGTAATACAGACCTCGTAAACAGACTTCAAAAACAGACCTGGTGATACAGACCCAACTCTACAGACCTCCGACCTGGTAATAAAGACCTTGCAATAAAGACCTTGTAATACAGACCTTGTAATACAGACCTTGTGATGCAGACCTTACTATACAGACCTCGTAACGCAGTCCTGGTAAGGCAGACCTCACACTACAGACCTCAGACCTCACTATAAAGACCTCATAATAATACAATAGTTTGGCTGCATCCTAGTCATTCCTGATATACAACCCATCCTGTGAATTCAAACGGTAACAAGACGAGTGTTCAGAGAACTCTTCATGCCATGCGGCCGGCCTGAGTCTGGGGATACAACATACTCAGTGAGTCCACGAGTTCCAGAGACCTCCGGAGGTTGTGGGGTTCAGCTCCGGGGGTAGAACATGGCGTACTTGGAGGTCCTGAAGCCCAGCAGGTCCCTCATCTCGTTGCGGAACTTGGAGAGGTCCTGGCGCAGGTCGCTGAGGTTCTCCAGCGTGGCCTGGTCCGTGCTCTGCATCTTCTGCCGCGTGGACGTCAGGTACCGGTGCACCAGGCAGCACATGATCTTCTGGTAGTTCTGGTCGCGCTTCTGCTTCAGGTTCCTCCACTCCTGGGGACGGCAAGGAGGCACACAGCGGGTCAGGCCCTCGTACGTCTCGTTGGAGGGGTCGTCATAGCGACGCCCTAGGTCGCTACGTCTCGGTGGAGGGGTCGTCATGGCGACGCCCTGGGTCGCTACGTCTCGGTGGAGGGGTCGTCATGGCGACGCCCTGGGTCGCTACGTCTCGGTGGAGGGGTCGTCATGGCGACGCCCTGGGTCGCTACGTCTCGGTGGAGGGGTCGTCATAGCGACGCACTGGGTCGCTACGTCTCGGTGGAGGGGTCGTCATAGCGACGCCCTGGGTCGCTACGTCTCGGTGGAGGGGTCGTCATGGCGACGCCCTGGGTCGCTACGTCTCGGTGGAGGGGTCGTCATAGCGACGCCCTGGGTCGCTACACCTGCCTGAACAGTCGTCATGGCGACGCCCTAGGTCCCTACGCCTGCCGGAGCGGCTATATATATTCTTGGATGTTTAAAATGTGTTATTTGGTTTTCATTTCAAGATGATGTGTCGTATATATACATATATATAAGCACACCTCCTCAGCATGTACTTTGAGAGGTGCACCTGACTTACGGTGCCTGCCTCAGTGGGCTACAGGGGGTCCAGAGACAAATACAGAGGCTATAGGACTTGGACAAATTGGGCAAACTACTGAAATAGGTGGCTCAAATAGGAAGGACATCCATCACAAATCAACCAAAACGTTAGGTCAACAATCAGTCTCTCCTCCACCACCACCTCTACCTCCTCCTCCTCCACCTCCTCCCTCTCCTCCACCTCCTCCTCCACCACCTCCTTCTCCTCCTCCCCCTCCTCCTCCTCCTCCTTCTCCTCCTCCCCCTCCTCCTCCTCCTCCTCCTCCTCCTTCTCCTCCTCCTCCTCCTCCTCCTCCTCCTCCTCCCCTCCTCCTCCTCCTCCTCCTCCTCCTCCTCCTCCTCACCTTCAGGCTGTTCTGTCTCTTCACGCGTCCCTTGGAGGTGTGGGAGCAGACCCACTTGTTCATGCTGGTCAGCAGGTAGCAGAGGGTCTTGGGCGAGGGCAGGATGTTGAAGGGGGGCGGCAGGGTGCACTTGTCGTCAAAGTAGCTCAGCCAGAGTTTGGCCCGGGCGAATTTCCACTCCTTGTCTTCGTGGTTCTGCAGAATTCCGAGGCACAACGTGAATATGCTGGGGATATGGGACATGGGCTCTGGAATGTTTTCCACATATTATTCACCCTGTGGCGTGTCTAAGCTGTTAACAGCGTGTGAAAAGTGTGCGCGTGTGAAAGCGCTCCAGATGTTCTGGATTGGAGCCCTTTTATAACGCCATAAACGGCCACTGGTTGCTGGATTAAATGCAGGAAAATTGTGCGGATCCCATTTCATCCAAAACAACAACCGAGCCTCTGTGGGAAACTAAATAACAGAGGAAGAAGGGCAAGAGCTATAAAAGAAACTTAAAGTTTGTTTTGCTCCTGTTCCTACTAACATATTGTTCCTCTCTACTTCAGGGTTAGATCTAGCTCGTTCCTGCACAGATATTGTTAATCTCTTCTTCTATGGTTTCTGCTCACATATTGTTAATCTCTTCTCCAGGGTTCATCTATTTATGGTACCTGGCCATATTGTTAATCTCTTCTTCTATGGTTCCTGCTCACCTATTGTTCCTCTCTACTTCAGGGTTGGATCTAGCTATGGTACCTGCTATTGTTCATCTCTTCTTCTGTGGTTCCCGGTCGGTACTCACTGCGATCTGGCGGAAGCTCTTGTGCAGCATAGCCACCAGCAGCTTGGTGAGGACGATGACCACCACGATGTTGTACGTCCCGATGATCAGCGCCCCCACGAACGACCGCAGCTCCTCCGAGTAGCTGATCCTCGTCACGAACAGAGCCACGTGGGCCAGCGAGAAGATGTACCAGAACAGGGCGTAGCACGTCCCGATGAAGCTGTACCACGGACACACCACTGTTAGTCCACACCTGGACCAGAAGGTCTCAGCCTCAATGGTAAACGGAATGCATCTATCACTTTTCTAACCAGTGGCCACTCCAAGCGCATTACAATACTGCCAAACATTCACACATTCACACACCGACGGCGGTGTCAGCCATGCAAGACGACAGCCAGCTCGTCGGGAGCAGTCAGGGGTGAGGTGCCTTGCTCAGGGACACCTCAACACTCGATGCTAGGAGGAGCCGGGGATCAAACCAGCAACCTTGCGGTTACCAGCCAACCCGCTCTACCCCCTGAGCCACACGCCACAAGCCTAAACTAGAGTATGGGGCTGTGGTGGGAATTTCCGCACCAGGTCAATCACAATCAGTTTAAACTGTATAGCATAACGAGTCATCCAAACTTGTAAAAATTAGGGTAAAATATTTGGGTAATAAAGGTACAATAACCACAACTATCATAGAACAAACACTTCACCACAAACCTGAGAGCAACTGTGCCCCCCAATAAAACAAAGTATTGGTTAACCAGATGGTATGCCCTATCAGTTCGATCCCCGGCCTGTCCAACCTTCCCCTGAAGGGGTCAGGAAAACAGGCACGTTCCATGGCACTCAGAGAAACAGAATGTGACGATAGCATTTCCGATCACAGGGCCCTAACTGTGTCGACGCTCCTACCTGTGGAAGGCGTCGTTGCTCTGCTGCTGGCAGAAGATCCCCTGGCAGTCGGGGGGGTTCTTGTCGGGGTCCTTGTGGTCCTTCCCGTAGAGCTGTGTGAGGCCGATGGTGAAGGAGAACAGGACCAGCAGGAACAGGCCCAGGAACTTCCCAAACTCCTGCAGCATCTGGCCCATGGAGATCTGCACCGGGACCGGAAGGAAAGACCCTGAGTGAAGGTAGCCCCTGTGAGCAATCTGGGGCCCTGTTAGCACCCAGGGCCCTGTTAGCACCCAGGGCCCTGTTAGCATCTGGGGCCCTGTTAGCATCTGGGGCCCTGTTAGCATCTGGGGCCCTGTTAGCATCTGGGGCCCATACCTTCTGAATGAAGGGACGGGTATTAGCATGTGGGGCCCATACCTTCTGAATGAAGGGACGGGTATTAGCATGTGGGGCCCATACCTCCTGAATGAAGGTACATGTGTTAGCATCTTGGATCCTGACACAAACCCTACACCTGTAAGATGTTAGCCGTGGCCCAGATACATCTACATGCTGCCTCCTAAATATAGCATTAGCTACCTCCTAGTTATAGCATTAGCTACCTCAAAGTTATAGCATTAGCTACCTCCAAGCCATAGCATTAGCTACACCCTAGCTATCGCATGAGCTACCTCCTAGCTATCGCATGAGCTACCTGGCTCCTAGTCATAACATAAGCTACCTCCTAGCTATAGCATCAGCTAATCTGCTAGTGACCTACGAGTGGCTAGTGACTAGTTCCTCCGTACATCCACAAATATAACAGTAACCCCCCCCCCCCCACACACACACACACACACACACAAACAAAGTGGCAGTAAATGATTATTTGTGTAAACACACACACAGACACACACAAGGCGTCGAGGAGATGGACGAGGAGTTTGAGCTTAAGTTGACCTGTAGTGTTTGTTCTGAGACGAGACAGACAGACACACACACACACACACACACACACACACACACACACACACACACACACACACACACACACACACACACACACACACAGTGTGTGTGTGTGTGTGTGTGTGTGTGTGTGTGTGTGTGTGTGTGTGTGTGTGTGTGTGTGTGTGTGTGTGTGTGTGTGCGTGTGTGTAGAGGAACATGGCTAAGAGGTGAATAATGAGGGAAACATTCATGGCTGAAACCCACACACACGTCCACGCCCACTCAGCGTCTGTGTACACGTGGTGTGTGCGTTTGGTGTGTGTGTGTTGGGTGTGTGTGTTTGATGTGTGCGTTCGGTGTGTGCGTTCGGTGTGTGCGTTCGGTGGGGCGGACTTTGGAGGCTGTGTGATAGAAGGTTCCATAAATAAAGCAGAGTGTGAGTTGTTGACAGCGAGACCATCTCACACACCCACACTTCACATTGATGTGTGGGTGTTAGTTAAATGTGTACATGTTAGTTAGATGTGTAGATGTTGGTTTGATGTGGAGATGTTAGTTTGATGTGTATTTGTTAGTTCGATGTGTACATGTTTATTAGATGAGTACATGTTAGTTTAATGTGTCGATGTTAGTTAGATGTGTTGTTTATAAGATGTTTCATTCATTAGAGAAGTAGCTGTGCCTGTTTATTAGATGTGTGGAAGATTCCTAGATGAGTCAATGGGTGTGTATAGATGTGTAGATGAGTGTGTGTATATATGTGAGTGTGTGTATATGTGTGAGTTGGTCATCTAATCGGTGTGGTCAATAGAACAAACAGCCACGTCTATTTCCAGAGTTAATCACTGCACAGCCAGACACTGATGTCAACCAGAGAGAGAGAGAGAGAGAGAGAGAGAGAGAGAGAGAGAGAGAGAGAGAGAGAGAGAGAGAGAGAGAGAGAGAGAGAGAGAGAGAGAGAGAGAGAGAGAGAGAGAGAGAAAGATTTGGGGAATGGAAAGTATCATCACGGCTAGCATCATCTCAGCTAGTTAGCATTATTACAGCTTTCATCATACCAGCTAGCATCCTAGCCATCTTTACTAGAAGTAAATCTCTTGTGAGGAAATGTTGACCTCACCACATACCTGGGGTCTACTCTGAGAGCTGGCTGGTTCTACTCTGAGGTTTGAATCATTATCCAGCCACAATAACAAACGGTCCACCAGAAGTCGTACTCAGGTTGACCCCATTTTACAACCCCTGAACGGGGAACCACATTTGTACGACGTATCCATTCATATTATTATCATCATTATTTTAATGGTGGTGAAAAACTAGGACAAATTGAGAGGAGCTGGTTATGTTTAAAAAGGGGATATTATGCCGCCAGGTGTGAGTGGGATTAGCCATCGCAAGAAGTTAGAAAATAACCCTAACCCTAGCCTTCTCCTGTTTTAGGAAAAGTGAGGCAGAAGTGGGCGTGTCCACCTAGATGTGTGCTGGATAGATCAGGTTACCGGCTTATCTATCCAGCATACATCTAGATCTAGGGACCCCAGGACGGAGCTGGTTACCTGAAGGGCCCCAGGACGGAGCTATTAGCTGGAGGGGCCCCAGCAAGGAGCTGGTTACCTGTGGGGGCCCCAGCACGGAGCTGGTTACCTAAGGGCCCCAGCATGGAGCTGCTACCTGTAGGGGCCCCAGCATGGAGCTGGTTACCTGTGGGGGCCCCAGCACGGAGCTGGTTACCTGTGGGGGCCCCAGCACGGAACTGTTGTCTGTAGGGGCCCCAGCACGGAGCTGGTTACCTAAGGGCCCCAGCATGGAGCTGTTACCTGGAGGGGCCCCAGCACGGAGCTGTTACCTGGAGGGGCCCCAGGACGGAGCTGCTACCTGTAGGGGCCCCAGCACGGAGCTGGTTACCTGAACGGCCCCAGGGTGGAGCTAGTTACCTGTAGGGGCCCCAGCATGGAGCTGTTACCTGGAGGGGCCCCAGCATGGAGCTGTTACCTGTAGGGGCCCCAGCACGGAGCTGGTGGTGTACATGAAGAAGAGGCGCAGGTAGCTCAGGATGTTGGCGAAGGCGAAGAGGCCCTCGGCCACCAGGATGGGATGGAACGCGTCCCAGTTCTTCCTCTCCGTCTCCTCCACGTTCTTAAACTACACACACACACACACACACACACACACACACACACACACACACACACACACACACACACACACACACACACACACACACACACACACACACACATAAACACACACACACACACTGTTTAACTACAGCGGTTCTCCTGGTGGGGCTGAGCTCCAGGTGTGGGGGGCCCCCCAGGAGCTCCGAGGGCGGACCTACCTGGCTGTGGGCCACGATCTTCAGGGCGAAGGTGGCCAGGTACAGGGAGTTCATGACGAAGCTCAGCTGGTTCCTGGACTCGTCCAGGAAGTCCTCCAGACCCTCGTACCAGAGGCGCTTCACGTCCGACCACACCATGCCTGCAGAACACACAGCACGACCCGTTACACACACACACACACACACACACACACACACACACACACACACACACACACACACACACACAGCCGCGGCCGCTGGGAACGGGAGCACCGGCTGCATGTTAAACACGCGCGTGTGCAATGATGAAATGAAAAGTATAAAGTGTCCATCAATCATACACCCATAAGATAATACAAAATAAAATAAATATAAATAAATCACACGGTGATTACAATGTCACGCCATAAGGACAGAAACTGCACACACCCATGAGCCACACAATCAATGAGGCTAAGAGATGCCTCATACTTTGCCAAATACTTTGTCACAAATGTTAAAATGTTAAAATGTTAAATTAAATTCAAGTATTGCATTATTGATTTAGTTGAAGTGATTTTTTGGTAGCACATTGTTTCATAACCGATGTGTTAAACACACAAGGGTTCAACAGTGTCAAACCCTGTTAAATTGTGTAACACTGTTCAACACTTGTGTGTTGAACAGTGTCTAAGCCTGTTAAACACACAAGGGTTTAACAGGGTTTAACACTGTTCAACCGTTTAATACTGTTCAACAGTCGCGTATGTTTAGACTGTTTTGACTGTTAAACACTTGAGTCTTTAACCTCTTTAACACCTCCTACTGGAGTGGTCAGGCTGGCAAACCAGCCCAGAGGTTGTGGGATCCATTCCCCATGTCTGCAGTCTACCTGTAGGCATCCTCCAGCAGGATGACCCCTGACCTTCATGACATGTATCTGCAACGCTGTAGCTCGCTGTGGCTATAAGTCTGAATGAATAGTAAATAAATGACTTATGTGGGGAATTTTCACCCTCTAGTGGGTATTCGTGGTAGTGCATAGAAAACCTCCGTCTGGCTCCTTGAATCATTCCTGGAGTATCCCAATAATGAATAAATATGTATATGTATATATTTGTGCACATGGTAGGCACATATTCATATTTTTATAATAACAAATAATATTGTATTTCTTCATTGATCAGCTCTACAATGATCTTCCTCAATAACGAGAAAAACAGAGGAAGAAGAGACTGAAGGATATGAACATGAGAGAGAGACACAGTGAGACAAACAGAGAGCGACAGAGAGAGAAAAACAGAGAGAGAGAGTGAGACAGAGAGAGAGACAGAGAGAGAGAGACAGTGAGAGACAGAGAGAGAGAGAGAGAGAGAGAGAGAGAGAGAGAGAGAGAGAGAGAGAGAGAGAGAGAGAGAGAGAGAGAGAGACAGAGAGAGAGAGAGACAGAGAGAGAGAGAGAGACACACACAGAGAGAGACAGAGAGAGAGACACACACAGAGAGAGACAGAGAGAGAGAGAGAGAGAGAGAGAGAGAGAGAGAGACACAGAGAGAGAAACACAGACAGATGGCAGGATATGGAGATGTAAGAGACGAGGTGGTGGTATATGGAGGTTTTAGCCAGCACTCATTAAGGCGATGTGGTAATCATGGCGATGATTTGCCTCCAGTTACCATGCCGACTCATCTCTCCCGCGCTGGGACGGAGAGACCAGTTTGTCCTAACCACAGCCAGACAGATCGAACATAATGATTTTAAATGGGCGTCTGGCAGTGTGTTTGTAGTGCTGCATACTGTGAGGCAGACAGTGAAGTGCCACCAGCTCCCTCATTGGCCACTGATGAGCAAAGGGGAGGAGCCATTTCTCCGAGGGCATCTGTCATCATCATCTGACAGGCTCTTCCTGTTATCATTATGGACACATGATGGCTGACACAAGAACATCTGTTCTCTCTCTTCCATCTATCAATACATTATAAAGTATTTTATGAACAGTGTGTATTAAATAGCGAAATTATGAGGACCTTTGCCCTACACAGAGTGTGTTAACACAATATGAGGACCTCTGTGACTAGTATACACACTGTGTGTTGAACAGAGACATTATTGGGACACATGAGACTAGTATACACACTTTGTGTTGAACAGAGACATTATGGGGACCTCTAAGACTAGTATACACACTGTGGGGACCTTTGCACTACACAAAATATGAGGACCTCTGCACCACACAAAGTGTGTTAACACAATATGAGTACCATTTGACTACCCAGATTGTGTTAACGCAATATGAGGACCTCTGAACTACACAGTGTGTGTTAACACAATATGAGGACCTCTGAACTACACAGTGTGTATTAACACAATATGAGGACCTCTGAACTACACAGTGTGTATTAACACAATATGAGGACCCCTGAACTACACAGTGTGTGTTAACACAATATGAGGACCTCTGACCTAGGATCCAGAGGATGAGCAGGAAGTCGATCATCTCCAGCGCCGGGCCCATGGTGTTCTTCTTGCCCTCGTTGTAGACCAGGGAGTAGAGGTTGAGGAGGAGGAGGAAGGTGAAGTAGGAGGCGCTGTGGATGATGAACTTGACGAAGGGCGTGTGGATGAGCTGGCCCACGCGGGAGCGCGGCGCCAGCAGGTAGCACAGTGACAGCACGGGCCACAGTACCGCCACGCTCAGCACCGTGGCCATCTTCAGACAGGTGTGCTTCCGCCGGTAGCTCGCCGTCTCGCCGAACCACACCGTGTTGAGGAACTGCTGGCAGTTGGACTGGGCCACGAACTGGAGGGACGACAGATTACCGTATTACAGCTAATATAGCTAACTGTACTGTTTAGTAATGCAGACGACAGGAGATATGGAAGTTCAGATTGTTTTGAAGCAGTTATGACACATTTAAATTGATACGTTAGAGGTATAGAACAACTCCTCGAGGCTGCTTACATAGAAACCTGGAGAAGAAAAAGATAGGAGTGGTGATGTTAGAATGCGGCCAGCTATGGGCTTCCTAGCTTGTTGCCTTACTGTTAGGGAATGTTAGCCTTCTGCTAGCTTGCTGCCTTACTCCGAGGAAATGTTAGCATTCTGCTAGCTTGCTGCCCTACATGTGAGGGGATGTTAGAATTCTGCTAGCTTGGTGCCCTACTGTGAGGGTAGGTTAGCATTCTGCTGGCTTTCTGCCTTGCAGTGAGGGATTGCTTTATCCAGCTAGCTGTGTCACTTTGTGTTTAACAAACAATCCAGGCTCAGCAATCCATGAAGTACATTCTGGCGGAGCTTCAAGCTCTTAGCGTTTGGCGTCTGCAGGCTGAAGGACCAAGTCGGAAAGCCACACTTGAAAACAACACATACCGAGCAACAGATTGCAGACGTTACAGTTCACTGACTCAACTATTTACTGTTGCAGCAGTAGATTAATTAAAGCCAGCGTGTGTTGGATTACAATCAGAGGACATTAGTTCATGAGTCCCTGTTGATGGGGTGCTGTAGCAATGGGTCTGGTCATATGGCCGGTGGGGAAGTAATTACTGTCAGAGTTAAGTAGAACACAGCCCAATCACACCACGCACCAAGCCCCCCCCCCGTCTACCGTGCTACGCCGTAAACATCGAGTGGGGCGGACGTCCAGGCACCATCTGAGCATCTGAACTAGCTTCAGCTCAGACCGAGCGACTGAGACAGACTGAGGGGCATCCTCCAGCCTGGTGACCAGTAAACCCCATGGTTCACCCAGGCATGTCTTCTACCAGCCGAGATCCAACATGCGTTCTACCAGAAACAGATCCAACATGGAGATTCCAACATGTGTTCTATCAGCCCAGATCCAACATGGCCTCTACCAGAAACAGATCCAACATGGTCTATACCAGCCCAGATCCAACATGGAGATCCAACATGGAGATCCAACATGGAGATCCAACACGTCCTCCACCAGCCCAGACCCAACAAGTGTTCTACCAGCCAAGATCCAACATGGAGATCCAACATGGAGATCCAAAATGGTGCCCAGATCCAACATGGAGATCCAACATGGCGATCCTACATGCGGTCTACTGGTCCAACATGGCGGCTCACCTCCTTCTGGTTGTACTTGATGGCCAGCTTGAGGCGGCTGAGGTTCATGCGGTCCTCCAGGAGGCCCCTCTTGTCCAGGAGGTCCTCGGTGGACGTGTGGTTCAGGATCACCTCCAGCTCCCTGGAGTTACGTGCCTGGGCCAGCAGGTCCTTAGCAAACATCTTGCACTGCTTGGCCAGCTCCTCATAGTCGTTCCTGGAGGAGGACAAACCCACGCTCCTGTTAGGCTGCAGGCGGACAGGGACTAGAAGGAGGTGGAGGAGGAGGAGGTGGAGGAGGTGGAGGAGGAGGAGTAGGAGGAGGTTTAGGAGGAGGCGTAGGAGGAGCTGTAGGAGGAGCTGTAGGAAAGAATAAGGTGTAGGTGTAGGAAGAGAGGAGGAGTAGGAGGAGGTGTAGGAAGAGAGGAGGAGTAGGAGGAGGTGTAGGAAGAGAGGAGGTGTAGGAGAAGGTTTAGGAGGAGATGTAGGAGGAGGTGTAGGAAGAGAGGAGGTGTAGGAGGAGGTATAGGAGGAGGCGTGGGAGGAGGCGTGGGAGGAGGTGTGGGAGGAGAGGAGGTGTAGGAGGAGATGTAGGAAGAGAGGAGGAGTAGGAGGAGGAGTAGGAGGAGGTGTAGGAGGTGTAGGAGGTGTAGGAGGAGAGGGGCAGGAGGAGGAGAGGAGGTACCTGAACTCCACCTCCACCAGGCTGAGCTCCCGGAGGTCGGCGCTGAGCTCGAAGGCCCTCAGGATGGGGTCCTCCTCCGTCAGCATGATGAGGGACGGGCTGGACAGACAGCGGTAGATATCCAGACGGAACCTGCACAGAGACACAGAGGTATACTGGGTATAGAGAGAGAGAGAGACACAGAGATATACTGCATACAAATAGAGAGAGACAGACAGACAGACAGACAGACGGACAGACGGACAGACGGACAGACGGACAGACGGACAGACGGACAGACGGATAGACGGATAGACGGATAGACGGATAGATAGATAGATAGATAGATAGATAGATAGATAGATAGATAGATAGATAGATAGACAGATAGATAGATACAAACATACATACATACATACATACATGTCATACATACATACTTACATTCATGCATATATATATTAGATGACCTTATGGAAGAAGGGACCTAGGATATGGCCCCCCCCTAAACACACTCATGCTGCGGCCCCCCCGCACACACTCATGGCTGCCCCCCCAGACCAGCTTGGCTGTACCTAATAACTCAACAGTGAGGTTCAGATCCTGTTGGAGGAAAAGCGTTGTGCAATCCTCGGCGTGTTGAGATGAGAAGACAGGCGCAGCCGTGTCCTGGAGGAACGGACATTCATGTCCATGCGCTTCTTGAGCTTATTACCACTAGATGATGACGCTGAATGTACTCAAATACGTTCAGCCTCTACCACCGGGGTCGCGCTGGCACAGTGGCTAGCACTGCTGCCTCAAAGCAACAAGGTCCCCGGTTCAAACCCGGCGGGGGTCGGTCTTTCTATCTCCCCGTGTGGAGCCTGTCTCTCCCTCCCCGTGTGGAGTCTGTCTCTCACTCCCCGTGTGGAGCCTGTCTCTCTCTCCCCGTGTGGAGCCTGTCTCTCTCTCCCCGTGTGGAGCCTGTCTCTCTCTCCCCGTGTGGAGCCTGTCTCTCACTCCCCGTGTGGAGCCTGTCTCTCTCTCCCCGTGTGGAGCCTGTCTCTCTCTCCCCGTGTGGAGCCTGTCTCTCCCTCCCCGTGTGGAGCCTGTCTCTCTCTCCCCGTGTGGAGCCTGTCTCTCTCTCTCTCCCCGTGTGGAGCCTGTCTGTCTCTCTCCCCATGTCCAGTTTTTATTATTATATATGCAGAGATCATTCTGTGTTGAGTACGCAATGAATAATAAAGAGATGAACTGTCTTAATTTAACGCCAAACAGAACATTCATAAGAAGACATTTGATCGTATAACTATAATATAGAAGAACACTGGGATTGAGCTGGGAGTCAATCTCTGGTTAATTATATAGATAGATTGATTGACAGACACAGAAAGACAGACAGACAGATAGATGATAAAGATGTGATGGAGGTGCTGGGACCCCTCTTGGCCCACAGCAGCTGAGCAGGGACTATCGATTTTCTCGTGGGAGGAACATCTGCGGAGCAGCTCAGGTCTCTGATTCAACGATTCTCCGAGTTCAGCTGCAGGTTAGCTAGCTCTACAGGCTAGTTCCTGCAGCCAGTCTAGCTCTACAGGCTAGTTATTACACCCTACATACTACAAGCTCTGCCCACTAGCTAGGTTGTACAGGATAGCTAGCTCTACAGGATAGCTAGCTCCTACAGGATCGCAAGCCACTACAGGCTAGAGGCCTGTCTCTACTTAATCATCTCAGGACGTTTTGGGGACTCAAAGCGCTGGTGGGATGCCCTGGTGTGTTCTGTAATGTATGTTTGACAGCAGTCTGATTCATGGCTGTTTCCAGCGCGCTGCATACCAGGAGCCAGGAAGAAAAGCAGCACTAAATGAGGAGAGAACCTTTCTAACCCGGGTTTAATTTAGCTGAAGATGAACCTGGGGAGACAGCTCTAACAGGCAGGATGTTTACATGTGCTCTCATAGACCCATTACGCACTGAGTTATTAACTGTCATGTAAAAATAGACACGTGATGGACGAACGTGTCCTACTTGTTGCATTCAAACTATGTTCAATACTTCAAACTATGCTCCGTACGACCGTAATCTGATGATGAAGGCCTGACCTAACTAAACATCTTTTACTTTGGTAACCTCACCTTCACCTTCACCTTGCAATGGTTATGCTACTGTCGTGGCATAACCATAACTACGTAACTATTACATACAATTATATACAAATTATATAAACCCTGTTTGTATAATTACTAGTCAATTGAAAAGGAATTTCTATACATTCTCCTTGGATAGTTTGCATTTGCGTTGCCACCGTAGTCTGATACTGAGGCCAATCGACTTCTTTAGTGTGTAGACTCCTTTAACTGTCTGCCAGCCCTGCTTGCAGCCTTGCAGACATGTCCACTTCACCCATAAGGGGCCTACACACAACCCAGTATCAAACCAACGGCCAACTGCCTTTATCTATACACTATAGATCTCTCTCTCTCTCTCTCTCTCTCTCTCTCTCTCTCTCTCTCTCTCTCTCTCTCTCTCTCTCTCTCTCTCTCTCTCTCTCTCTCTCTCTCTCTCTCTCTCTCTCTCTCTCTCTCTCTCTCTCTCTCTCTCTCTCTCTCTCTCTCAAACCAACTGCCAATTGCCTTCATCCGACCACTTGCAGAAAAGTCGCAATGAAACACACCGTGGAGACTACTAGCACCTACACAGTAGCGTGTACGTTCTGCACTAGTTTCTTGGCGGTGGTCCGACCCTCCCACACACCGCGCTGATTCGCTGGTTGCGTGCTAGCAGAACACAGCACACAACCTAGCAGCACACGACCAATCAGAGTATCCGATGGCTCAAATCCTCCTCGGAGGTCTTGTGTCTGCAGGCCACCGACGCCCTGCTGGTGGCCATTGACTCTGAGGTGGTGGGAGCAGTGGACATCCTGCTGAACCACCGGCCTCGCAGGTCCTCCAAGCCCTCCATCGCTGTAGGTCTACCTCTAACCTCTGACCTTTAACCTCTGAGTGTAACCCTAACCCTAACTATCTAACCCTCACCCTGCTCCTAACCCTCCATCTCTCTAACCCCATACCCAAACTTGACCCACGACTTCCCTCTAACCTCAAACCCTCTAAAAATGTATTTAACCTGAACTGCTTATCAGAGGTCTTTTGATATGTTCATGGTATTTTAATATATAAAAGGTAAATACTTATATGTCTCTCTCTCTCCATTGATATAAATTATAACTCTATGTCCCTCTTTATTTATTTACCGTTGACCTATACATTCAAGGTCTATTGATTTGTTCACGGTATATAAGTATATTAAGCTAATTGTTTCAATCATCAACATTTGTTGTTTGTTCCCGATCTCGTCCAGAGTCTCAGATGGCCACCAGTTGGGCCGGTGTGTAGCAGCCTTTAGGGTATCGCAATTTAACGCGGTCTTTGGGTTTACAGGGAGTGTCGGCGGCCCAATCTAGTGCCGCTTTTCCACTGCACATGTAGCTCGACTCGACACGACTCGACACGACACGACTCGACACGGTAGCAGCACGGGTCCTTTTCCACCGCAAATAGTACCTCCTGGACGTGGGCGCGGTCGGCTGCGCGAAAGGGCCGTGACGTATTTTTGTACGCGACGCAAACAACACCTACGCAACCCACACATGGACAGAACCCACATAACAACAATGGAGGACATCGATGCGACGGTATTCGTGTTCGTATTATTAGCTGGCATGTTGAAGAAGTTGAAGAAGTTGAATATGTTGGCTGCGGCGCTGCTATGGCTGTTACCAGCATGGTTGCCATGACGCTCTCGTGACTTCGTCACACTCTCTGGCCAATCAGTGGCCGGCCGCCTGCCGACGTCACCTTTTAGCATCGGCTCAGCTCGCTTGGAACCTAGAGCAAGGCGGTACTAGAAAAAGCAGCCACTTCAGGTACCAGATACCATGTTTTCGCGGTGGAAACGCAAAAAATGCGAGCTGAGTCGAGTCGAGTCGAGTCGAGTCGTGTCGAGCTGGTACCATGCAGTGGAAAAGCGGCAGTTTACCGGGAGTGACGGAGGCTGTCCTTCTTGTTCTTGGCGTTGCAGAGCGTGCACTCGCAGCCCACGGCGTGGGGGCGGGGCAGGGAGATGTCCTGCTTCAGCAGCATGGTCAGGATCTCGTAGTTGTTGCGGTGGGCCGCCAGTATGACGGGGGCCACGTCCATGGTGGTGGAGTACTCCGCGTTCTGGATCCTCTGCATCAGTTTCTGCAGCGGGGGGGTCACAGCTGTTTCATACGGTCATGTCCCTCAATGTTGATGATTGAAACAATTAGCTTAATATACTTATATACCCTGAACATATCAATAGACCTTGAATGTATAGGTAAACGGTATATAAACAAAGAGGGACATAGAGTTATAATGTATATCAATGGAGAGAGAGAGAGAGAGAGAGAGAGAGAGAGAGAGAGAGAGAGAGAGAGAGAGAGAGAGAGAGAGAGAGAGAGAGAGAGACATATAAGGTATTTACCCTTTAAATATATAAAAATACCATGAACATATCAAAAGACCCTGATAAGCAGTTTAGGTTAAATACATGGTTTGAGGTTAGAGGAAAGTAGTGGGTAAAGTTTGGGTATGGGGTAGGGCTTTGACTCCAAACTTCGTCATTCGGATATAATTCGAATATCAAAAAATAAATCAAAATTCGAACGAATATTAGGCAGCCCTTAACCTGTTATGGGCAGGCCAAGAGGGAGAGACGTCGGAGAACCCGACGCAGTCTATTCATAATATTGTAATGACCACGGAAGAGGCAGTGAATGAAGTATTGATTAGACAGCGATTTATTAGAAACCTAATAAACCGTTGGAACACGCAAGGCCGGTAACCATAGCAACGCCGGTAAACAAACCTCGCGCAGCCCAATCCAGGTCTTACTGAAGGCATTTAATGGTCAAAATATTATTAATAAATATTCGAATATATTTGAATATTAATATTAATAAACAAACAAACTTCGAATATGATTTTTGAGCATAAGTCAAAGCCCTAGTATGGGGTTAGAGAGATGGAAGGTTAGGAGGAGGGTGAGGGGTTAGATAGTAAGGGTTAGGGTTACACTCAGAGGTTAAAGGTCAGAGGTTAGAGGTAGACCTACAGCGATGGAGGGCTTGGAGGACCTGCGAGGCCGGTGGTTCAGCAGGATGTCCACTGCTCCCACCACCTCAGAGTCAATGGCCACCAGCAGGGCGTCGGTGGCCTGCAGACACAAGACCACAATGATGACATCTACCTGACACCTACCTGATGTTCACCTGTAGCCTGCAGACACAAGACCACAACACCTGACGTCTACCTGAGGTCTACCTGATGTTCACCTGTAGCCTGCAGACACAAGACCACAATGATGACATCTACCTGACACCTACCTGATGTTCACCTGTAGCCTGCAGACACAAGACCACAATGATAACATCTACCTGACATCTACCTGATGTTCACCTGTAGCCTGCAGACACAAGATCACAACACCTGACGTCTACCTGAGGTTTACCTGATGTTAACCTGTAGCCTGCAGACACAAGACCACAACACCTGACATCTACCTGAGGTTTACCTGTAGCCTGCAGACACAAGACCACAACACCTGACATCTACCTGAGGTTTACCTGTAGCCTGCAGACACAAGACCACAACACCTGACGTCTACCTGAGGTTTACCTGATGTTAACCTGTAGCCTGTAGCCTGCACAAACAAGACCACAACACCTGACGTCTACCGGAGGTTTACCTGATGTTAACCTGTAGCCTGTAGCCTGCACAAACAAGACCACAACACCTGACGTCTACCTGAGGTTTACCTGATGTTCACCTGTAGCCTGTAGCCTGCACAAACAAGACCACAACACCTGACGTCTACCTGAGGTTTACCTGATGTTAACCTGTAGCCTGCAGACACAAGACAACAACACCTGACGTCTACCTGAGGTTTACCTGATGTTAACCTGTAGCCTGCAGACACAAGACCACAACACCTGACGTCTACCTGAGGTTTACCTGTAGCCTGCAGACACAAGAACACAACACCTGACGTCTACCTGAGGTTTACCTGTAGCCTGGTTAACAACCTGATTTGTGTGTGCGGGACATTTACAACTTAGATCTCCCTATTACTAACTTAGTACAGATGACACAGCTTGACATACCAGGCACACTCAACAATAGCCTATTTGTGTGTGTGTGTGTGTGTGTGTGTGTGTGTGTGTGTGTGTGTGTGTGTGTGTGTGTGTGTGTGTGTGTGTGTGTGTGTGTGTGTGTGTGTGTGTGTGTGTGTGGTTGTGTACCTGGCAGCCGTGCTCCAGCAGCAGCTGCAGGATGTCCAGGTTCTCGTTCTCGATGGTGATGGTGACGGCGTCCCGCCCCAGCACGTCCAGACAGTTCAGGTTCAGCTCCTCCTCGCGCTTCTCCCCCAGCAGCTTCTTCACCATGTAGAAGTCACCTGACACCACCCGAAAACACCGTCATTGGTCACATGACCCCGCCCATCACAACACCATCACTGGTCACCTGACACCACCCATACACACCGTCATTGGTCACATGACCCCGCCCATCACAACACCATCACTGGTCACCTGACACCACCCATAAACACCGTCACTGGTCACCTGACAGCACCATCACTGGTCACCTGACACCACCCATAAACACTGTCACTGGTCACCTGACACCACCCAAAAACACAGTCACTGGTCACCTGACACCACCCGAAAACACCGTCATTGGTCACATAACCCCGCCCATCATAAAACCATCACTGGTCACCTAACACCACCCATAAACACCGTCAATGGTCACCTGACACCACCCAAAAACACAGTCACTGGTCACCTGACACCACCCAAAAACACAGTCACTGGTCACCTGACACCACCCAAAAACACAGTCACCTATCTATCTATCTATCTATCTATCTATCTATCTATCTATCTATCTATCTATCTATCTATCTATCTATCTATCTATCTATCTATCTATCTATCTATCTATCTATCTATCTATCTATCTATCTATCTATCTCTCTATCTATCTATCTATCTATCTATCTATCTATCTATCTATCTATCTATCTATCTATCTATCTATCTATCTATCTATCTATCTATCTATCTATCTGTGTAACTAACTAACTATCTATTTAATTTTGTTTCCATTTATTATTGGCTCATTGCTGTTTCAGTGTTTCATGAGAGGAGGAACGATTAAACAGACTTCAAATTAAAACACAGAGAGTGTGAAACTCAAAGCGATGACATAACAAGATGTGTTCTGGTGAACAGGAGCATCTCTCCGGAGGAGCTGCCAGCTCCCACACACAGCACAGATATGATTTATGCTTTTGAAGCACGACCAGGACACATTCAACAAGAGCCCAGTCTGACCAAATATGGTCACACTAACTTCCCTCCAGTCCTCCCTCAATTCACTATCCTATTCAACCTATTCAAGTAAACATGACTCCACAAATCGTCGGATTCAAGTCTTAGTAGCCCTACATCAGCTCCTAATACCTCCAAGCTGTCCTACCTACCTCCTAGTCATCCTATATTACCTCCTAGCTGTCCTACCTTACCTCCTAGTCGTCCTACCTCATTCCTAGTCATCCTCCCTACCTCCTAGTTGTCCTTCCTCATGTCCGAGTAACCCTACCTCCTAGCTGTCCTACATTACCTCCTACTCGTCCTACCTTACCTCCTACTCGTCCTACCTCACCTCCTAGTCATCCTACGTCATCTCCTAGTCGTCCTACCTCATCTCCTAATCATCCTACCTCATCTCCTGTTGTTCCTACCTTACTTCCTAGTCATCATACCTTACCTCTTAGTAATCCTACCTTACCTCCTAGCTGTACTACCTAACTCCTAGCTGTCCTACCTTACTTCCTAGTCATCATACCTCCTCTCCTAGCTGTCCTACCTCCTATCTGTCCTACCTCCTAGCTATCATACCTCCTATCTGTCCTACCTCCTAGCTGTCCTACCTCCTAGCTGTCCTACCTCCTATCTGTCCTACCGCCTAGCTGTCTTACCTCCTAGCTTTCCTACCTCCTAGCTGTCCCACCTCCCGCTCGTGGGCTGATCTCCAGAGTAGATCGCGAGCCTCGGTAAACAACAGCCGGCTATCCTGCCTGCACAACGCGATCCTTCTCCTTCTCTCCTCCTCTCTTTCCCTCCTCCTCTCTTTCTCTCCTTCTGCCATTCTCTACTTCTCTCCTCCTCTCCTTCTCACCTTCCTTCCTCCTCCCTTCTCCCCTTCTCTCCTCCTCTCCTTCTCCCATTCTCTCCTTCTTTCCTCCTCCCTTCTCCCCTTCTCTCCTTCTCTACTTCCCCACTTCGCTCCTTCTCTCCTCCTCTCCTTCTCACCCTCTCTCCTTCTTTCCTCCTTCCTTCTCCCCTTCTCTCCTTCTCTACTTCCCCATTTCGCTCCTTCTCTCCTCCTCTCCTTCTCACCCTCTCTCCTTCTCTCCTTCCACCTGACACAGCAGCAGCAGGTGCATCATGGCGGAACAACAACAACAACAGACCACCCACCTTTCTCGCAGGCCAGCAGGAAGAGCTTCTCGTCCAGCGTGGTGTCCTCCTTCACCTCCCGCACGTCCTTCAGCGCCAGGAATGTGTCGGGCGACGAGGACTCGGCGCCCTGGTACAGAGCGGCCATCACGACGGACAGAGAGTACGGGAAGACGCTGAGGTGCATCCCCCCTGGAGCACCTGAAACCCCGGGGCCCGGGATCGTTCAGGTAGGACCCGGGATCGGTGAGATGGGACCCGGGATCGGTCAGAGAGGACCCGGGATCGGTAGAGTGACCCGAGATCGGTCAGGTAGGACCTGGGATCGGTCAGAGAGGACCCGGGATCGGTCAGCCTTGAACCGGAATCGGTTAGGTAGGACCCGGGATCAGTGAGATGGGACCCGGGATCGGTCGGGAAGGAGGGCCCGGACGGCTCGAGCCCACCGAAGACGACTTTTGGAGAGCTCGCACCAATAACACCATCTATAAAGCTCGCATGAACACCGTGTTCGGCGCGCTCGAGCTGCTCGAGCAGAACCGGAAGCGCATCTCCGTTGTGTTTTGTAAGTTGTTCTGCACGCGCCACGAAACACCGCGGTTCACCTGTCCCTCACGCTGTTTACCAAGACCATTCCCTGGCATCGCCGCGCGACGCAGCTCTCTGGTCCTGATGCTGCTGCTGCCGCCGGAGCCACTGCGCATGCCCACTGCTTCCCCAGCACGCGCGTTATTGATTATTGCGTAACGTGGCTTCACCTCTGCTCTGCAGTGGCGCGCGGACCGCGGGCGCCATGCCTCGGGCGGTCCGTTTGATCACATCCTAGATGCGTTGTATATACACACAAATCTTTCGAATTAGGTATTTTGTCTATTCTGATTATGCTGTGTGTGTGTGTGTGTGTGTGTGTGTGTGTGTGTGTGTGTGTGTGTGTGTGTGTGTGTGTGTGTGTGTGTGTGTGTGTGTGTGTGTGTGTGTGTGTGTGTGTGTGTGTGTGTGTGTGTGTGTGTGTGTGTGTGTGTGTGTGTGTGTGTGTGTGTGGAGGGGGGGGTTTGTGTGTGTGTGTGTGTGTGTGTGTGTGTGTGTGTGTGTGTGTGTGTGTGTGTGTGTGTGTGTGTGTGTGTGTGTGTGTGTGTGTGTGTGTGTGTGTGTGTGTGTGTGTGTGTGTGTGTGTGGATGGATGGATGGATGGATGGATGGATAGATAGATAGATAGATAGTTTGAATGATTGATTGTTTGATTAGCAGACAGACAGGCCGACAGACAGACAGACAGACAGACAGACAGACAGACAGACAGACAGACAGACAGACAGACAGACAGACAGACAGACAGACAGACAGACAGGCAGACAGACAGACAGACAGACAGACAGGCAGGCAGGCAGGCAGGCAGGCAGGCAGGCAGGCCGGCAGGCAGGCAGGCAGACATGACATTGATCCATTAACGTCCAGCAGGTGGCGGTGTCTCCCTGGTTTTATTGAAGCATTATAACGGAGTAACAAGTCCGTCTGAAATCCACAGAGCTCCCGATACGGCCCCGATGTCTCTCCTGCCGGTCAACAATGTGTGTTTCTCTCCCCTCTCATTCATAACATGGATACACACAAAGCTAACGGGCGATACATTTGGACGGACAATGATCACAAGCCTATGTGTGCATGAGGACCCCGGTCGGTTCTGAGCGTTTCGTGTATATTGTCTACCATGAAGACAGAGTTACCGGAGACAGGGGAGGCCTGAGGGAGTGATCAAAGACAAGTCACCAACCGGAGCGACGTGCGACATGACGTCTGATGTGTAAGATGCCCCTGGTGACCACCTCTCTTTACCATAACAACAGCATCTCCCCCCGCGTCACCGCCGCTCTGGCGGGAGGGGGACGGGGACGGGGGGACGGGCGGTCGTGTGGACCAATACCGGGAGCGGACTGAGCACGTCTCCTCTCGGATAGCCAATGACGTGGGTCGGTGGGCGGTTCTTTGTCTGTGTTCTGATTGAAGCAGAGCGGTTTGTATTAGCTGGAGGAACGGGGGATCAGGAAGAGGTAAATATCCCTGATGCTCTGGGAGGATGCGTGTAGTGCTGGAGTGCCGCTGAGCAGCGCTGCATGTGCTCTGATCATCTCCTCTCCAGTCGGCGCTTCATCGTCTCCGGGATCGCGGACATCGTCTCCCCCCGAGCGGCGCTGTGTGAGCGGGGATGCAGCAGACAGACTGCGCAGAGATGCCTCCGTCCAACGTGACGAAACAGGGCGTCTGATCTTCCCTCCAACGCCTCTTTGTTTTTATCGTGCGGCCGTGGATCTACCGGCGGTGCGGTGTCTCGGATGGGCCTCCGGGAACCTGGGCTCCTCGGTGTGTGTGTGTGAACAACGGTATTCCGCAGTGCTTTAAATTCCGCCTCTCTCGCCTTGTGTGGATTCCGTTTGTGATGTCTAATAGTCGGCGACTCTGTTATCTAACTGGCTGATGTCTCTGTATTCTCTCTCGTAGAATAAAATACATCGTTTTTATCGTCGGTGAGAGTGTGAGGAGTCCCTGGTCGCGGGGGAGGCTTCCAGTCCAGATGAGAGGCAAACAGTATAATCAACAGCTGAAGTTGACGGCGCCCTGGGAGAAGGATGCTGGCTACGGCAGGAAGCTCAAGACGTACCGCAACCACACCAAGATCATAGCCCAGCCCGGCATCGTCATGAAGGTGCTCCGGCGGAAGCGCATCGTGCTGTTCATGGCCTACTTCCTGCTGCTGGTGCTGACCATGCTGAACCTGGCCAACTACAAGTGGACCAAGGAGCCGCAGCAGTGCAACCACCAGATGAGGAGCACGTCCTACCAGAGCCGCTCCGACATCCGCTTCCTCTACCGGCCCTCGCTGGCCAAGAAGCGGCAGTTGGTGTACGTGCTGACCACCTGGAGGTCCGGCTCCTCCTTCTTCGGCGAGCTCTTCAACCAGAACCCCCACGTCTTCTTCCTGTACGAGCCCATGTGGCACATCTGGCAGAAGCTGTACCCGGGGGACGCGGTGTCGCTGCAGGGCGCCGCCCGGGACATGCTGAGCTCGCTGTACCGCTGCGACCTCTCGGTGTTCCAGCTCTACAACAGCCCCGGGGGCAAGAACTTCACGTCGCTGGGGCTGTTCGGCGCCACGCTCAACAAGGTGGTGTGCTCCTACCCGCTGTGCTCGGCCTACCGCAAGGAGGCGGTGGGCATGGTGGACGACAAGCTGTGCAAGAAGTGCCCGCCGCAGAGCCTGCGCCTGCTGGAGGAGGAGTGCCTGAAGTACGGCACCGTGGTCATCAAGGGCGTCCGCATCCTGGACGTCAACGTGCTGGCGCCGCTGATGGAGGACCCCTCGCTGGACCTCAAGGTGATCCACCTGGTGCGGGACCCCCGCGCCGTGGCCAACTCCCGGATCAAGTCCCGCCACGGGCTGATCCGGGAGAACCTGCAGGTGGTGCGCAGCCGGGACCCCAAGCTGCGCAGGGTCCCCTTCGTGGACCCGGGCCACAAGGCCAACAAGAAGGACGGCTCGGACTACCACTCCATCGGCGCCATGGAGGTGATCTGCGACCGCACCTCGCGGACGCTGCGCTCCGCCCTGGCGGCCCCGCCGTGGCTCAAGGGGCGGTACATGGCGGTGCGCTACGAGGACCTCGTGGAGGACCCGGTGAAGACCCTGCGGAGCGTCTACGGCTTCGCCAACCTCACGGCCAACCGCGACATCGAGCAGTTCGCCCTGAACATGACGAGCGGGCCCAGCTCCTCGTCCAAGCCCTTCATCGTGTCGTCGCGGAACGCCACGCAGGCGGCGAGCGCCTGGAGGACGGTGCTGAGCATCCAGCAGATCAAGCAGGTGGAGGACTACTGCCACCACGCCATGGCCGTGCTGGGCTACGACCGCGTGCGCACGGCCGGCGAGGCCAAGGACCTGAGCCGCTCGCTGCTCAGCCCCTCCAAGCTGTGAGCCCCCCCCCCCCCTCCCCCCCATCTCCTCCTCCATCACCAAAGCAACGACCCCCCCCCCCCGTCCCCCCGTCCCTCCCTCTGTCGCCCCCCCCCCCACTGAGCCGCGAGGTTCGGTTCAGTGGTGCCCTCCTCTGATTGGTGAATCAAAGCTTTACGTCTCAGATCAGTGTCTGGGGGGTGGGGGGGGGGGGGGGACCTCTGGAATGTATCTGTACCCTCTCAACCGGACTACTTTTATACGCGGACTGGTTTACCTCGACCTACCCCCCAACCCCCCCCCCCCCCACCAGGACTCGAACCGTGAGCCGTGTGGGGGGGGGGGGTCCAGAGGGGTTCTTCTTGAATGTCCACCCCCCCCCCCCCCCCCCCCACCCATGTGGGCGACACACTTTGTGAAAAAACAAGCAGTGACTGAGACAATGATTGAAAAACAAAAAGGCCATTATTTTTTATTAGTGATTTTAATTTGAATGAAACCAGAGACAATCATCGAGTTGTTGTTGTCTATGTGCCATCGGGTTAGGGAGTCCGTCCAGTCAGCAGTAGGCAGGGCGGTGACGTCATCACACCGTGGGCCGTTGTCGAAGTCGAGCTGTGAGTCGTTCCATTCCAAAATGTTTACAAGTGCTTGCTCTCCACAGAGATGAAAACCGTGATCTGGGACACACCGCATCGAGCTGACCGATGACAAGGGAAATGTTTGCACCTGTGTTGAACTTGCATGATTATTACTCATCTCTTTATAAATCTGTTTTTATCAGAAAGAAACGTTTAGTTTACCAGTGATTTTTCTGACATTTTGGTGCTTAGGAGAAAAATAATGAACCAAAATGCACAATAAATGAAAAAGTGAGGAAAAATGGGATCCATCCTTTCCGAAATGTTCATACTAGCAGTGGACAGACCTACCTGGCTCATGTGAATGTACAGTAAATATGGTTCAGACTAGCAGTGGACAAGCATGGCTAATGTTAATGTACAATAACTCATGTTCAGCCTTGGACTGGACAAGCCTCCCCCCTGTGAATGTACAGTACACTAACTAATGTTCAGACTAGTACTGGACAGGCCTATCTGGCTCATGTGAATGTACAGAAACTGAAGTTAAACTCACATAAGGCAGGCCTACCTTGCCTTATGTGAAGCTACAGTACAGTAACTAATATGAAGGTACTGTATATATAATAACGTCCGACTGATCACACATCTAGAATCAGATACAGAGGGTCAGTAGCAGCGAGAATGATAAAGGAACAAATAGTTTACGTCAGGACACGAATATCTACATTTTTCATAATTTAGCTGAGTAAGTGACTGGCACTGCGAGAGGTGCAGGGGCGGATCGCATTTCAAAATGCTTTCTGAATTCCACAACAAATAGAACAACAGAGTGCGTTCTGGACGACTTGATCATCACAACTCAGCAGAAATGCACCAGTCAGCTCATCAACTCCTCCCTCGAGACCTGGCTGTTGGGGTTTATATGGAGAGTCCTGCTGAGAGCTGACTGTTCTCTGTCTAGAAGTAGAGTCCGGTTCAGAGGGTCTATAAGTAGAGTCCGGTTCAGAGGGTCTGTGTAGTCCTGTTCTGATAGTCTATAAGTAGAGTCCGCTTCAGAGGGTCTATAAGTAGAGTCCGGTTCAGAGGGTCTATATGTGTAGTCCTGTTCTGATAGTCTATAAGTAGAGCCGGTTCAGAGGGTCTATATGTGTAGTCCTGTTCTGATAGTCTACAAGTAGAGTCCGCTTCAGAGGGTCTATATGTGTAGTCCGGTTCAGAGAGCCTACAAGTAGAGTCCTGATAAGATCATCTATATGTGGAGCCCTGTTCTGAAAGTCTATAAGGAGTCATGATTTGATCGTCTATATGTAGTCATGTTCTAA
>NC_082404.1:16281550-16346550 GCF_031168955.1 Gadus macrocephalus
AGGTACAGGCCCACCTGTTTGGAGTGTGTGAGTGTGTGTGTGTGTGTGTGTGTGTGTGTGTGTGTGTGTGTGTGTGTGTGTGTGTTTGTGGAGGTTAAGAGTGTGTGGCTTGGTTGGTGGGTGGGTGTGTGGGTGGTTATGTGTATGTTTGTGGCTGGACACACACACACACACACACACACACACACACACACACACACACACACACACACACACACACACACACACACACACACACACACACACACACACACACACAAAGATCCAATTGTGGAACTACACCTACAGTATATATGATCTAAAAATGAACCTCCAAAATCGATGATTTCCTGTGTTTTATTCGGCTCTGAGAATATGACAGGTTGTCTACTAAAGGAACACACAGCATGAAGCAGCGGCCTACAGAAGGCTTGTGTTTTCTTTGGTGGTGTCATACACAGATGGGTGAGGCTGGAACAGGAATCTGGCTGTGTGGAGCCCAGCTATGTGTGTCTTTGTGTACCGTACTGCTGGGTGAATGGATGTGTGCTTGGGCGGTGTGTGTATGTTATTGTAAGTCTCTGGCCATCACGACAGAGGCCGTGCGTGGGACGTGTCGGACAGCATCACCACACCCCAGACGGGTCTCACGTTGTCCGTCGTCAGCGAGGATCACGTTGTCCTGAACACACGCTCAGGACACATCAACACCCCGACACACTCACGGCGTTTCGGTAGAGAATCCGTCCTGAAGAGTCAGGGGCGAAAATGACATGCGCTGCCTTTCTGTGGGATGGGTTGGCTCTGTTGTCATGACAACCCTGTCCCACAGCCTCATCCGTTTCCGCGGTAACGCCATAAGGAGGAGAGCATCATTATTCAGACATAATAAGGTTGAAGAGACCCTGGCAGCTTTCAGCATCCCTGCTGCCAGAAGACAGAACCAGTAGTCCAACCATAACTACAATAGTACAACCAGTGCTACAGTAGTGGTACAACCAGTACTGGCAGACGTGTTAGAGAAAGGCCTCCTATTGGTTTATTTAACTATGCCTGCGCTTAAACGCTTACTTGCATACCATAACTACCAAGGTTAGCTAACGCCAACCGACACAGCTTCCCCTAACCCTAGCTAACGCTAACCCTAGCTAACAGTAACCCCAGCTAACATTAACCGCAGCTAACACTAACCCTAACATGTGCTAAACGTAGCTAATGCTAATCATAGCTAACCCTAACCTCCACAGCAAACTCTCACATGAGCTAACCATGGTTATTTTATTGCTAACCCCAAACATCACAACTAACCTTAGCTAATACAACCCCTATGTAACTGCACCGTTCCAAAGGAATAATGGCCACGCTTCATACTGATGTAATTTTCTTTAGTACTCTCCTCGTACACCGTTTGACACAGTGAAAACTACAAAAAAAAATGCTATAAATATTTAAATCCCACACTTAACTAATACTGTTATTAAACCAATTACCGTGTGCGCCTCTTGGACCATGAACAGAATTGTTGTAGCCATATCGTACTCGGCCCATTGCGTCTGACCCGCGATCTACACTTCCTTTGCTAAGGTCAGGTCCCATGACCTACTACATCACATGCATAATGTGAAATTTGGAACATTTACCTTACATTAATTACATTAATTTAACTAGCAATATATATTGGATCATTTACAATAATTGTATTAATTAACTTAATTAATTAACAGTTATGAATAATCAGACACACAAAATGTGTATTCCTCCACGACAAGTCTCTGGGACAGTTACACCCTAACACAAGCTTACCCTATCTGCCACTATCCCAGGTTAACCCTGGCAGCGAGCTCACCCTAGCGAACACTGACCCTAGCTAACACTGAGCAAATATGTCCTGTTTGCGGTCTAAATTTAGGTAAGAGGTGGAGCGAGGTCGCTGTGGAGAGAGAGAGAGGTCCAGGGAGAGAGGGGGGAGAGAGAGGTTCAGGGAGAGAGAGGGTAGAGAGGTTCAGGGAGATAGAGGGTAGAGAGAGGTTCAGGGAGAGAGAGAGGGTAGAGAGGTTCAGGGAGAGAGAGGTTCAGGGAGATAGAGGGTAGAGAGAGGTTCAGGGAGAGAGAGGACAGAGAGAGGTTCAGGGAGAGAGAGGGTAGAGAGGTTCAGGGAGAGAGAGGTTCAGGGAGATAGAGGGTAGAGAGAGGTTCAGGGAGAGAGAGGGTAGAGAGGTTCAGGGAGAGAGAGGACAGAGAGAGGTTCAGGGAGATAGAGGGTAGAGAGAGGTTCAGGGAGAGAGAGGACAGAGAGAGGTTCAGGGAGAGAGAGGGTAGAGAGGTTCAGGGAGAGAGAGGTTCAGGGAGAGAGAGGGTATAGAGAGGTTCAGGGAGAGAGAGGACAGAGAGAGGTTCAGGTTATCTCCGTTGTCCTGTAACGTAAACCGTGAGGCCGACACTCTTAGATTAACTCGGAACAGTATCAATAATGTAGCATGGCTAATGTCCCTAGCCACAGCATGACAGTCACAGAGACAGACAGACGGACGGACAGAAAGACAGAGAGACAGACATTGGCAGATTCGCAGACAGATAGTCAGAAATGGATAGACAGACACGCTAACAGACAGTTAGAAAGACAGACAGACGGACAGGTGGAAAAGATAGTTAGAGAGACAGACAGACGGACACAACAGGAGATCCGCAGAAGTCACAGAGACAGAGAGACAGACAGGGGAGACAAAAACAAAGTCAGAAAGACACATTGATCAGCAGAAAGACAGATCAGCTGACAGGCCATCGGACAGACATCTCAGCAGACTGACAGTATTGAACGTGTTTACAGGAATGTTTGCATTTTGCTACGGCGCCCAAGAATGTGAGCAAGACCTGACATGTCTTCAACGAGGAGGGATGAAGATATCTCTCCACTGAGACCCCAACCCAGGTCTAACCCCATTAACCTCCTGGTCTGAAACACCCTTAACCTCCGGGCCTGAAACACCCTTAACCTCCGGGCCTGAAACACCCTTAACCTCCGGGTCTGAAACACCCTTAATCATAACTATTTGGCCTCTTAAGCCCTTTAAACTGTAATGGTGATTAAGGGCTATACAAATAAAATTGGATTGAATTTAATTGAACAACATAAAGCTCTGACACAGGGCTCACTATGGGTCATCTCTCTGGAGTTGAGCAAATTTCACTAAAATAGTTAGTCAAATAGACCGCCTCATCGTCCTCTGTGGCTCAGCAGCGCCATCTACCGGTCAAACGTTACAGCTGCAAAACAAACCAACCAGGTTCCAGAATCACAACGGTCATAACAATAACTAAGACATAACCAGACCCAGACAGAATGTGATGAGTTACCATGCAGTCTACCCGTATTTCATTAAGAATAGAGGAAGATGGAGAAAACAGTGACCAGACGTTTCAAGTATTCTACCAGTGCCTCTCACTGGCCTCAAGAGGGCGATGCAAACCCGTCTTAGGCCAGAGGCTGCAGTTCCTCTCACCGACCTTAAGAGGGCGATACCCACTAGCTAATGCGAGCCTGCTCTGAGAGGCGCTCATAAAAGCGCCTCTCTAATAAGATATTTTTTACAATCCAAGTCGATTATTTAAGAAAACGCTATAACAATGCCTTATCTGGCGGTTTATTGCTCGATGGACTTCTATTGACTCGGGAAAGACTATCGTTGACAGTTGTATTTAAACTCCAATCTAAAAAAATCAATCAAACTGGAAAATGAAATTGATCGGGAGCCCTAATCACAGTGTCTGATGAACCCCGTGGGGGGGGGGGGTCTAATCCACTCCACGGCACCGCTCCGACCCAGAGGGCAACAGACCCCCTCCACATTAGTTATCTTTAATAATTAGCGTATTTTTGTAATTTCTGATTTCCCCCGATGACTTCCCAGTGTTCCCGGGGCAGGCGGACTGTGCGGAACCTTCGAGGATCTGGAAAAGCCCAGGACGGTCGACATAAGGACCGCATTCAGCGCGATGCATGTGAGGAGGACGGTGATGATCTGACGCAGTCAGGCCAGACTCGCCCCGGGCCAACGAGCCAATTAAACATTCATGCTGGCGCCTTCATGCACCCCCTAACACGGAGCCTGAGAGTGACCCCAACATCGTCTCCCCAGGTCTGCCTGACCCACTTTCACTCTCCTGACGCACACACACACACACACACACACACACACACACACACACACACACACACACACACACACACACACACACACACACACACACACACACACGCAGACGCATGCGTGCACACACGGACACACACACTCACGCACGGGCGCGCACATAACACACACAACACACGCACACGCACACACACACACACACACACACACACACACACACACACACACACACACACACACACACACAAACCATGGGTCATCGAATGCAATATGACCACCCTGGTCCAAAAGCGTTCAAAATAAATCCACAAAAGTTCACATTGGGGGATGCAGGACAGCCATATGGAGAGTCGTTGCTTAGCAACCGCGGTCGTAAACACCCGGCGGGTGTCGTGAGAGGAAGGCGGGTGCCGTAAGGGGACGCTCGGTGTCGTGAAACGCGGAGAGGTCGCTGTTGGCAAAGTGGGAACAGATCCATTGTGGATCCGACTGAGCCGCAGACAGACAGGTCCCTGCTGCGGACAGACAGTTCCGTGCTGCCGCTCCGCGGACATAAAGCGACTCCTGACGGAATAATAACAATAATAACACGGATGTTAATGACGTCAGCGGCCGACGGTATCCGTCGTGAGGAGGACGTGAAGGAGGACCTCCGGGATCTCAAGAGTTAAGACATCACAACTGTTTATTTCTGAGGGGCTAACAGGCTAACCGGCTAACGCTCTGAAACATAATAACACACCGCGGGTCGTAGCTCCTCAGATCTCCTTCCCCTCGTCGAAAAGTACCCGGAATATTCCGGGCATATTCCGCAAAGGAGCGACGGTGATCGGGCCGCGTGCGAAAGTTTGGGACCGATGAGGAGCGGAAAGATTCAGGTTGGTTCATAATCTTCTTTAGTGTTATTACCCCGAACCCTCCGTTATGTCCTGGTCCTGACCCGGACCCGTACCCCCACCGCATCTCCTTCTCCTGGTCTTTCATGGTCTCTCCTGGTCCCTCATGGTCTCTCCTGGGCTCTTCTGGTCAGCAGAGAGACCCTGGTTGGTACCACAGCAGTGCTGACCTGTATCTCTCTGCTGGTCCCTCCTGGTTGGTATCACTGTATAGTGTTACTTCTCTACCAGGGAGAGTAGTACTTAGTGTAACACTTCAAGCTCTTCTTCTTTGGTTCGACTGAGTTCGGGACCCGGGTCAGTTTATCTCCATGTTGTGCAGACCGACCACGACCCCGTCAAAGACGGATTCATTCAATAAACCTGTATTTATTCTGCAAAAGATCACAGTTCCGCGTTTATGGCCGTGGTATAAATGTGTCGAGTCTTTACTTTTAGGTTTGTGTGTGTTGTCGGTCCTTATTTGACAACTGTCTCTGACACGACCTGACTCGATGGTTTATTCTAACTAGCTGGTTTTGCCTGACTAGCTGCTGGGTGCTGGGAACGATCAAGGCTTCTAGTTATGTTGTGACCCAGACTGTTGTAGTTATGTTGTCATCCAGACTATTGTAGTTCTGGTGTGATCCAGGCCGTTATAGTTCGGTTGTAACCAAGTCTCTCTTGCTGCGTTGATATGATTTCTCAGCAGGGGACTGTCTCCATCAGGTCCCTCAGGAACGTCTCATGATTTAAACTGTCTTCTCCCTCCATGGTGAGAGACGTATTGTTCAGATGCTGTTGTTGGGATGTATATATTTAGTCGCTCCTTGTACCCACTGTACATGGAGACCTCCCGATGATACCGGCAGAGGTTTAACGTGGTGTGTGAGGTTCCTTCAGCGTTTTAACGTGTGTGTGTGTGTGTGTGTGTGTGTGTGTGTGTGTGTGTGTGTGTGTGTGTGTGTGTGTGTGTGTGTGTGTGTGTGTGTGTGTGTGTGTGTGTGGTTTCTTAAGCGTTCCTCAGTGGGAAGGTTCCAGCCTTGTGTTTCACCAAGAAACACACTTTTACTGCGATCAGTACAGAGTACCTGTCCCAGGAGGTAGAGCATTACAAGAGAACGTTTTCCAGCAACCAACGGAAAAATAGATAAAGATTGTTGCAGATCTAGAAGATATACTGACAGTTGGTATAGACTGTTATAGATTAGATATATTGATAGTTTAAGTAGGGTAGTTGTGTGTGTGTGTGTGTGTGTGTGTGTGTGTGTGTGTGTGTGTGTGTGTGTGTGTGTGTGTGTGTGTGTGTGTGTGTGTGTGTGTGTGTGTGTGTGTGTGTGTGTGTGTGTGTGTGTGTGTGTGTGTGCGCGCGCGCGCGTGTGTCGGGGGCTTTAGTTTGTGATCAAACATTATTGACTCACCGGTCAATAACCGTGGAAACAGAGCTCATGTCCAATGCCTCTCAACTCATCCACAGAGGAAGAGGGGTTAATTAATTCTTAATTGAATGTCTAAAGATTAGTGGAAGAATAGATGAAAAGCAGAAGAGATGGACAAAAGTTAATCTCTCTCTCCCTCCCCCCCCCCCCCTCAGCTTTCAATCCAACCATCTGCCTCTCCATGTCTGTCTGGGGTTAGGGTGTAGGAGGTGGGGTTAGGGTGTAGGAGGTGGGGTTAGTGTGGGGGGGTTGGGGTGTAGGGAGGTGGGTATAGGGTATAGGGAGGTCTGTATTGAGTTGCGGTGGGGATGGTGTTGTGTAGGGGGTTGTGTAGTGTTGTGTCATGTGTAGTCTATCGTGTTGTGTACACGCCACGGTGTCATCTCAACCCCGGCGCCGTCACCACTAACACTCGTACAAAAGGGTTCGTTCAAAAGCAGCCCCCTGCTCTGAACGGTTTCATAAGCGACGTGTCGGGAGATTGAAACGCAGATCTTTTGTTTCCAGCCCTCTCGTGTCATTCTGTTTCAAGCGACGTGGGGTCTGCCTGGATGTCGGTAATGAGGCGGTTTGGGTATCCTAACATCTGCCAGATCCACCACGTCGTCCTCTCGCTGCGACTCATCTCCAATGCATGAGCAGGAAAGTCATTCTTTGATTTGTCGAGGAGTCTCTGTGGGCGAGGCTGATAATCCCGGGGCGACTTGGGGGGGGCCGGGGGCCTGGGAGAGGTGTTTACCAGCCTTGATGAAGAGGGGGAGCAGACCCCGGGCTCCTCTGGCCTATGAGCCGAGGGGGGGGGGGGGGGGGGGGGGGGGTAATTGAAGCGTTTCTGTGGCGATGTGAAGGCTGGTCTGGCGCCTCAGTTTGGGTCCCATCTGGAACGAGCAGCATGTGGTTGGTTTCAATCCGCAGTGTCTCAAACTAAGTGTCTCTCAGGCCTAGCGGTCAGGAGGCTGCTGAACTCCAGCTGGACCCGAAGAAGAATTAATAAACCGTGATAATAATGTCCCCCTGCTCTCCTGCACCACGGCTGGCTTGGTTTGGACGTCATTGCTTTAGAGTAGAGTCTGTCGTACTTAAACCATGCAAAAAAACGTTAGTTGTTTCGATACCCATGCAAGTATCGGACATTTCTCCGATGCTGCCTAAAATGCAGTATCGGCGAGTAGGCAAAGCTATGCTCCGATCTGATACCATCACGTGACAACACAAACACTACGGTGTTATGCTGCGTTCGTTAACGGTCGGAGGTGGAAAGTCGGAATGGGAAACCAAATCGTTACAACATGGATGCATGCACGCTCGACTAAAAAAATACCAATGTTTTATAATAATAGATTATACATCAATAAATAAATGCAAAAAAATGTAGACAGTAAATGAACCGACTATACATTGCAGTCATCGTAAGAGAACCCTTAAATAATAACAAGTTCTATAAGTAGTTACAATGATAGATGCTGTATCAGTTTATACTTGGTATCAGCCGATACTCAAGTTCAGGTATCGGGAAGGAAAAAATGGTATCGGAACATCTCTAATTTGATACTTCGTACCAGCTCTGCTTGCTCGTCGGTGCTGTTGTCTAGTGTCTGCAGAGCTGCTGATGCTTAATGCTGGCTGGGTGTAAATCTCGTGTTTGTGGTGCCAATTGAGGAAGACATTTCCCATGCAGCGCTATGCTTGTCTGTTGCTAATTAGTTCCTCGCGCCTCCCCTCCCTCGATGTGTCTCTGGTAGTGGAATGTATATTTCATATCATGCCGTTAAAGGTCTTCTGTAGGGATTTGTACAGAGAGACGCCGACGCTCTGTTTTACATACCCTGCAATCGATGGCTGGTGCTACCGCCCATTGTTTTACTGCAGCGCAATCAGGGAAAAGTGCAGAAGAATGATTCCATTAGGCTCAGAGTCGAGCCCAGGTAGCTAGGAGTCTTAACACATTTAAAACCGCTTATTATCAGTTCAGACTTCAGGGTAGAGCACGACCAATGTTTGATATTCTGGGCCGATGCTGTTGCCGATATGAGTGGGTGAAAGAATTACAGATTTCTATTTATCTGCCGATATTTAAAATTCAGATATGTCGGATGTACCCGCTTAAATACAGCTTCTCTGTAGTCGCAAGATGCTGAATAGAGAGTCTCTGTGGAGCCCCTATGCTACGGCTATTGTTGGAACATATTAAAGACGGATGTTTGTTTGTTGTCGACAGTTGTGCGTGCATTGTCATGGCGTACAAGAACCAGGTTGTCTCCTCTGTGGTCCCAACTTGTTCAATACTTTTCGTCATGAAAAACGAATTCATACCTCCAGCTCAGAACTCCTAGCTGCACTGGTTTTACCTTCAGAGTGACGCTGCACTGGTTTTACCTGGAGACACGGCACTGGCTGCACTGGTTCTGCCTAAAGACGCTGCACTGGTTTTACCTATAGATGCTGCAATGGATTTACAGATATAAAAAGTTGACATTCATTAAGATGACATTTTAAAACTCTTTCACAGTATGTTCACCACCATGGGTTTGGTGCTGTACCGATGTTAATGAGGCAGATATACTGTATATAAGCAGTATTTAATAAGGCAGATATACTGTATATAAGCAGTATTTAATAAGGCAGATTGATATACTGTTTGTAAACACAGTATTTGTTAGGGCAGCTATACTGTATGCAAGCAGTATTTAATAAGGCAGATAAGCAGTATTTAATAAGGCAGATATACTGTATATAAGCAGTATTTAATAAGGCAGATTGATATACTGTTTGTAAACACAGTATTTGATAGCTATACTGTATGCAAGCAGTATTTAATAAGGCAGATAAGCAGTATTTAATAAGGCAGATATACTGTATGTAAACAGTATTTAATTAGGCAGATATACTGTATATAAACAGTGTTTAATAAGGCAGTTATTCTTTATTTAATAAGGCAGTTATACTTAATATAAACAGTAATTAATAAGGGCGATATACTGTCTGTAAACAGTCTTTAATTAGGCAGATATACTGTATGGAAATTGTATTTAATGCAAAAATGCATCCGATTGAGGCCCTCACAGTCGGTAGGCTGGAGACTTTCAGAGTTCATAGAAGCGTGTTCTTTCCTCTTCACCTGTCTGGGCAGAGTCAGGGGGGTTTCTGGGAGTTGAGTGGGGAGATTCATGTAAGCAAACACGACGGGTGGTGCGCCTTTTATTTATGTGGAGAATATATCTGTTATTCCGTAGTACGATGGTGGTTTTATTGATAATATAACTGAAATAACTATTGACCACAGATATTTCCTTGTTATTTTCAGCTACATTTTAGTTGATGTAATTAATAAGGGCGATATATACTGTGTGTAAACAGTATTTAATAAGGCAGATATACTGTCTAAAACCAGTATTTAATTAGGCAGTTATATTGTATAGTATATAGTTATATACTGTATTTAATAAGGAGGTGAGACTTAATATAGACAGTATATAATAGGGCCGATATACTTAATATAAACAGCATATAATAAGGGCAATATACTGTATGTAAGTACAGCATTTAATAGGGCAGGGATACTTAATATAAGCAGTATTTTATAAGGCAGATCTATTGTATACATACAGCATTTAATAAGTCAGATATCCTGTGTGTAAACAGTTGTTGATAAGGCAGGTATACTAATGAGTATAAGCGATACTTAATACGGTACTTCAGAGATAACTGCAGTTGTTCCACCTTCTGACCTGGTTAGAGTATTTAAAGACTGGGAAACCAAAGATCTGTCGGTCTCTCCTGCTCCCTCTCTCTCCTCTCTCTCTCTCTCCTGCTCCCTCTCTCTCCTCTCTCTCTCTCTCTCCTGCTCCCTCTCTCTCCTCTCTCTCTCTCTCTCCTGCTCCCTCTCTCTCCTCTCTCTCTCTCTCTCCTGCTCCCTCTCTCTCCTCTCTCTCTCTCTCCTGCTCCCTCTCTCTCCTCTCTCTCTCTCTCCTGCTCCCTCTCTCTCCTCTCTCTCTCCTGCTCTCTCTCTCTCTCTCTCTCTCCTGCTCCCTCTCTCTCCTCTCTCTCTCTCTCCTGCTCTCTCTCTCTCTCCTGCTCCCTCTCTCTCCTCTCTCTCTCTCTCTCTCTCTCTCCTGCTCCCTCTCTCTCCTCTCTCTCTCTCTCCTGCTCCCTCTCTCTCCTCTCTCTCTCTCTCCTGCTCCCTCTCTCTCCTCTCTCTCTCTCTCCTGCTCCCTCTCTGTCCCTCTATTTTCTCTCTGTGTGCCCCTCTCCATCTCTCTGTCTGTCTGTCTGTCTGTCTGTCTGTCTGTCTGTCTGTCTGTCTGTCTGTCTGTCTGTCTGTCTGTCTGTCTGTGGGTCTGTCTGTCTGTCTGTCTGTCTGTCTGTCTGTCTGTCTGTCTGTCTGTCTGTCTGTCTGTTCTTATCTCCTCTGTCTCTCTCTCGGTTCTTCTCTCCTCTGTCAGCCTCTCTCTGTCCCCCTCTCCTCTCTCCCCTCCCCTCTCTGTCTCCGTCTCCATCTCTCTGTCAGCCTCTCTCTCTTCCCCTCTCTCTCTCTCCCCCCCTCTCTGTCTCCGTCTCCATCTCTTTGTCAGCCTCTCTGCCCCGTTTGTGGGGGTAACGCGTTGACCTGCTAATCTGTGGTGTTTCCGTTAGTCATGCCGTGTCCTAATCACTTGTAATTGAGGATGACCGATTTACACGGTCAGAGGCATTGTGGCTCCTCCAAGAGACTCGCTGGCTAGCCTAGCGCTGCCGCCTGCCACTACCAGACTAGTGCGCTACGCTACACTGCTACGCTATTGTGCGCTCATGAAGAGGAACTGTCACGCTCGGCTGTTTTGTACTACGACAGTACTGCTTCATACGTGCGTTGTGTATTTCATAATACACCAGAGTACTGCTTCATACGTTGGCTGTGAACGACTCGCATGGTGCAACATCAACTGACTTTATGAAGTCAACTCTTGGCACTCATTTGTCTGGGACTTGCGTTATCCATTGATGTCCATGGCCCAACTTTTCTGGCGTGTTCCCACGGACAAAATGACAGGTTAGGGGCCAATTACATGGCCCCGGAATCACAGGGACTCAATTGGGCCCTGTTCAAAATCACCTTCTTCGACAGCAGTTTGACAGCCGATGTGAACACATGACCAATTTCTTATTTTTATTAAGTGTATCTCTACCCTCAGATTGATCTCAAATCATCCTCATCGATATACAGACCTCTCTCTTCACTACAGACCTCTGTTCACCACAGACCTCTCTCTTCACTACAGACCTCTCTCTCTCTCTGTTCACTACAGACCTCTCTCTTCACTACAGACCTCTGTTCACCACAGACCTCTCTCTTCACTACAGACCTCTCTCTCTCTCTGTTCACTACAGACCTCTCTCTTCACTACAGACCTCTCTCTTCACTACAGACCTCTCTCTTCACTACAGACCCCTCTCTCTTCACTACAGACCTCTCTCTTCACTACAGACCTCTCTCTTCACTACAGACCTCTCTCTTCACTACAGACCCCTCTCTCTTCACTACAGACCTCTCTGTCTCTGTGTGTGTGTGCATGTTCACTACAGACCCCTCTCTCTTCAACACAGACCTCTCTGTCTCTGTGTGTGTGTGTGTCTGTGCGTGTTCACTACAGACCCCTCTCTCTTCAACACAGACCTCGCTGTCTCTCTGTGTGTGTGTGTCTTCACTACAGACCCCTCTCTCTTCAACACAGACCTCTCTGTCTCTGTGTGTGTGTGTGTCTGTGCGTGTTCACTACAGACCCCTCTCTCTTCAACACAGACCTCTCTGTCTCTGTCTCTCTGTGTGTGTGTGTGTCTTCACTACAGACCCCTCTCTCTTCAACACAGACCTCTCTGTCTCTGTGTGTGTGTGTGTGTCTGTGCGTGTTCACTACAGACCCCTCTCTCTTCAACACAGACCTCTCTGTCTCTCTGTGTGTGTGTGTGTCTGTGCGTGTTCACTACAGACCCCTCTCTCTTCACTACAGACCGCGCTCCTCTCTCCCCCCCAGTTGTTGGACACTGTCTCCCTTAAAGGGCAGATTACAGGGTTGAAATTATAGGTTCAACTCCCCCTCGCTCCTCCTCCACCTCGCCTCCAGAATTAGTCTGTCGTATTGTGTGTGTGTTTGTGTGCAATCCCCCATAAGTCTCAGTTTTGTGTGGCGATGTCATCACAACACCCTCCTCCCTTCTCTCCCAGGCTGCCGTCTGATTGGACACCATGATTGATTGACGGGCGGCCGTCCGGCCCTGGCCCAGCTCACCCTCGACCCCGCCCCCTGCTCTAGACGGCCTCCCGATGTCGGCGTGTCTAGACTAGCTCCCTCCCTCCCTGACCCTTGACCCCCCTCCCCCCCCCCCCCCCCTGACCCTGGCGTGCCCCACCATGCTGCGCATGCTGCCCCTGAAGCTGGGGCGCGTGTACCGCTGCGTGAAGCTGCTGGCGGTGGTGGGCCTGCTGGTCATCCTGCTGATGAACACCCACAGCCTGCTGGCGTCCTTCCAGAAGAACGAGCTCACGGACCGCCGCTTCATCAACCTCAACAAGTGCCCCGCCTGCTTCGGCACCAGCTGGTGCCGCAAGTTCATGAACGGCCAGGTGTCGTTCGAGGCCTGGGGCCGCCTGCGCTTCCTGGACGTGTTCAACGTGAAGAACGTGTACTTCGCGCAGTACGGCGAGCCGCGCGAGGGCACCCGCCGCGTGGTGCTGAAGAGGCTGGGCTCCAACCAGGAGCTGGCCGACATCGACCAGAAGATCTGCAAGCGGGCGACGGGCCGCGCCCGCTGCGACCTCATCCAGGGCGTGTACAAGACGGAGTTCGCCCGGCTGAACGGCGAGGTGCGCCTGCTGACGCCCGAGGTGGTGGAGGGCTGGTCGGACCTGGTGCACTGCCCCTCCCAGAGGCTGCTGGACCGGGTGGTGCGGCGCTACGCCGAGACCAAGGACTCGGGCAGCTTCCTGCTCAAGAACCTCAAGGACACGGAGAAGATGCAGCTGCTGATGACGCTCGCCTTCAACCCAGAGCCTCTGGTCCTACAGGTAGGTTATAGATGCACTGTGATGTAAACACTACGTCTGTGTGTGTGTGTGTGTGTGTGTGTGTGTGTGTGTGTGTCTGTGTGTCTGTGTGTGTCTGTGTGTGTGTGTGTGTACCCAGCCACCGCCTGTGTTTGATCAGGTGGATAACACTCCCCTCATCCCAGTCTTGTCAGGGTAGCAGCAACACTGTAGCAAGTAGCTCTAAGCAAACTTAAATGTGAATCACACGGCTGACAAGTAGCTCTAGGCTAACCTCTCTCTCCTGACCTAGATGACAAGTAGCTCGACTCCATTTAGAAGGCTTTGTTGATTGCTTTATTCTGATTGGTCGATGAGGGTGTTTGGGGGGGGGTCTGTTTATGAATGGCAGACCTCTACTCTACTCTGGACGCTCTTTGTCATCGTGGACCCCGTTAATACTCAGGGTCACAGTATAGATTTCTTCAGTAAGTAGCGTAATGTAAAAGGCGGGATGTTCAGTGACCGGGTCATTATGGGGGGTTACCCCCTGGGTGGGGAGATCTGCCCTGGGGGGGGGGGGGGGGTTAGGGTCACGGGATCGATGGCTCTTGCTCGTTCTTTCGCTCCCCGGCTGATTAGACTGGAGGTCGCTGGCTGAAGCGCGTCAGGGAAGGAGCATGCCAGTGTAGGGGACGTCTGTTGTTGGATTCCAGACTCAAGATGGTTTATTGTCAAATGCACAACAATTATAGCAGCAGTCGCCGGCAATGAAATTCTTGAGTCTCAGGCTCCTTCAACAACGCAATATGAAAAGAAGAAGTGTAAAAGAAACCCAAACAAGATGTGAAATAAAAGAAAGCTGTGAACGAAATGGAATACTGGGCATTTGTACATAAAAATATGAAATAAGAATCTTTATGCGTAGAGACGAGAGATGCAGCGCACAGAGCTTTTTTCTCAAAACTAAATATAGCTTTACTGTTTCAAATTGCTATCAAACAAAACTCTGTCTCTGGCTGTCGACGACCCTACGTTTTATTTTCCGACATAAAAGTCCTGTGAGGACAACGTCAGTGTGTGTGTGTGTGTGCCTGTGTGGGTCTGTGCGTGTGCCTGTGCCTGTGGGGGTCTGTGTGTGTGCCTGCTCCTGTCCAGACATGCTATCTGTAGACTCTTGAGGACGGAGTATGCAGAGAATTCAGACCAGGTAGCATCATCTGCTCTGCTTGCTGCCAGGTGGCAAACTGCTGATTTGCAGGTGACGAGCAGTGCTGTAATAAAGCACACAAGGTGTGTCTGTCACACACACACACACACACACACACACACACACACACACACACACACACACACACACACACACACACACACACACACCTCCCCCTCCACCCTAGGGAGACGGAGGTGTGTGCTGCGTATCATGCTCATTGAACTTTATGGCCCCTGGCCACACCCCCAGCCTGGCCCCTGACTACACCCCCAGCCTGGCCCCTGACCACACCCCCAGCCAGGCTCCTGGCCACTCCCCCAGCCTAGCTCCTGACCACACCCCCAGCCTGGCCCCTGACCACACCCCCAGCCAGGCTCCTGGCCACGCCCCCAGCCTAGCTCCTGACCACACCCCCAGCCTGGCCCCTGACCACACCCCCAGCCTGGCTCCTGGCCACGCCCCCAGCCAGGCTCCTGACCACGCCCCCAGCCAGGCTCCTGGCCACGCCCCCTGGCTATCACTCTGGTCCACAGTATGTCTGACACGTTCGCTCCAAGAGCGTCCTTCACACGAACCCTCCATTGCCCAAGCATGTAGCAAGCCAAATATAGTACAACATGATACACGACTTGATATATGTAATCTCTAAATGTAAAGCATCGTGAAAGTGCTCCACTATCGAGCCTAAAGCGCTCCAGAGAGAGCACAGCAGCATGAGCGGGTACTTAGAGTCATGTCTCGTCTTATTGTAGCGGTCTTTGATATATACGGGGAATGGGCTAACAATTGTTCGTGCTTAGCACCTTTTTTTCCTCTTTCTTCTGACAAATGTACTTATTGTAAGTCGCTTTGGATAAAAGCGTCTGCTAAACGCCCTGAATGTAAAATGTAAATCGTGACAGGAAGGTGCCTCCGTCTCCCGTCCCCCTCTGCAGAGCTTCCCATCCGACGAGGGCTGGCCGTTCGCTAAGTACCTGGGGGCGTGCGGGCGCGTGGTGGCGGTGAACTACGTGGGCGAGGAGCTGTGGAGCTTCTACAACGCGCCGTGGGAGAAGAGGGTGGACCTGGCCCGGCAGCTCATGGACATCGCCGAGCAGCTCACCAACAACGACTTCGACTTCGCCCTCTACCTGCTGGACGTCAGCTTCGACAACTTCGCCGTCGGTCCGCGGGACGGCAAGGTGATCGTGGTGGACGCCGAGAACGTCCTGGTGGCCGACAAGAGGCTGATCAAGCAGAGTGAGTCCTCCTCCTCGTCTTAATCCTCCTCCTCCTCTTCCTCCTTCTTCTCCTTCTCCTTCCCCTCCTCATATGCCTTCTCCTCATTCTCTTTTTCTCCTCCTCCTCCTCCTCCTCCTCCTCTTCCTCCTTCTTCTCCTTCTCCTTCCCCTCCTCATTTGCCTTCTCCTCATTCTCTTCTTCTCCTCCTCCTCCTCCTCCTCCTCCTCCTCCTCCTCCCAGTTTACTGTTTTACAGTTTAAACACTCAGTTTACTTGCTAAATTCGATTAAACCATTAAATACAATGTAATCTACTATACACTTTAAACACTCAGTTTACTTGCTAAATTCGATTCAACAATTAAATACAATACAAATATAAACTACGATACACTTTAAACACTCAGTTTACTAGCTAAATTCAATACAATGCAAATATAAAGTAAAAACAAGTGTTATCGGTATTATGTTATTTCGTCTTGATGAGCGCAAATGTTTTTTGAAACCTGCCTGTCAACGGACAATCACGTCGATCGATGGCGTAATGTTTTGACGCGGATTACGTAGGCGGTAACATTTTTGCCCCCGGTACAATTTTGGTGTGACAGCTCCTTAAGGGTGCAGTGGGTCCTTAAGGCTGCAAGTCGCCCCTTAAGGGTGCAACCAGCCTACAGGTCTGTCCTTATGGCTACAGGTCGCCCCTTAAGTCTGCAGGTTACTCCTTAAAGCTGAAGTTGCTCCTATATGGGGCAGGTCGCCCCTTAAGGCAACAGTCGCCCCTTAAGGCTGCAGTCGCCCCTTAAGGCCCCAGTTGCCCCTTAAGACTGCAGCCCAGTTCACATTAACTTCCCTCAGCAGACCCAGCTCTTAGAGCGTTGCTGCGGTGTGAACTGGTTAGTTGAGAGAGTCTGAAGCTGTCGTCTCCAGTGATTGACCGTGTCAAACCGCGGTGTGGTTTAAGAGAGTATTCACGTATATCCACTGCTTACTAATCATGGCGACCACAGCACTGACACTACATATATCTTTAGCAAACCTAAAGTATGCACCGGTTCTTTCTAAACCGGGAACTATAACATCATAACAAGTGGAAAGATCAACCTCTTGATGATTAGTTTCTCACCAGTTGCCAAGAATCAAAGAGCTATCATTAATTTAGCGTCTCTCCAGGTGAAATCCAGTCCCCGAAGTTTGTCTGTTTTTTTTGGATGAGCTGGTGCATTGCCAGCCTCCAACTCCTGGGGTATCTTAGTGAAGCTCCCTGTCTGTAGCAGGGCAGCCCGCTGCAGTCGACCGGTACAGATTCACAACGGCCCAGTTTCAGAGCACGGCCATGTGATGCTTTTGCAAGCAGTCACCCGTCGTGAATCTTTGATCAGGGCTGGACCACAGAGACATCATGTTGTCCTCACTGTGTGTGTGTGTGTGTGTGTGTGTGTGTGTGTGTGTGTGTGTGTGTGTGTGTGTGTGTGTGTGTGTGTGTGTGTGTGTGTGTGTCCTCTGCTCCAGACCCGTAGAGACCAGCTGACTTCATTAGAATTGGAAATCATCCACTTTGGTTTGGAAATGTTGTGTCACTGGTTTGTGACCACTTCCCTAGGCTCAGCCTTCAACGAACAACCCTCTACTGCCACGGGTTAAACTAACCAGCCTCTACTGCCAGGGGATAAACTAACCAGCCTCTACTGCCACGGGTTAAACTCACCATCACCGTGTACTACCACAGGTTAAACTTGCCTGCCTGAAGTTAAACTCACCACCACCCTCTGATGCCTCTAGTTAACCTAACCATCCTCTAGTTAAACTAACCAGCCTCTAGTTAAACTCCCCAGCCTCTACTGTCTCTAGTTTAACATACACACACCCCCACACACACTTACACACACAGATATATTTATTTATATATATACTGCGAGCAGCATCAATCTTCATCACCTTCACTGATTGAGGTGTATCAGCCCCCTGGGGCTGTGTGTGTGTGTGTGTGTGTGTGTGTGTGGCGTGTGTGTGTGTGTGTGTGTGTGTATCGTGACAGTGTGTGATGCAGCTGCCGTGGCAGCCGAGAGGAGTGCATTAAAGTGCTGATGGTGTGATTATGGGATGTTCTCTGGGGCTTCATGCTGCGCACATTGATCTGCTCTGATACTGAACTCTCCCTGTCTCTTTGTCTCGCTGTATCTCTGTCTGTCTCTCTTCCTGTATCTCTGTCTGTCTCCCCCCCCCTCTGTCTCTCCCTCTCTCTGTATCTCTGTCCGTCCATCTCCCTCTGTCTATCTGTTCCTCCATCTGTCTCTATATCTCTCTCCCTCTGTCTAGATATGTCTCCATCTGTATACCTATCTCTAGCTCTCGATCTGAATTCATCCCATAATAATCCATCCCAGTAATGTCTCTATCATCAAGACAACCGTCTTCATGATCTTTTGAAGCCCTACAACCATATGTTTTAATTAAAGGTTGATTATTTAAGTAATGCCTCCTTTTAATATCCACAATGTTCTGACTCCTTCTCCTTCTGTAACGAGTTATCACCTCCAGAGAAGTCATTGAAGTCCAGAGCACTATGACATGTTACTAACACCTCCTCCTTCTCCCCAGACCGTCCAGAGAACTACAACATGTTATTAACACCTCCTCTTCCTTAGACCGTCCAGAGAACTACAACATGTTATTAACACCTCCTCCTCTCTCCTCCTCCTCCTCCTCTGACCGTCCAGAGAACTACAACATGTTATTAACACCTCCTCTTCCTTAGACCGTCCAGAGAACTACAACATGTTATTAACACCTCCTCCTCTCTCCTCCTCCTCCTCGGACCGGCCGGAGTACTCCAACATGTTATTAACACCTCCTCCTCAGACTGGCCGGAGAACTACAACATGTTATTAACACCTCCTCCTCTCTCCTCATCCTCCTCCTCTGACCGTCCAGAGAACTACAACATGTTATTAACATCTCCTCCTCCTCTCCTCCTCCCCCCCCAGACCGGCCGGAGAACTACGACGTGTGGTACGAGTCCCGCTTCGAGGAGTGCGACAAGGAGGCGTGCCTCTCCTTCTCCAAGGAGGCGCTGTGCTCCCGCGTCACCGTGGACCACAACTACTACGCCGTGTGCCAGAACCTGCTGTCGCGCTACGCCACCTGGCGCGGCACCACGGGGGGTCTGCTCCACGACCCCCCCGCCCACGTCACGCGCGACGGCCAGCTGGAGGCGCTGCTGGACGAGTGCACCAACCCCCGCCGCCGCTACGGCCGCTTCCAGGCCGCCAAGGAGCTGCGGGACTACCTGACGCAGCTCAGCACCTCCTCCGCCTCGCTGGCCACCGCCAGGTAGTGGCGGCCGCGCCCGGAGGAGGCGACCTCTGGACTCCTGGGGCTGACCTCTGACCTCTGGACGTTTGAGCAGGAGGAGGGGTCCGTTTGGTTGTTACTGTAACGGAACTGCCCCCCCCCCCCCCCACCCACATCATCCCAGTGCTGCATCCCAGTGCTGCATCCCAGTGCTGCATCCCAGTGCTGCATCCCAGTGCTGCATCCCAGTGCTAGCCTCAGGGGCTAGCTCCCAGTGCTAGCCTCAGGCGCTAGCTCCCAGTGCTAGCCTCAGGCGCTAGCTCCCAGTGCTAGCCTCCAGCGTTAGCCTCCAGCGCTAGCTCCCAGAGCTAGCTACCAGTGCTAGCTTCCAGGGCTAGCCTCCAGTGCTAGCTCCCTAGAGCTAGCCAGCAGAGCTAGCTCCCAGTGCTAGCCTCCAGCGCTAGCTCCCATTGCTAGCCTCCAGCGCTAGCCTCCAATGCTAGCACACAGTGTCGGTCCACAGTGCAAGCTCCCAGTGGTAGCACCTAGCACTAGCTTCAAGAACCTCTTGACATTTTATAGGAAAGGAAAAAAAAGGAAAAGGAGGTTGACTCCGAGACTCAACCAGGGACCTCTGAAGTGCTGAGAGACAATGGAGGGAAGGAGGCTGGATCCGCCCCCCCCTGCCCGTCCTGCCAGCCAATCAGCTGCTTCGTGCAGCCCAGACTGTGTTGGGTCTGCCAACTCTAAGCTCTCCAACTGTTTTGTCCTTTAGTTGCTGTTGTGTGTTGGAATCAAACCTCATCACTCCTGTAGTGTTCCAGCTACCTGCTGCGTCTGGACTCCTGGTGCCATGTCCCGGGAGGGGGGGGGGGTCCACAGGTGGTCCAGGACTAGGGGAGGGGACTTAGGCCCAATCCCATTTCTACCCCTTACCCCTCCCCCTTGTTTTGAAGGGGTAAGGGGAAGGGGGGAGGGGTAAGGGGTAGAAATGGGATTGGGCCTTAAGGTGGTCTAGGACTAGGGGAGGGGAGGGGGGGGGAGGGGGGGTTCAGGTGATCTAAGGACTAGGGGAGGGGACTGAAGGTGGTCTAGGATTAGGGGAGGGGGGGAGATTCAGGTGGTCTAGGACTAGGGGGGGAGGGGGGGTCCAGGTGGTCTAGGACTAGGGGAGGGGAGTGTGGGGGGGGGGGGGGGGGGGGGGTCCAGGTGGTCTAGGGCTAGCGTGTGAAGAGGTACCAAAGAGGCAGGAGGGCTCACACAGACCCGGTCGTCACCCAGATCCAGAGCGTAGCCATAGCAATCATGTTACCGGGGTAGCACCCGTCATAGGAACCCGTCATAGGAACCCTGCTGGTTCGTCTAGGAACCGGCGCCAAGGCAGCCTATAAATTATTGATTATTGATAACCCGGACACCATCGTAATGTTTTCTGTGACGTTTGAAAAAAAGTGACCTGTTTATGTTTTATGTATGTTCACCTGATCCTCCTACCTGACCTGTAGACGTCCTTATATGGTTCTGTTTCCTGTTCCTCTTCCCGATCAGTAACAAGATGACTACTTCATCCTCCTCCAATTCCTCTCAGTCAGTCTGGACTGGTTCATCAAACAGTGGACCAATACATGGAAGCTAATCACAAACATAGGCTAATAGCTATAGGCTAGTGGCTAGTAGCCTAGCATCATCGCTGGAAGCCTAGCTCTTGGTTAGCCCCGTACTCTTTCCTAGCAACTTGGCTTGTTGCTAGCCATCAAGCGCACCGCTAGGTGACCTAGCATATCGTTAGCAGTCTAGCTACTGACTAGCCACCTAGCGCCTCGCTAGGACCCTAGCATATCGTTAGCAGGCTTGCTTGTTGCTAGCCACCTAGCGCCTCGCTAGGACCCTAGCATATCACTAGCAGTCTAGCGATTTGCTAGGCAGCTAGCGCCTCGCTAGGAGCCTAGCATATCGTTAGCAGCCTAGCTTGTAGCCTAGGGCATCACTTTGGAAATGCAATAAAATAATAGACTGGCTAACATGTTCTCCGGGGAATGGCTGGTCAGGTGGGGTTGAGTTTTTCTGTCTGCTTTGTACATTTTTCTGTTAAGTATTATATCAGCCGCGTCTGATTTTCCTGTGCCTTTTCATTCAAAAGTTGTATTGACGACTTTTAGTGGGTTTAAATTTGACAAATAAATCAAGATCTATATATGTAGCCGTGTGTGTATATGGTGTTCTGTTTGGACGGCCTGCACAGTCTCGCTCTCGCTCTCTCTCTCTCTCTCTCGCTCTCGCTTTCTGTCTCTCTCTCTCTCTCTCTCTCTCTCTAAGGATGTGGATGTTTCCTTCATGTCCACTCCGGGTCCTCTCTGCTCGTCATTGAAGTATTCTGCTGCAGTAACTTGGCTCCATTTTAAATCTGTCCCTATAAGAGCGGTTTCAAGGCAAACATCCAGGATTGGAAGTTGGGAGAATATTTAATAACGCGCGGAACACGGGCTGGGAGCGGCACGCCAGGGCGGCTCATTAGCAGCTATCTGTGTGTGCTGCGGCCAGCGCCACATGAAACATGGAGTGGAACAGACCCCAAATTAGAGCCCTTTTCTCTCTCTAGTCCTCTCTCTCTCTCTCTCGCTCTCTCGCTCTCTAGCTCTCTAGCTCTCTCTCTCTCTCTCTCTCTCTCTCTCTAGCTCTCGCTCTCGTTCTCGTCCTATCTTGCTCTCTCTCGCTCTCTCTCTCTCTCATCCTCTCTCACATCCTCTCTCTCTTGTTCTCTCTCGTCCTCTCTCTCGCGCGCTCTAGATCTCTTGCTCTCTCTCTCTCGCTCTCTTGCTCTCTCTCGCTTTCTCTCTCTCTCTCTCTCTCTTGTCCTCGCTCTCCCTTATATTTATATTTGCATTCTGTGCTCTCTAATGGTGCCTCTGTAACATGTCCGCTCTGTGTAGGCAGTGATGTCATTTCCTGTCCCCGTAGCTGATGAATGGGAGCCATGTTGGCCCCTCCCGGGCCCAGCTGGTCCCCGACGTGTAAATAAACACGGGCCCCCCAGGGGCCCGCAGAGAACAGACTGAAATAAAGCGCCGGTGAATGAGATATGTTAGATCCAAATTTAAGGCTCACATTTGGCAACAAGACACATGGGATTAAGGTTAACATTAAACAACATGACGCAAAACATTTAAGCAACAAGAAACACATTTCCCAAGATGCGTAACATTTAGCAGCAGAAATCTGGCATTATGGGAAACATTGAGCAACAAGGAACATGGGATTAAGGCTAACATTTATCCACAAGATGCGTAACATTTAGCAGCAGAAAACAAGGCATTGTGGGAAACATGTACAGTCCGTACTGTGTTTACAAACAAGGATATGGTTCTACTGCAGGGCATGAGGACGTGCTGTCGTGGAGTCCGTTGTCATGGTGACCGTTCCGGGCATATCGGATCCGCCAGGAAGTGGCCCCCGAGACGTCCTGTCGGCCTATCAGCAGGAGGGCTGTGAAACCCGAGCCCTGCGTGGCTATCGGACCTCCACACCCTCCCTACCTCCACCTCCACCTCCACCTGTACACCCTCCTCCCCCTCCCGTCTCCCCCTCCCGTCTCCCCTGCTCCTCCCCCCTCCACCCTGGGATATAGCTCGTCTCTCGTTCAGGAGTGAGAGAGGGAAAGACCGACAGACGGGGAGAGAGAGAGAGAGAGAGAGAGAGAGAGAGATAGAGGGGGGTGGAGGGGGAGGGAGAGATAGAAGGGGGAGGAGGGGGAGGGAGAGATAGAAGGGGGAGGAGGGGGAGGGAGAGATAGAAGGGGGAGGGAGAGATAGAAGGGGGAGGAGGGGGAGGGAGAGATAGAAGATCAGCAGAGACATATCAGGTTAGGGGGGGATGTCAAGGAAGGGGGATTTATGGGGGAGAGAGGTAAAGGGGAAGGAAGGGTGAGGAAGAGAGAGAGAGAGAGGGGGGAGAGCAGTGCCCTGTGTTCGATTGCAGCAACAAAGGGAGGTGCTGGGTGAGGAGAAATGAGGAGGGACCGAAGGAAAGTTCGCTGCGGCTGAGATAGCGAGGTGTAAAGTCTATTTCACGCTCTGCCTGTGCCTGGGGACGCGCTCCTTTTAGAAATGACCTACATATATTTATCCTGGAGGTTTAGCCAATCCTAAGGTTAGCTTTATCGGCGCCGCGCAGGGTTCTGTGTCGCGGCGCGCGTGGGCGTGTTGGCGACACTCGCACTCCTGGAACACCTGGCTCTAGCTACGCCGACCTAACTATACGTTACTAAACACATGGAACTATCGCTAACAACATGTTACTACCTCTAAATATATGTTACTAACTATACGTTACTATTTAACGTCACCTTACTAACTTTATGTCGCTAAATACATGTAACTATCTCAAACTACATGTTACTACCTCTAAATGTATGTTACTAACTATACGTTACTATTCAACGTCACCTTACTAACTATACGTTACTAAATGCATGTAACTATCTCTAACTACATGTTACTACCTCTAAATACATGTTACTAACTACTATACATTACTATTTAACTTCACCTTTATAACTATACGTTACTAAATAATACATTTCACTATCTCTAACTGCATGTGACTACCTCTAAATATATGTTACTAACTATACGTTACTGTTTAACTACACCTTACCAACTATACGTTACTAAATACATGTAACTATCTCCAACTACATGTTGCTACCTCTAAATACATGTTACTAACTAAGTTACTATTTAACTACACCTTTATAATTATACGTTACTAAATAATACATGTACTATCTCTAACTGCATGTTACTACCTCTAAATATATGTTACTAACTATACGTTACTATTTAACTGCACCTTACCAACTATACGTTACTAAATACATGTAGCTATTTCTAACTGCATGTTGCTATCTCTAAATACATGTTACTAACTATACGTTATTACCTCTTGCTAAACCTTACTAACTTCATGTTACTATCTCTAAATACATGTTACTATGTTAGAAAAATGTTGCTATCTCTAAATACAAGTTACGAGTTAGAGGAGACAAAGATAGAAGCGATAGTTAAGAGGAGATAGAATTAGAGGAGATAGAGTCAGGCATAGATCTAGAGGAGAGAGAGAGATAGTTAGAGGAGATAGAGTCAGGCACGTAGCTCGAGGAGATAGAGTTAGAGACGGTGTTAGGAGGTAGAGGAGACACAGATCTCCTGATCATGGTTCCTGTATCCCCGGGTGGTGTGACATCAGCCTGCTAGCGAAGGCCAGCGTCTGATCTGGGATCACATGTTTACCCGCTCTCCCCCCCCCCCCAGCATCACTCTGTCCCACTCCTCCTCCGCCCTCCTCCCTCTCCCCCCTCCTCCTCTCCTCTCTCTCCCCTCTCCCCTCCTCCTCCTCCCCCCTCTCTCCTCCCCCCTCCTCCTCCCCCCTATCTCCTCCCCCCTCCTCCTCCCCCCTCTCTCCACTCCCCTCCTCCTCCCCCCTCCTCCTCCCCCCTCTCTCCACTCCCCTCCTCCTCCCCCCTCCTCCTCCCCCCTCTCTCCACTCCCCTCCTCCTCCCCCCTCCTCCTCCCCCCTCTCTCCACTCCCCTCCTCCTCCCCCCTCCTCCTCCCCCCTCTCTCCTCCCCCCTCCTCCTCCCCCCTCTCTCCTCCCCCTCCTCCTCCCCCCTCCTCCTCCCCCCTCTCTCCACTCCCCTCCTCCTCCCCCTCTCTCCTCCCCCCTCTCTCCTCCCCCTCCTCCTCCCCTCTCTCCTCCCCCTCTCTCCACTCCTTCGTCTCACTCGGGGGGACGCCTCGTGGCTCAGACCCCCCCCCCCTCAGAACCAACCAGCGGGTGAGAGGGGTCTGCTGCAAGCTGTAAACACAGGAGATACAGAGAGAATGTTAAGAATAACATGTTATAAAGAGTGTTAAGAAGAACATGTTATATAGAGAGTGTTAAGAAGAACATGTTATAAAGAGTGTTAAGAATAACATGTTATAAATTGCATGTAATTAACATGATTTTAAGAGTATGGTATTCTATCGACATGTTGTTGTGAATTGATGCTCCCTCTCTTTCCTGCAGACTAAAGTTCACATCCTGCCAGAAGAGGAAGCAGCTGAAGACTTCCTGTTAGGAAAAGACCAGACGAGGGAACAACAGTTATTTGTGACTCCCAGCTGGCTGCCGTCTACCAACAGAGAGAACACAATATGTTGAGTAGTTTGGCTGTTACAGTGCGAAGTGTGCGTGTGTGTGTGCATGTGTGTGTGTGTGTGTGTGTGTTGGGGGTGGGGGGGAGGCTAGTGTGTGGGTCTCTGTGCGTGTGTGTGTGTGTCTGTGAGTGTGTGTGTGTGTGTGTTTGTGTGTGTGTGTGTCATCTAAATCGACTGCAGCTCTCCTATTTGCTAGCGCTCAGAATAACAAGCGTTTCTCACCTTGTGGAACACATGAAGGATTTTATAACTAACAGTTTTGCTCCACGGGAAAATGTTATTATAAGAATCTATTTTATCTTTGATCTGGAGCACATTTACCGCTCAGAATAGATAGACGGAGAAATGTTGTCATATTTTTCTGTGTCTTTGTGAATTTGGTGTCAGAAGAGTAAAGATGAGAGAGTTCATATTTTGGAAAATTAGAAACTTCCAAAACCACCAACATCAAACAGGAAGTGAGCGCGGCTGCACATAATCAATCGCGAAATAAATCGGTGTATATGTATGTATATGTATGTAATGGATGCCTGGCAGCAGCAATCGCTAAGAGCAAGCAAAGGTCAATCATCAAAGTCGCCACTCCTTTCCCGCAGTGATGTAACGAGCTCGATGCCGACCTCAGGACCGCAGAATCGCTCACCAGCTTCAGCAAAAGACTCAAGACTCACTTGGTAAGAGTTCATCAGACTACCCATAGCCTCCCCCCTTACCAGCCCGCACCCCTCCGACGCACGTGTTGTGTGTTGTACGTCCGGGCACTTAAGAAAAGCCCTTAGCATTGAGTAGCGTCTTATGCTAACTATCTTTGTTGTATACGTGGAACGGGTTAACCTAACAATTATTAGTGGGTGGCACTTGGTTCTATGAGCATCCTTACTGTACCGACAGCGATATATCACTTTGGATAAAAGCGTCCGCTAAATGCCCTGAATGTAAAGATATAAATATATATATATGCTAAAAAAATAAATATGTATGTATGTATGTATGTATGTATGTATGTATGTGTATATATATATATATATATATATATATATATATATGTATGTATGTATGTATGTATGTATGTATAGATATACGTATAGATATATGTATAGATATACGTATAGATATATGTATAGATATATATCTATACATATAGATAAAGATATATATGTATAGTTATACAACGGGGGGCCTAAATCCAGCAATCTGATTGGTTCCTAACTGTTGTATAATGAGCGTATACATAACTGCTATGACGCCCGATCATTTTGTGAAAGTATCACTCCGCGCCTTGAAGTGGAAACCGTTATAACCGTTCTCTCGGAGGGACGCTAAAGTGTGTTGCATAGCGACCGTCGTGCATTTTGAAGGCAGCCAGGAGGGACTACTTTTTTGTTTTCTTTAAAAAAAACGGCTATTTTGAATTTCTTGTTTTTTTTTAAATGTAGTGTGTCTATGACTTTCGTTTTGCCATGATAGTAACCGTTGTATAAAAGCAATAGATCACTTCAGTCAGTGGTATGTGCTCATTATACCACTGTGAAGGGGGTCGCCGGCCCTCCGCTGCGCGTCGGGGCCGGACAACGCCCCTTAACAGTGGTATAATGAGCACATACCACAGCCTGTCGTGATCTATTGCTTAAATATATGTGTGTATGACTCCTCAGAAGGATTAAGGAACATATTAGCAGGGTTCCTGCTAATATGAATATAGGACTTAATGGGAATTCATCTTTGAGGGGCTAACAGGATCACAACGCTGATGCCTTGTATTTCCTGTCTGGATAAGTAAAAATAATGCATAATAATAATAAATAGATGGATAAAATGATCGCACCGCAGACAACATCTGTACCCAGAGAGGTCGCCTGGAGGCCATCCGGGATTAAAGCGCTAAACTCTCCTGTAGCTCCCTCATCATCTGGTAATAATCATAATCCACCAGATCAGAAGACATCAGCTGGATCTCACTAAGGCAGGTCTCATCTCATGGTTTGCATCACTCATACACACACACCCGCACACGCATACACCTACACACATAAAGGCACACGCACGCACACACGCACACACACACACACACACACACACACACACACACACACACACACACACACACACACACATGCACACAAACAAACACAAATACACACACTCACACACCATAACCCCCCACACACACACACACACACACACACACACACACACACACACACACACACACACACACACACACACACAAAACCCCATACACACACACACAGACACACAGACACACAGACACAAATATAATCGGTACGTATGATCTGCTCCCAATCTATAAATCCTCGGACGTCCAAACGGATCTCTCCCTCGCTGGCTGTCCCTCACGTCCACACGGGAACACAGAACCATGTCTGTAGGTTAGTACGTTGAAACGTTCTTCAATACAGATTATATAAATATGAATAAGTGGGAGTCTGGCCGTTGATTCAGAGAGCCGAAGTGGAAGCAGCAGCCTCCTCATCAATATTTAATCTGCCGACTGAGAGGATCTGAGGACACAGCGGGACAGAGACCTCAAATGACCCTTTAGTAGAGGCTGGGCTTTGACACTGTTCACTACTGTTCACTATCACTAGAGGGGCTTTAACACTGTTCACTGTTGACACTGTTCACTATCATTAGAGGGTCTTTTAAACTTCACTATTCACTACTGTTCACTATCACTAGAGGGGCTTTAACACTGTTCACTACCTTTCACTATCACTAGAGGGGCTTTAACACTGTTCACTATTCACACTGTTCACTATCACTAGAGGGGCTTTAACACTGTTCACTATTCACTACTGTTCACTATCACTAGAGGGGCTTTAACACTGTTCACTACCTTTCACTATCACTAGAGGGGCTTTAACACTGTTCACTATTCACACTGTTCACTATCACTAGAGGGGCTTTAACACTGTTCACTATTCACACTGTTCACTATCACTAGAGGGGCTTTAACACTGTTCACTATTCACACTGTTCACTATCACTAGAGGGGCTTTAACACTGTTCACTATTACTAGTGGGGTTTTAACACTGTTCACTATTGTTCACTATCACTAGAGGGGCTTTAACACTGTTCACTATTCAGAAGCTAGCTGTGAAGCCAGTGACCAGAAGCTAGCTGTGAAGCTAGTGACCAGAAGCTAGCTGTGAAGCTAGTGACCAGAAGCTAGCTGTGAAGCTAGTGACCAGAAGCTCGCTGTGAAGCTAGTGACCAGAAGCTAGCTGTGGCAGGGAGCTGAACAGGCTGTAAGGTGAGTAATCATCCTGTGGCCAAGAGACACCATGGTTTCGGCTCACCGGTAATAATCCTGAGGTGCATAAACTCAATGAACTGAAGGAGAAGGAGACGTGTGCGAGTGAAGAACGGGGGGAGAAAGCAGTAGATGAGAGGATGGACTGGAGGTGTGCGCTCGGAGCCGGGGAACGGGAGGAAGCCAGCGGGGAGCCGGAGAACGAAGCACAGGGGGTCCGACACTGGTGTAGCCGGGCTGCTGCAGAACTCAGTTAGCTGGGGTACTGGTGAACTGGTTTAGCTGGGAGTAGTGTGACAACCCCCTGCACCCCCTTTTGGGTCATAGCTGCCACTACAAGGGCAGGGGCCAAGCCTCAGTGATAATGACTGAATTGACCACAGAACAGAACCGTATATAAGCAGGTTGTCCCCCTCACTTCAAGGGGGCACCCCTTTTGGTGGATGCAGGTACTCTGCTGCTTTGCGCGGTCACATTTGTACTTTTGCCGTTTGTACATTGTACCTTGCAGGTAAACCATTTGTCCCTGGACATTTGTCTCGCCTCGTTTGTATTCTTTCAAATAGGTAACCTCTTTGATTTAAAATTGAATTCTGTTCTCACTCCCTTATTATGTGACGGTGTACGAGTCCACCGTTGCACTAGTTACCTAGGTAAGTAATTAACTGGGGGATATCGGTTATGGATGGAATTCCGACATAAAGAATGTAGTGTGTGTGTGTGTGTGTGTGTGTGTGTGTGTGTGTGTGTGTGTGTGTGTGTGTGTGTTACTTTTGGGGTTGGGGGGGGGGGTTAAGAGGCTTATTGGGAACTGTGTGTGTGTGTGTTTGTCGGAGGGAGGGAGTCTCACCCCTGGAGGGACGGATTATAATCCAGAGATAAGCGAGTTTTGATTGAGAGATCAAATCTGAGAGAGAGCGATGGAGAGGAGGAGAGGGAGAGAAAAGCTGAAGAAAAACAAGAAAAAAATAAGATGGCCACTGAGAGAGTATATATAAATATATTTAAGCATATATTTATATATATATATGCCGGGTTACATGGGACAATCCAATTTATTCTGCTGTGAAGATTTTCTTTTGAAGCCGTTATTTCATTTCCATGAAGACTTGATTCTAAAAAAAATATCTAGGATCTTCACACTCACATATGCATGCACCCCCACACACTCACACACACACAAAAACACACCCACACACACACACACCCGATTCATCAGTTAAAGAATACCCTGTTGTGCACGTTTGATTTGTACGTGTTTTTGTATCTAAATTATGTCTGAAATAGCGGCCATCCTTCGTCCGGTATCACAGTAATAAGCTACTCTTAACTCGTTGGAAATCTGGTTCCAGGACTATGGCTCGCCTCCTCCCTACCAGACTCACTCTCCCTCAACGCCTCATAGGGACGTGGCCGATGAGGCTCTCAAACCTTTTCTGAGTTTGAGTCCAACATTTCACTCGTCATTACACATCGTCTTGTAGAATCACTTGACAGGAAACTCCACGGGTGGCATGTGGCTCTGGAGGAAGAGCGCTTTGGCATGTGACCGGAAGGAAGCCAGTTCGATCCCCGGCTCCTCCTGGCCGAGTGTTGAGGTGTCCCTGAGCAAGGCACCTCGCCCTGACTGCTCCTGACGAGTTGCCTGTCGCCTTGCATGGCTGACACTGCCTCCGGTGTGTGAATGTGAGCATGAATGGGGGAACGTTCGGCAATATTGTAAAGCGCCCAGAGTGGTTAGATTAGTGCTGTATTATCGCACTCCATTTACCATTTACTGAAAGGACGTAAGTTTCACACAAGTCACATTTTAAAAGAAAAGGTTCTGTTCTATTCCTTTCTGTTGTATCAAATGGATCTCATGGATGAGATGAAACTCTGAGGTCAGAGGTCAGCTGACCACAGGGTGGGAGGCAGGAAGTGGGTCATGGCGAATTAAACACAGCGTCGCAGCTGTAGAACAGACGATGGGAACCGTATCTCAGTCGTCGGTTCCCATCGTGTGGCGTCCGCGTCATTTTGAGTTTTAATTGCTTTTCTACTTCGCCTGCCGAGTCCAGCGATGAAACCATGAAACATTAATTCTAAGGCATCCTTCTTCTCTGCTACCTGATTGGATTAAAGCCTCGCAGCTCTTCATGTTCTGCGTTAATGTTTGATGGCGTCAGGAGGGACGCCCCTTCAGAGGGCTAGGTGGGCTCTCTTCCACACTGTGGTAGCGCTGTGTCAGCCACAACCTGCTCCTAGCTTTGTTTGGTTACTTTTATCCTGAGCTTGTGGCTGAGTATCCCGTTAGCTTAGCATAGGACCCTGACCTCGCTAGGAACCGAGCCCACTCCCTAGCACCGCGCGGTTCTTCATGCTCAGCTAGCCGGGATCCAAGCTAGGTCCCTAGCTACAACCCTAGCACGCTACGTATCATCAAGACCCCTCGTGTTAATGAGTGGCGTCCAGGTGTGGACAGTCCCTCGCGCCGCGCTTGAAGATGAGGCGCTAACGCAGTAGCAGTGCTGCATTATTAAAGCTAGCAGGACGCGCCGCAGATGGCTTCCAACATTCTCTTTGTAGCGCTGCGCCCAACCCCCCCCCCCCCCCCCCCCCCCCCCCCGGCCCAACGGCCCCCTGCCTCATGCAGCCCCTGTGAAGTGCTAATGATGCTCTATTACAGCAGCACTGCTCGCGATCACTGGTGTACTTATGCTAATGATGCTAGCGATGCTGCTCTGGATCAGTGGTGTACTTATGCTAATGGTGCTAGCGACGCAGCCGGGATGGAGAAGTTGGACAAAGCTAATAAAACTAGTTTGAGTTCGACTGTCAGGGCAAAAGTAGGCCGCCTTTAATTGGAAATGAACACACTTCTCTGGTGGTGTGTGTGTGTGTGTGTGTGTGTGTGTGTGTGTGTGTGTGTGTGTGTGTGTGTGTGTGTGTGTGTGTGTGTGTGTGTGTGTGTGTGTGTGTGTTGTGTTAAGGTGTGTAGTGGGTCAGGATGATTCTCAACTGGAGTGTAATCTGAGGAGGAGAGGAGGCTGTACAGAAGAGTAGGGAGGTTTGGAGAGAGGAGGAGAAGAGGAGGCTAGGAGGGGAGGCAAGGAGGGAGGAGGAGGTTAGGTAGTAGGCTAAGAGAACAGGAAGAAGGAGGGGAGGAGGAGGCAGACTAGGAGGGATGAGGAGGAAGAGGAGGCAGACTAGGAGGGATGAGGAGGAGGAGGCAGACTAGGAGGGATGAGGAGGAAGAGGAGGCAGACTAGGAGGGATGAGGAGGCAGACTAGGAGTGATGATGAGGAGGAGGAGGCAGACTAGGAGGGATGAGGAGGGATGAGGAGGAGGAGGCAGACTAGGAGGGATGAGGAAGAAGAGGAGGCAGACTAGGAGGGATGAGGAGGAGGAGGAGGCAGACTAGGAGGGATGAGGAGGAAGAGGAGGCAGACTAGGAGGGATGAGGAGGATGAGGAGGCAGACTAGGAGGGATGAGGAGGAGGAGGCAGACTAGGAGGGATGTGGAGGAGGAGGAGGAGGCAGACTAGGAGGGATGAGGAGGATGAGGAGGCAGACTAGGAGGGATGAGGAGGAGGAGGAGGCAGATTAGGAGGGATGAGGAGGAGGAGGCAGACTAGGGGGGGGTTGGTGGACAGCCCCTCAGACACCCTTCTCATATGCAGTTAATTAGGGCCCCAATTAACCCCTTGTGTGAACAGGTGTCAGGCAAAGCGTCTGGAAGCGTTCCCACAATCACGGCGGAGCGTGTTCACGCGCTGTTTTGCGTCGGCGACGGGGAACAAGAGGAGCTCATCACAAAGCAGCCCGTCCTGTCGGCCTCTCAGACCACGCGCAGAATGGAGGGAGGCGGCCGTGATGAACCCTAATCAAACCCTCAGCCGGTCGAAGAGAGGGAGGGAGGGGGGAGGGAGGTGGGGAGGGAGGGGGGGAGGGACGCACGCGTGCGGTGAATACGGAGCCCGTCTGAAGCGGGTTCGCGGCGCCTCACCTGTCTGCAGAATGGATCGAGAACAATGGAGTTTTAGAGCAGATGACATTCTGCTATTGATTGTTGGCAAAGCTTAGCGCTGACACAAAGGAGGCCGGTCTCTTATCACAGACAATTGATGGTGCTGGAGGAGGTGGAGGAGGAGGAGGTGGTGGTGCAGGTGGTGGAGCGAATGGGCCGGACTTATCTCCCCGCTCCTCATCTGCCTGTGTGTGTTTGTTTGTTCGGGGAGAGCCAGCGGGTCGGGCAGCGATCCGTCTTCCCTCTGAAGGGAAGCGGCGTCACCATGACGACCCGCTCGGGGCACGGAGAGCCCCTCTGGGATCTGAGCTCTGCTATCGCACTGTAAACATCTGGGCACATCTGGAGGTTTTATGGGAGGTACCCCCACTGGGGGACGGGGCTGTGTGTTCGTGACGTGAATATTGATGTTAAGTATGCAGTGGTGATGTGGTGGTGGTGGTGGTGGTGGTGATGGAGGTGATGGAGGTGGTGATGGAGGTGGTGTGGCGGTGGCGGTGGTGGTGGTAGTGTGGTGTTCATGTGGTGGTGGAGGTGGTGGTGGTGGTGATGTGGTGTTCATGTGGTGGTGGAGGTGGTGGTGGAGGTGGTGGTGGTGGTGGAGGTGGTGTGGCGGTGGTGGTGGTGATGGAGGTGGTGTGGCGGTGGTGGTGGTGGTGGTGGTGATGTTGGGGTCGGTGATGATGATGCCAGGTTTCAGAACTGTACCCGAACTGAACCACACTGAATCACAATGTCACTGGAAGTGTCTTTGAACATTATGAGCTTATTTCTTTACCTTTCACATTATGCAATCAGTTTTGTTGTTATGTCGTCCCCAAAATGATTAGAAAATCCTGAAGTCATCCTGTAACCTCCATACTGTGTTTCCAGAGGCCTGAGTGAAGATAAGGTAATACTTGATGTGACGATGGATACAGTTCAGTGATAGTCGGAGAGAAGGTTGGAGCTCCAGATCCTGGTCTAGAGGCTCCTGGAGTCTGGGGTCTGTATCCCAGGTCCTGGGGTATGGAGGGTCTAGAGGGTCTGTATCCCAGGTCCTGGGGTATGGAGGGTCTAGACAGAGGGTCTGTATCCCAGGTCCTGGGGTATGGAGGGTCTAGAGGGTCTGTATCCCAGGTCCTGGGGTATGGAGGGTCTAGACTCGAGGGTCTGTATCCCAGGTCCTGGGGTCTGGGGTCTAGAGGGTCTAGTGGGTCTGTGTCCCAGGTCCTGGGCTCTTGGGTGTAGAGGGTTTAGAGGGTCTGTGTCCCAGGTCCTGGGGTCTTGAGTCTGGAGGTCTATAGGGTCTGTGTCCCAGGTCCTGGGGTATGGAGGGTCTAGGGGGTCTGTATCCCAGGTCCTGGGGTGGAGGTCTGGGGTCTGGAGGTCTCTCAGGTCCTGGGGTCTTTGGTCTAGAGGGTCTGTGTCCCAGGTCCTGGGGTCTTGGGTCTGGAGGTCCAGAGGGTCCTTATCTCAGCTCGTTAGTGCTCCAGACAGCCCTGCTCCGTGGGCTGGGCCAGCCGGATGGTGGATCTTTAATTATCGTCAGTGTCAGCATAGTGCTAGCGTAGCCTCTAGCCTGGACGTACAAATAGACAGAATTATCTGCAGTAGCGTCTCTGACATGCAATTAGCTGGAGAAGCCCTGAAACAGCAGAATCTCTCTCTGTCTCTCTCGCTCTAGCCCTCTCTCTCTCCCTGTCTCGCTCATTCTCCCTCTCTCCGTCTCTCACTCTCCTGCTCTCTATAGCCCACTCCCTCCATCCCTGTCTATCTTTCGCTCTCTCTCTGTCTCTTTCTCTTTCTCTCTCCCTCTCTCTCTGTCTCTCTCTCTCTCTCTCTCTCTCGCTCTCGCTCTCTCTCTCTCTCTCTCTCTCTCTCTCTCTCTCTCTCTCTCTCTGTCTCTCCCCACTCCCTGTCTCCCTCTCCCTGTCTCCCTCTCCCTCTGTTTATCTCCCTCACTCCCTAACTCTCTCTCTCTCTCTCTCTCTCTCTCTCTCTCTCTCTGTCCCTCTCTCTCTCTCTCTCTCTCTCTCTCTCTCTCTCTCTCTCTCTCTCTCTCTCTCTCTCTCTACCTGCTGCTGACGATCTGACAGCGGGAAAAGTTACAATTCAGTAAAGTTCACGCGGCTGCCTTTAAAGTTATTCAGATCAATAGGAGCACGTTAAAGCGGACAGTAAACGGGCGGCCCCGGCTCCTGAGGCTGCCCTGTGATCTGTGATTAATCACGCTGGACTGATCAAGGCAACGCTAATGAAAGCGCAGCGCAGCCTCACCACCAGCGGCTGGTGTCCAATGCCGCGCCGGGTTCACTACAGGTGTGGGAACCGCTTGTGCTGAACGGCGTGTGTGTTTGTGTGTGTGTGTACATGTGTTTATGTGTGTGTGTGTGTGTGTGTGTGTGTGTAAGGCTGCATGTGTAATACAGACTGCTCTGCTGTATCACAGCAGAGCTGTGTGTGTGTGTGTGTGTGTGTACTGTGTACATGTGTGCGTGTGTGTGTCTGTGTGTGTGTGTGTACACGTCTGCGTGTATAACACATTATACTCTGCTTAATCACCACAGAAGTTTCTGTGTGTGTGTGTGTGCGTGTTCATACGTGTGTGTGTGTGTGTGTGTGAGTGTGTGTGTGTCTGTGTGTGTGTGTATAATAGACAGTCTACAGTAATTGGAGCTCGTTGTTTGCCAGGCGCTGGTGGAACAAGAGAGCAGCCGGTCCACAGCTGTCGGACATGACAGCCTAACAAGAGGAGCAGCGGCGATGACAGCTAGCTGCTGCTAGCGCGGCTGCTAGCACGGCTGCTTGCGCTGAGCTAGCACTGCGGCTAGCTGGGAGAGCCTGCTGGTTCCGTGCAGTCTGGTGGTGTTTGTGTCGATGCTCTCACACCTGAGCCGTTTGAACTGTTGCATTAGAACCTGGGGTGGTTCACCCTGTGCGTTCGGGGTAACTCTGCTGTGCGCTCGCATCAGATCCCACATCACTAGAGACCACAAGACTACAGACCCGCATGAACACGCTCCGCCGTGATTGTGGGAACGCTTAACATCTTTAGTCTTGTGGGATCTGTAGCCTTGTGGTGTCTGTAATCTTGTGGGGTCTGTAGTCTTGTGGTCTCTAGTGATGTGGGATCTGTAGTTGTGTGGGGTCTAGTCTTGTGGTCTGTAGTCTTGTGGTCTTTAGTCTTGTGGTCTGTAGTCTTGTGGTCTTTAGTCTTGTGGTCTGTAGTCTTGTGGTCTGTAGTCTTGTGGTCTTTAGTCTTGTGGTCTGTAGTCTTGTGGTCTGTAGTCTTGTGGTCTGTAGTCTTGTGGTCTGTAGTCTTGTGGTCTTTAGTCTTGTGGTCTGTAGTCTTTTGGGATTTGTAATCTTGTGGTCTGTAGTGTAGTGGGGTCTGTAGTCTTGTGGTTTTGTTCTTGTGGTGTGTACTCTTGTGTTGTGTAGTCTTGTGGTCTGTACTCTTGTGATCTTTAGTCTTGTTCTCTGTAGTCTTGTGGTCTGTACTCTTGTGATCTGTACTCTTGTGATCTTTAGTCTTGTTCTCTGTAGTCTTGTGGTCTGTACTCTTGTGATCTGTAGTCTTGTGGTCTGTACTCTTGTGATCTGTAGTCTTGTGCTCTGTAGTCTTGTTCTCTGTAGTCTTGCGCTCTGTAGTCTTGTGCTCTGTAGTCTTGTTGTCTGTAGTCTTGTGCTCTGTAGTCTTGTTCTCTGTAGTCTTGTTCTCTGTAGTCTTGCGCTCTGTAGTCTTGTTCTCTTTAGTCTTGTGGTCTGTATTATTGTGGTCTGTAGACTTGTGGTCTTATGGTCTGTAGTGTAGTCTATCTCCATGCGCACCCCCGGTGATCTGACATCCATAAACACTTTCTTTCTCACTTTTCTCAGTATGACTTTCTCTCCAGCTGAACTGGAGCAACGGTTAGCTTCTAAAGTGTTGCGGGGCTGATTGTGCTGAAGCTTCGGTGATCGCTGGCCTCAGCCAAGCTGACAGCGTGGGAGTGGATCACACGTTGTTGTCGGGGGGGGGGGGCGGTGAATTTGACTAAAAGGTTTTCCAAGGTGATGTCCAAGAGCTGACTACAATGTCTTTTCTTCTAGTGTCTCGGGGTGCGATCTCACTGGCGACAGGCCGAGTGCGTCGGCGCCGCGTTGCCGTGGAGTGGGTTTGTGCCTGAACGACACCCTGTCACATTAGCATCACATTAGCATCACGAGACGGAGCGGAGCGCTCAGGTACTCTGAAGGCTCATTCGAATATATCAATCAATAGCGCCATCGCGGCGTGTTGTTCTATGTCGCGTCTGGCCAACAACGACAGGCGTTCCTCGGACGAGGCAGCGGTCAGGGGGAGAGAGGTCTTTGTTGAGAGTTATTGACTCTCGATTCACCACTTCTCATGACAGATCTAGGAGGATGCCGTTAGAGTTACACTTAACCCCTTAAAACCCCTTTCAGCTTCTTACTTTGGTTTAGGAGACCTGCAGCCTTTACTAATGAACTTATTAAACATAACATACCATCACTGATTGAACCAGAGCAGGTGGAGGGCAGACGTTCCAGTCTTCAGACGGCGCACTTGTTAAGGAGTGTGTGTGGTCTGATATTGTCCACGCTATGATTCATAAATCCATATTATTGACAAGCAGCCACAGGAAGCTGCGAAAACAAAAAGAGCAGGTTACAGGAAGTGATCGATTCTGTCACGGCGTGGGGAGTAACTGGTATTGACGCGCGGGAACTGATGTTGACGTAGCGCATGGGGATGAATCGAGGAAGACGGAAGACAACGACGAAGAGCGACGGGAAGTAATGATCTTGAGCTACTTGCTGATGCCTTGCACATCTTCCGCGTGGCTTAATCAAGAGCTTCCTCAGGGAATGGTTTGAGTTTTGGTTCTTGGTGTCTGGTTTCTGCTGAAGTCCTGCTTGATGTTTAAAATCTGTTCCTCAGACATTCAGACTCTTTCTCATTATTAGCATTAGAATTTGAAATCTTTCAGAGGCGTGAGAAAATCTGGCAGGTTAATAAATAAATTCAGAAGGCTAATCACCCCTTTGATTTGATATGTCTATAAGAAAGTTGTATATACAGTATATGGAGAGAGGGAGAGATATAGATGTATTAATACTATGAGGACTGTCTAGGCAAGTAGCTGACTGCTGCTATAAGTTAGCCTGAAGCCTCAAACTGATTAGTAGAAGACAACATATCAATACATACATATTGTATGGAAGTTATCTGGATGGAATAAGGTGTTGTAGGGAGTAAGGGTCTGGCTTGAAGCAGGATAATAGTGTGGCTATGGCATGGAAGGATTTAGTATGCTAGCAGGATGCTGGCAGATAGCCTGTAGCATCAGGATGCTAGCAGGATAATAGCAGGTAGCCTGTAGCAGCAGGACGCTAGCAGGATGCTAGCAGATATTCTTTGACGGCAGGATGCTAGTAAGCAGTAAGGAGAACATTAGCTGTAACATCGAGCGATGAGAAGTCGTTCAATCGGACGGCTCCTGCCAAAAAAACAAATAGAAGAAGATGCGGGAGAAGGACCAGGGAGGGATGGAGGACCACCTAAAGGTTAAAGTTTGCGTAAATATCTAACCAGATAGGAGGAGGCTAACCTATACAAAACGAAGAGCAACGAGGGTCAAAGCCTTGCCTTTTGTAAAATAGGACAGCCTGACTTTAGTGGCTCATGTGGAGGACAAAGCGATGAGAGCCATGGTGACAGATCTGCTGAGCTGCAGCACACCCAGAGGCCCGGAGATGCGCTACGTCAAGGACGGCCTCACAAAGAATCGAGTAAAAAATAAAATCCCTTCTTTTCAAAACCCAACCTCGACAGCTTGAGATGTTTTATTATGGGATAGGTATTTCTAGCTGGTGACCTCAGCAACGTCCGATGCTTACTGGTTAAAGGAACGTACTCTGATAATGTTTTGCAATATAATACCATAATAATATAATAATAACTATATAAAACTTTTCTATCGTTCTGTTATTAACTTAACTGCCTACCTCTGACTAAGTTAACGTGCCTAACGTCGCTGACCTGCATAGCTTTGGCTATGCTATCTGTCCGAACTTGACCTACGAAGCTAGCGGAGCTAACTCTGCCGTTTGCAGCAGTTACCACAGCGAGGGGTGTAATCGATGCCGTTAGTGCCCTAAATTAATTAAAAGTGTTCATGAAGCACATTTACACGACGCCCAGGGAGCGATTAGCAGCGGGACAAAAGCCTGCTAATCAAGATCCTATTAGCGTCGCCATCTCACTCTCCGTTTGATCTCCAGGACAGTAGAATGAGTTTTAAACACAATGTGGTAGAGCCTTCTGTCTGCTGTCTGCAGGCAGCTGTTAGCACAGAGCCGTTTGCCACTAGCCATGAGCTGTTAGCAGAAAGCCGTTAGCCTCTAGCTGTTAGCACAGAGCCACTAGCTGTTAGCTGTTAGCATGGTGGATCTGCTGTTGTGGTGAGAGTCCTCAAACCAAACAGTCTCTCTCTCTCTCTCTCTCTCTCTCTCTCTCTCTCTCTCTCTCTCTCTCTCTCTCTCTCTCTCTCTCTCTCTCTCTCTCCATCTCTGTATTCACACTTCATAAACTGCCTCTCACCAAAAACACAATAAATCTCTCTCCCCTCCTCTCTTTCACCGATTTGCAAAAGCTCCCTCTCTCTCTCTTTCACCCAGAATAAACCGTCTCCCTCTAATTAGGAGCCCATCTCTAATCCCAAGGGAGAGAGAGGAGGCCTTGACTGCTCCTGTCAATATTTACTGTTCTGACGAAAGATGCATCATTCATCACCATCTGGTCTACCGCTAATACCGCTGGTACAATAGCAACGATAGCAAAGAGCCGCTACTACTAGAAACATAAGTACCGCAAACACCCTCTCATACTCCGAGCTCACTCTCCGAGCTCACTCTAGGCACCACAGCTGCTGCTGACCGCTGTAATGTTGGATGTTTGTGGTACAGAGGAAGTATATATTATCAGTAGGCAAAGAACATACACACGCACGCACGCACGCACGCACGCACGCACGCACGCACGCACGCACGCACGCACGCACGCACGTACGCACGCACGTACGCACACACGCACACGCACTCACACAGCATTGTAACAAGGCCAGAGCTGTACACCTCGGTGGCGTGTCCTCCAGACAAGGGCACAGGGTGTGGAAAGCCGCTTTAGGGGAAGGTTCGCAGGCAGTGATGCATGACGCTGGGGCTCCATGTTGCCATGCAGGAGATCTCTCCCGGAAGTGTGTGTTGTGATGGCTGGTTTAACCTGTGCAGAGTCGAATCAGTCTGATTGGGGCCAGGTGAGGCTGCTTCGACCAGCCATCATCCACACACACGCACACACGCGCACATGCACACGCGCACGCGCAACAAGCATGTATCCACAAAAACTTGCAAAACATGCCCTCTCAGGGATGACTTCTCCTACTACCCCCACGGATGACTCATCCTACCCAGTAACTCCTACTCCTACCCAGTAACTCCTCCTCCTACTCAGTAACTCCTCCTCCTACTCAGTAACTCCTCCCCTAACCAGTAACTCCTCCTCCTACCCAGTAACTCCTCCTCCTACCCAGGGATGACTCCTCCCACCCATTGACCGTTCCCCGCCCTAGAAGCCTCTCTGCTCCTATACTCTCTCTCTCTCTCTCTCTCTCTCTCTCTCTCTCTCTCTCTCTCTCTCTCTATTCTATTTTGAAAAGCTATTTATTATCTATTTTGAATCAACAAGGCAGCAATTAATTAAAAAATGACATAATGATTCAGTGTTTAAATATAAAGGTAAAACCTAAAAACTCCAAATAAAAATGTTATGGGCCAGGTTTTACAAGAATCACTGGTTTGACTAATTCAATTCAAAGAGCTTTATTGGCAGGGGGAGTGTTTAGAGTGCTTAAATGAAAGTTAAATAAGCCGCAACAATCTGAGGAAAGGGAAATAAAGGACGGTGCAAATAACAAATAATAGGGAAAGCTTTCACTCCCTCTGTGCCTCTATCTGACCGTCTCTCTGTCTGTCTCTGTCTATCTCTCTCTTTCTCTTTTCTCAGTCTCTCTTCTCTAACTCGTCTGTCTCACTCTCTCTCTTCCCTCACTCTGTCTGTCTCTCTCTCTGTCTCTCTCTGTCTCACCCTCTCACTTTTCTCTCGCGCTCTCTTCTACTACTCACTCTTCTCTCACTCTCTCTGAGACACAACTAATCAATATTGCTGGAGGGTGCCGGACAGCCTGGTCCCAGACCAGTCTCCTAGAGAGTCCTTGAGAAGCGAGGCTGAACAATCCATCAACGAGCGGGGATCAGAGGCCACTTTGGGCTGGAGTTAAGGGAGACACACAGGGCTGGCAATGGTGTGTGGAGTTTGTAACGTGTAGTGGTTGGTTGGGTGTGTGTAGTGGTTTGAAAACAATTGTTCAGTAGGGTACGGTAATTGGGGCTGGAACCCTCTGTTGGGGCTGGTTCTGTCTGTAAGGGCTGGTTCTGTCTCTGTAAGGGCTGGTTCTGTCTCTGGAAGGGCTGGTTCAGTCTCTGGAAGGGCTGGTTCTGTCTCTGGAAGGGCTGGTTCAGTCTCTGGAAGGGCTGGTTCTTTTTCTGTCAGGGCTGCTTCTCTCTCCGTCGGGGCTGGTTCTGTCTCTGTTACAGCTGGTTCTGTCTCTGTTAGGGCTGGTTCTGTCTCTGGAAGGGCTGGTTCTGTCTCTGTTACGGCTGTTTCTGTGTCTGCTAAGGCTGGTTATGTCTCTGTTAGGGCTGCTTCTGTCTCTGTTAGGGCTTGTTCTTTCTCTGTTGGGGATGGTTCTGTCTGTTAGGGCTGCTTCTTTATCTGTTAGGGCTGCTTCTGTCTCTGTCAGGACTGGTTCTCTCTCTGTATGCCTGGTTCTTTCTCTGTCAGGAGGACTGGTTCTCTCTCTGTATGCCTGGTTTTGTCTCTGTTAGGGCTGGTTCTGTCTGTTAGGGCTGGTTCTGTCTGTTAGGGCTGGTTCTTTCTCTGTTAGGGCTGGTTCTTTCTCTGTTAGGGCTGGTTCTGTCTCTGTCAGGACTGGTTCTCTCTCTGTATGCCTGGTTTTGTCTCTGTAAGGGCTGGTTCTGTGTCTGTTAGGGCTGGCTCTGTCTCTGTCAGGACTGGTTCTCTCTCTGTATGCCTGGTTTTGACTCTGTTAGGGCTGATTCTGTCTGTTAGGGCTGGTTCTTTCTCTGTTAGGGCTGGTTCTGTCTCTGTCAGGACTGGTTCTCTCTCTGTATGCCTGGTTCTGTTAGGGCTGGTTCTGTGTCTGTTAGGGCTGGCTCTGTCTGTGTCAGGACTGGTTCTCTCTCTGTATGCCTGGTTCTGTTAGGGCTGGTTCTGTGTCTGTTAGGGCTGGCTCTGTCTGTGTTAGGGCTGGTTCTCTCTCTTTTGGGGCTGGTAATATCTCTGTAGGGCTGGTTCTTCCCCTACAGAGACAAAACCAGCTCTCCTAAGACGACCAGCTTGTTCAATGAGTGTTATTTTTCAGGCCAGTGTGTTGCTCACGCTGAACGATTAAATTTTGGTCCTAAAATAAATTAAATTAAATTAAAAACCTTGCTCCTCTAAACCTCCCTCTGTGTAGACGTTCAGCCGACCATGTGTTGTCAGGGAGATGTCAAGTACAGTTTGACCCGTTTCCCTCTGTTACCTACGCCCTCACAGCGGCCACAGGGCAGCCTGCTGCTGATTGGTTGGTTAACCCCTCTGACATCACACCTGTTTAATAAAGGTGAGCCTTCATTTTGGAGATGAATGAGCAGTTTCAACATTAGATCAACACGTCACTCATGGTCTTCTTGTGTGGTTCTGTGTAGAGCAGGTGTGTACTTGTTACCGGTACTACAGGTGTGTCAAGATACAAAGGTATCTTGTACAGGTGTGTACATGTGATTGGGACAGGTGACTGGTACATGTACAGGTACATGTACAGGTGTTTTGTACAAGTGTTTTGTACAGGTGTGTACAGGTGTGTAAATGTGTCTGGTACATGTGACTGGTACATGTACAGGTGTTTTGTACAAGTGTTTTGTACAGGTGTGTAGAGGTGACTGGTACAGGTGTGTTGTACAGGTGTGTTGTACAGGTGTATACCGGTGTGTTGTGCAGGTGTGTACAGGTGTATGCTTGGAATAAGCATCCTGTATTCCAGCTGAAAGTGAGATGCATTATACCAGTGGGTGAGAAGAGCCCTTGATAGAGTGCCTGCAGCACAACTATTATCTGTTGCTGCGCTGCAGGAAAGCCGGGCAGAACTATTATCTGTTGTGGAGATGCAGGAGATTGTTCTGAACCTGGGCTCCCCGCGGACTCGTGTCAGACCGCTCCTCTCCTCGCTCCTCCATCGCTCCTCCTCGCTCCAGCGAGACAGGAGGTATTGATTGCGTGCTGAGCCGTGGAGCTGTTTGTCTGTTGGTTTCAGGAGTGAGGTCCATTCCCCTGTTGGCTGTGTTCCTCCGCTTTCATATCTCTCTCCGTCTATTTTAAAACCAAACGGGGGTCTTGGGGGGGGGGGGGGGGGGGGGGGGGAGCACGAGGGGGGAGGAAGGAGGTGAGGATGGGGGAGACGCTGAGGAACGCCCCTGCCCGTTAATCACCATGACGATGCCCCTCCCCCCCCCCCCCCCCCCCCCCCCCGGTAGTGGCGGGCCAATGCCGATGTAGCGTTTCATATTTAACGACCTCTGCAGAGTGACGAGCTGCCTTGCCCCTGCTGACAGTAGACTGATGGGGGGGGGGGTGATGGGGCGGGTGATCCGCTAGTGACAGGCCTAATGTAGCCTCACTGAATACAAGTTTGATGAAGGCAAGTGTGTGATGTACAAGTGTTCGCTACCTCCACGCCCCCCGGCTCCACCTCCTGACACCTCCCCCTCTCTCTACCATCTACTTATTTTCTATCACTTTACCCATATCTTCTCCCCTCCTCCTCTCTCGTTCTTCCTCGCTCTCATCTTCCTCAATCATCGCCCTTTTTCTTCATCTCCTTTCTCTTCATCTACTCTACTTCATCTCTCTCTCTCTCTCTCTCTCTCTCTCTCTCTCTCTCTCTCTCTCTCTCTCTCTCTTCCTCCTGGGTCTGCTGCCCATGTGATCAGATCCCTTGATTCTCTCCCTCTTCCCTGCTGTCTCCCCCTCTCTCCTCTAACTGCATCTCGATGGATGCTCCATCTTCTCTCCTCCTTCTCTAGGCTTAACTCCCTGTATGCGCTACATCTTCTTCCTCTAATCCTCCCCTCCTCCTCATCCTCCCCTCCTCCTCATCTCCTCCTCCTCTCCCTCAGCCCTTTCACCTCCTCTGAAATCTCTCGTAACTCCATATGCAGGCTTTACTTCCTCTCCTCCTCTCCTTTTCTCCCCCTCTCCTTCTCTTCTCCTCCTCCTCCTCCTCCTCTAAAATCTATTTTGACTCCATAGGCAGGCTCTACTTTATCTCCTTCTGTCCTCCCTCCTCTCCTTCTTTCCTCCTTCTAAAATCTCTTTCGACTCCATAGGCAGGCTCTACTACCTCTCTTCCTCTCCCTTCTTGCTCCTCTCCTTCTCTCCTCCTCCTCTAAAATCTCTCTTAACTCCATACGGAGGCATAACTTCCTCTCCTCCTCTCCTCCTCTCCTCCTCTCCTCCTCTCCGCCTTCTCTAACATCTCTTTTAACTCCCTCTGTGTGCTCTATTTCCTCTCCTCCTCTCCCCCTCTCCTCCCTTCTCCCCTAACATCTCTTTTAACTCCCTCTGCGTGCTCTATTTCTGTGTGTGTTTAGCAGAATCTTCCAGATTAGCGTGGGAGCCGGGACAAAAGGCTGAGCTTCGCCCCGGAGGCCCCAGCGGTTTATTTAGACATCAATCAGTTCCTCGGCTCATGCTGTGCTGGTGTCTTCTCTGTAGTTTCATCGCTAATGTTCTAATGTTGGGCTGGTCTCTCCTCTGTAGTTTCATCACTAATGTTCTAATGTGGGGCTGGTCTCTCCTCTGTAGTTTCATCACTAATGTTCTAATGTTGGTCTGGTCTCTCCTCTGTAGTTTCATCACTAATGTTCTAATGTTGGGCTGGTGTCTCCTCTCTAGTTTCATCACTAATGTTTTAATGTTGGGCTGGTGTCTCCTCTCTAGTTTCTTCACGAATGTTGGTCTGGTCTCTCCTCTGTAGTTTCCTCACTAGTGCTGGTCTGTGGTCTCCGCTGCTCTCTCCTCTGTAGTTTCATCACTAGTGTTGGTCTGGTATCTCCTCTGGTCTCTCCTCGGTAGTTTCATCACTAGTGTTGGTCTGGTATCTCCTCTGGTCTCTCCGCTGCTCTCTCCTCTGTAGTTTCATCACTAGTGTTGGTCTGGTCTCTCCTCTGGTCTCTCCTCTGCTCTCTCCTCTGTAGTTCCATCACTAGTGTTGGTCTGGTATCTCCTCTGGTCTCTCCTCTGTAGTTGCATCACTAGTGCTGGTCTGTGGTCTCCGCTGCTCTCTCCTCTGTAGTTTCATCACTAGTGTTGGTCTGGTCTCTCCTCTGGTCTCTCCTCTGTCGTTTCATCACTAGTGCTGGACTGTGTTCTCCGCTGCTCTCTCCTCTGTAGTTTCATCACTAGTGTTGGTCTGGTCTCTCCTCTGGTCTCTCCTCTGGTCTCTCCTCGGTAGTTTCATCACTAGGGCTGGACTGTGTTCTCCGCTGTAGTTGCTCTGCAGGACTTGACATGAATGATGCAGTCCTCTCAACTCCCCTGAATCATGTATGAAGACAAGAAGAGTGTTGAAGGACACTTTCTTCCAAATCTTTGAGGGAGAGAGAGGGGGAGAGAGAGGGAGAGGGAGGGGGGGGAGACAGGGACGGGAGAGAGAGGGGGTGGATAGAGACGGATAGAGAGAGAGGGAGAGGGGATAGAGAGAGGGAGAGAGAGGGAGGGAGAAAGGAGAGAGAGGGAGAGAAGGAGGGAGAGGGAGAGGGGATAGAGAGAGAGGGAGGGAGAAAGGAGAGAGAGGAAGAGGGGATGGAGAGGGAGGGATAGAGAAAGGAGAGAGAGGGAGGGGAATAGACAGAGTAGGATAGAGTGACAGAGGGATGAGAGGGATGCAGATAGAGGGGAGGGAGCGAAAGAGAGATGAGAGCGATAGAGAGAGAGAATATTTCACTGCTTATCAAAAAGCATGAGGAGCAGTTTGACGTGTCGGTTGGTGAGACGGGCAGTCAATCATTGATCCGTTGCGTAGCTTCTTATCAATAAGCCATGAAGACACATCCTCTCCCTTTGGTCACTGTTGTGGTGCAACTGAAACCTGTTGCGTCAGCTCTCGAGGTTCTGAACAAGTTGTATAAAATATATAAAGATCAAATATATGAAGGTGCTAGAAATAAGTCTGTAGCACACAGAGCAGACCATCGACAGCTTTCATCTTCCATCACCTCCACCTTCTATAATATAACATCTCATACTCATTTAATATCGACTGACAGAATAGACTTTTATTTTAATCTTGAGGTTAGTATGTGTGGAAGTATTACAGCGGCATAGTACTGTTGTACAGCTGTTTAGAAGTTTTACAACAGTCATATTACTTTAGTACAACTATGTAGAAGTATTCAAGCAGTGGTCATACCGTAGTACAACTGTGTAGAAGTATTACAGCAGGTATGATACTTTAGTACGGCTGTGTAGAATTATTTAGGCATGTAGAATACTTTAGTACAACTGTGTGAAAGTATTCCAGCCAGTATATGACTTTAGTACAACTGAGTAGAGGAATTACAGCAGGTAGAATACTGTGATACGACTGTGTAGAAGTATTACAGCAGGTATAATACTGTAGTTAGTACAACTGTCTATAAATATTCCAGCAGCTACAATACTGCAGTACAACTGTGTGGAAGTATTACAGCTGATATAATACTGTGCAGAAGTATCCCGGCAGGTAGAATACGTGGTGTTGGTGTAAACGTCTGCTGGCCTCAGCTTCCTTCCGTCCGGGTTTGTCGTCTGCCACACCGCCCCCTGATCCACCAGAGAACCAGAGCACGCCGACGCAACGCTGTCTACAGGAGCTGCAGCGCTACGCTAGCGGAATGGAGTAAACATCGTTACGTTAGCCTCACCAGGCTGGCTGCTAACCCAGCAGACCTGCCTGTCTGGAGCTCCTCTGTCTCCAGCTCCTGGTGTAAGGAGGTCTGACCTCCATGGGTCAAGAGGTCAATAGATGACCCCCAGATACCTCTACCTAACGGTGCTTGGTATGTCTCCTCCTAGGCGTGTCTCCTAGGTGTGCCTCCTCACTATTTCTCCTCTCTATGTCTCCTTAACATGTCGCCTAGGTCTGTTTCCTAAGTATGTCTCCTCACTATTTATCCTCTCTTTATATCCTCTCCAAGTGTGTCTCCTCACTTTGTCTCCTAGGTGTGTCTCCTCACTTTGTCTCCTAGGTGTGTCGCCTCACTTTTGTCTCCTAGGTGTGCCTTCTCACTTTGTCTCCTAGGTGTGTCTCCTCACTTTGTCTCCTAGGTGTGTCGCCTCACTTTTGTCTCCTAGGTGTGTCTCCTCACTTTTGTCTCCTATGTGTGTTGCCTCACTTTTGTCTCCTATGTGTGTTGCCTCACTTTTGTCTCCTATGTGTGTCGCCTCACTTTGTCTCCTAGATGTGTCGCCCTCACTTTTGTCTCCTAGGTGTGTCGCCTCACTTTTGTCTCCTATGTGTGTCGCCTCACTTTTGTCTCCTAGGTGTGTCTCCTCACTTTGTCTCCTAGGTGTGTCTCCTCACCGACTCACGTCGTTAACGAGGTTATATCTTCATTGCTCAGCAACAGAGCCGGCAGGTCTGATGTCATCAGTCCCCGTCTTCAAGAAGTAATCAGAACCGAAGATTGTGTGTGTGTGTGTGTGTGTGTGTGTGTGTGTGTGTGCGTGTGCGTGTGCTGCAGGATCATCAAATTAATCACTTTTGTTTAGATTACCGGTTTTCCTGGGAGTTCGACTGAGGCTGCAAATGAGTTCTTTACACTTCTGCGTTGTTTCATTAGTGAATCATTAGGATCTCTGGTGAAAGCAACTGGTGTTCGGCTTATTGAAACTTCTGCGCTAAATGGACACCATCTGCTTCTCCATCACAACCGTTATCTCCAGTCTGCTTGTCCTGCTGCACATGTGACTGGTACCAGATCTATAGGACAAATAAAGGTATTATGGTGGACCCCCGCACTCAATAGGATTCAGAAGGCATTCCCCTATGAACCAAAGTGCTTGTCCTGCTGTGGGATGTCCTGTTGAGCACTCAATGTGTGGTGATTCCAGGGGGAGGGAGATCGCAACCATCAGAACACCCAGAATGCGCTCAACACACCTCAGGGACTCCGGTGAAATGATCACAAATTCTGGTGTGGTTAGACTGAAACGATCACCAGTTCTAGTGTGGTTAGGGTGAAAGGTGTGGTTAGGGTGAAATGATCACCAATTCTGGTGTGGTTAGGGTGAAATGATCACCAATTCTGGTGTGGATAGGGTGAAATGATCACCAATTCTGGTGTGGTTAGAGTGAAATGATCACTAATTCTGTTGTGGTTAGAGTGAAATGATCACTAATTCTGGTGTGGTTAGAGTGAAATGATCACTAATTCTGGTGTGGTTAGATTGAAATGATCAATAATTCTGGTGTGGTTAGAGTGAAATGATCACTAATTCTGGTGTGGTTAGAGTGAAATGATCACTAATTCTGGTGTGGTTAGATTGAAATGATCAATAATTCTGGTGTGGTTAGAGTGAAATGATCACCAATTCTGGTGTGGTTAGAGTGAAATTATCACAATTCAGAATAACAGGATGACCAATTCGGTGTGGTTAGGGTAAATGGATTACCAGTTCATGTGTGGTTAGGGTAAAAGGATTACCAATTCTGTTGTGTCCACAGTGAAAGGATCACCCGTTTCCAGCGCTCTTTGTGGTGGTTGTGTCAGACGCGGACACGCTGAACCTACTAAACCCGTTCAGTAGCAGTGTTCGACAGAAGTCCTCTCCCCGGTGGCCCGACCTCCCCGCCGCCTTTCAGAAGCCTGTTGTTTCAACACAAACAGAGCAGGAAGCGGGGGTCACGGGGGGAGCAGCCCCCCAGTCTTTGGTCTTTTCTCTGCGAGTGCGACCTTTCTCTCCAAACAAGGTCGTCGTTGTGGAAACGCCGGGAGAGAGAGCAACAGCGACGGGAGCGAGAGGCACGCACCCGAGCTGTCATTCTGTTTGAAGAATGACAGCTGTTTGGTCGTTAGAGCATTCTTACAATTTCCTGTTACTTAACCTCTTCTTCCTACTGTTACTGTTACTGAACTTCTACTTCTTCCTCTGACCAGACCAGTCTGTAGTCTGTTACTGAGCCTCCTCTGACCAGACCAGTCTGTAGTCTGTTACTGAGCCTCCTCAGACCAGACCAGTCTGTAGTCTGTTCCTGAGCCTCCTCAGACCAGACCAGTCTGTAGTCTGCTACTGAGCCTCCTCAGACCAGACCAGTCTGTAGTCTGTTACTGAGCCTCCTCTGACCAGACCAGTCTGTAGTCTGCTACTGAGCCTTCTCAGACCAGACCAGTCTGTAGTCTGCTACTGAGCCTCCTCAGACCAGACCAGTCTGTAGTCTGTTACTGAGCCTCCTCAGACCAGACCAGTCTGTAGTCTGCTACTGAGCCTCCTCAGACCAGACCAGTCTGTAGTCTGTTACTGAGCCTCCTCAGACCAGACCAGTCTGTAGTCTGCTACTGAGCCTCCTCAGACCAGACCAGTCTGTAGTCTGTTACTGAGCCTCCTCTGACCAGACCAGTCTGTAGTCTGTTACTGAGCCTCCTCAGACCAGACCAGTCTGTAGTCTGCTACTGAGCCTCCTCAGACCAGACCAGTCTGTAGTCTGCTACTGAGCCTCCTCAGACCAGACCAGTCTGTAGTCTGCTACTGAGCCTCCTCAGACCAGACCAGTCTGTAGTCAGTTACTGAGCCTCCTCTGACCAGACCAGTCTGTAGTCTGCTGCTGAGCCTCCTCAGACCAGACCAGTCTGTAGTCTGCTACTGAGCCTCCTCAGACCAGACCAGTCTGTAGTCTGCTACTGAGCCTCCTCAGACCAGACCAGTCTGTAGTCTGCTACTGAGCCTCTTCAGACCAGACCAGTCTGTAGTCTGTTACTGAGCCTCCTCAGACCAGACCAGTCTGTAGTCTGCTACTGAGCCTCCTCAGACCAGACCAGTCTGTAGTCTGCTACTGAGCCTCCTCAGACCAGACCAGTCTGTAGTCTGCTACTGAGCCTCCTCAGACCAGACCAGTCTGGTGATCCTTAGTAGGGTTTTGTGAATGGACGAACTCATCAGCATTTGTTCGATATTTTATTCCGTTTAGCTTTAATGTTTTTTTACCATTATTTCTCAGACCAGCAGCTAGCATGAATCACTCGGAACGCAATGGAAGGGTTAATGATCACTACTAAATTGGACTCCAACTTCAACGGCTAATCTCAATGTTACGATTCTGAATAAATGATAGTTTGTGGATTAAGGGGTAAGGTTTATTTTTAAACTGATTGCCTTATCATTCCATTAGTGCTCTTGACGCTGGGGGGGCCAACGTTGAAATCCAGAAATCGGAATGCATTTCAGGGACTGAGTACGGTCAGTACTTAAGAGTCGCTCGTGGGCCGGTGATAAGGACAGGCAGCTCGCTGCTCATCCTGTCGAAGAGTTTATAACTTAATCTGAGAGCTTCAGGTCTCTCTCAGGTCCTCTCCCCGGCTCCTGAATACCAAGTGTGTTTTTAACTGGCCCCGTGGGGCCCACCGTCTCCTTGGGAGCCATGATTATAGCTGAATGCCGGCGCTATTAGAGCCAGACACAAGCGCTATTTAGCTAGACACTAGCGCTGTTAGAGCTAGATAATAGGACTCATAGCGCTAGACACTAGCGCTATTAGTCAGTGCTATTAGAGTTGGAGGCTAGCTCTATTAGAGCTAAACACAAACGCTATTTAGACAGACACTGGCGCTGTTAGGGCTAGACCCTAACACTATTAGGGCTGGAGGCAAGCGTTATCAGAGCTAGACACTAGCGCAATTGAAGCTAGACACTAGCGCTATTAGAGCTGGAGGCTAATGCTATTGGAGCTAGATGCTTGTGCTATTCGAGCTAGTCCCTAAGACTAATCGAGCTAGATGCTAGCACTTATAGAGCTAGACGCTAGTGCTATTTCAGCTAGACGCTAGCGCTATAAGAGCTAGACGCTAGAACTTATAGATGAGTGCTAAGAACGACTCATGCATACCAAAATAGTGAAATGCATACTCGTATACTTGCTATACTGGTACAGAAGATTTTCTGATATATACCAGTATTGTACAATATTTATATTTACTTTAATACATACTATTATAGTAGGCTACAATTGATAATCGAATCCATACCACATAGTACAATATGTTCGAGTATAGTAGATACTTGAATACGAACCATTACTGCACTCTGAATACTACATACTAAAATTGTATCCATTGAATTATCATTGTTTTAATAACATCATCTCCAAGATATTATAATGCCAACATAATTCAGCAGGGAGTTGAAGTACACTATTTGTATGGGCTGTAATAAACTGTGGGATTATCTAAATATTACATACACATTCTCCGAGGGCAGAGTATGCATTAAATGTATATATAATCCCACATAAAGGGGGGGGGGGGGGGGGCTCTCCCTCTCCAACACAACATGTTGCCTAGCAACACACCGTCAGATATATCATCAGATTAGTTTACCATACAAGGTCTCTCTGAGCTGGTGGTGTGCATAGCTGAGGAATAATGCTGTTGGTTTGTTATGTGGAGGTGTAGTGTGCTGGTCCTTGGTGTTAAGGGATCAACAGAACTGTAAGAACATCATCATTGTTAGACTACAGAGGTCTGTAGGTACCCATACGGTTCTTTAGGGATCAGTAGAGTTCTACAAGAACCTTGATGGTTCTTTAGAGAGTTCTGAAAGAACTTGTATGCTTCTGCAGGGATCAACAGAGTTCCGTTACTACCTTTATGGTTCTTTAGGGATCAACAGAGTCCTCTTTGGTTCTTTAGAGAGTTCTGTAAGAACCCTTATGGTTCTTTAGGGATCTAGAGCTCTGTAAGAACACCTATGGTTCTTTATGGTTCTTTAGGGATCTAGAGTTCTGTAAGTACCTGTCTGGTTCTTTAGGGAGTTCTGTAGGAACCCTCACGGTTCTAAAGTGATCTTGAGTTCTGTAAGTACCAGTATGGTTCTTTATGGTTCTTAAGGGATCCACAGAATTCTGTAAGTACCAGTATGGTCCTTTAGGGAGTTCTGTAAGTACCCTTGTGGTCGGGTGCGTCTGAGAGCAGGAGACATTAGAGGTAAATAACCCTTGGGCAAACGTAACAAGAATCCAATGTCCGAACCGTCTCATTTGCTGCTTCATTAACTTCTATGGCTCTGCAGCTCAAAGCACCAGGCCTGCAGTTAACCATCTCCTCTCTTTTACCCGTTAAGCATCTCCTCTCTGTAACTAGCTAGTTAATCATCTCCTCTCTTTAACCAGACAGTTAACCATCTCCTCTCTGTAAGCAGCTAGTAGTCCGTCTATTCTCTCTCTCTCTCTCTCTCTCTCTCTCTCTCTCTCTCTCTCTCTCTCTCTCTCTCTCTCTCTCTCTCTCTCAGTAACAGAAGTATGTTTAATCTCAGCGGACACGGCGGTGTGAGGTGGCACCGTAGAACCCCCTCCCCCTCCAGATGGACGTCCCGGGCACGGTGTTACATGCCAGGGTGCACACGCCAGGCAGGCCGGCTATCTGGAGCCCATGGAGCCTGACAGGAGAGGGGGGGGTCTGGGTGATGTTGATATTAATTCCCAGTGAGCTTTTGGCGAGCTGGAGGTGCTGAGGCTGAGCTCCATCAGCTACCCACATCGCCATGGTTACCTGGACACCAAGAACAACATTGGCACGCAAGTACACACACACATACATTCACACACACACACACACACACACACACACACACACACACACACACACACACACACACACACACACACACACACACACACACACACACACACACACACACACACACACACACGCACTGACACACAGAGACACAGGGTGACGAATAAACACTGACTCTCTTTTTACTCTTCCAATCTCTTTCCACATCATTGCTGCCGTAGCCACGGGTCATCTCAAGGTCAGGCCGTGTCAGGGAGGAAGTGACGTCCACAGGAAGAGGCTTGGGTCGGCTGCAGGTGTTAATGTGATGTCAGTATGAAACACCTTCACTGGAACCCGTTGGTGTCCAAACTACACAACTTATTTTAATAATAAATAACTATATCACTACTAAACAAGCTCCTAGTGAGTGCTGTACTTTCTCCTATGTATTCTAATCGTCTGTAGGGGCCATGATGGAGGGGTCTGTCTGCGTGTGCGTGTGGGTGTGTGTGTGTTTGTGTGCGTGTGTGAGTCACTGTGTGTGTGTGTGCGTCAGTGTGGGTGCGTAGATCACTGTGTGTGCGTGTGTGTTACTGTGTGTGTGCGCTCCAGTGTGTGTGCATGTCACTGTGTGTGCCACTGTGTGTGTGTCACTGTGTGCGGACGTGGCCATTAATGGCCGTGGCGTTGTGCTTGTTATTCCACTCCTCCAGTGTTCGATGCAGTCGGAGCAGAGCTCGCAGGTCACTGGCCATTTGCTCAGCAGCGTGTGTGAGGCGTGCTGGAGGCGTGTTCGGGCATCCCAAGCAGAAGCCACCATTCAGCTCGGGCTGGGGTGCTGGAGGCCGTCGCCGGTGTCTTGTGTGTGGGGCGGCGTTTTGTACACATTCACATTAGCATAGTAAAGGTCAGCTGTGTTCTCAGAGTCCTTCTCGGCTCCGCGCGGCGATGACGCGGCCGCTGGCGAGGTCAAGAGGAGCCAACCGAGCAGAAACGCTCAGACTAAACTCTAGTCCTGACTGACGACTAGCCTCAGAGATTCATGTGTCTGTGTGTTTTGCGTCTCTTCTCCCAAGCGGAGGCGGTGTGTTTAAGTTAAGGGGGAAACCCACCAGAGGCGTCTGTGTTCCTTAGCGCGATGCGACGGCGTTGCCGTGGCGCCGGAGGGGTCATCCCTATGTTCCCCAGGTCCTATGTTCCCCGGGTGCAAAGGGTTAGGGACCGGGTTCAACCCGGTATCACGCGATTTTAGAACGTTAATCTGTGCGCATCGTGTCCCAGGTCACGATTGTCCGACTTTTTTAGTGCTGCACAGAACAAAATGTAAACCAATGCATTCTGAATCGGAGCGTTTTCCGACAATTAACGTCGTTTTTGAGGAGGTCTGCTTACAAATCAGAAATGTTGACATGTATATAACTAGATAATAATATATACAGATATATAACTAGAGGGTGCACTGTACTATCTGCGCTCACCCCTTCTGAAGCTTCTCTCTCTCTCGCTCTCTCTCTCTGTCCCTCCCTTTCTCTCTTTCTCTCTCTCGTTTCGTTTTGTGGAGCACGTCAATTGTCGGAGAACGCTCCCATTCTGAATGCATTGGTTTACATTTCGTTCTGTGTAGCACTAAAAAAGTCGGACAATCGTAATCTGGGACACGATTCAATAGATTAATAACGTTTGTGCGCATTAGCACGAAATCGCGTGATACCGGGTTGTAGGGTTAGGGTTAGGGTGAGGGTGAGAGTTAACCCTAAACCTAACCCTGATCATAACCAATCGGAGGAGAGCCATTCTAACCAATCACAGGCGAATCAGAGGCGAAAAAGGGGGTACTTGCCCCTACCATCCTACGAAAAAATGGTTCGCTCGCCGGATCCTATGTTCCCCGGTCACATACAAAGCAGGGAACATAGGACCAGGGGAACATAGGACCAGGGGAACATAGGACCCGGGGAACATAGGTACGCTCCCGCGCCGGAGATGCCACCTGCCTGCTATGTTGAGTCCCTCGGACCGATGAGTCACAGCCTCAGACCTGAGACCGTCTGGGCTGTAGATGAAGGGGCGCTAGATGCTAGGCTACATGTTCATAGCAATAAAGCACTGTAGTAATAAAGCACCCCTTTGTACAAAGGGGCTCTTGGCTAGGTGTTGCTAACGATATAGCCCTTCTGATAAAGGGGCTCTAGGCTAGGTGTTGCTAAATATATAGCCCCGCTGATAAAGGGGCTCTGGGCTAGGTGTCGCTAACGATGTAGCCCTGTAGTGAAGGGGCTCTTGGCTAGGTGTTGCTAACGATATAGCCCTGTGTACAAAGGGGCTCTTGGCTAGGTGTTGCTAACGATATAGCCCTTCTGATAAAGGGGCTCTAGGCTAGGTGTTGCTAACGATATAGCCCTGCTGATAAAGGGGCTCTGGGCTAGGTGTCGCTAACGATGTAGCCCTGTAGTGAAGGGGCTCTTGGCTAGGTGTTGCTAACGATATAGCCCTGTGTACAAAGGGGCTCTTGGCTAGGTGTTGCTAACGATATAGCCCTGTGTACAAAGGGGCTCTTGGCTAGGTGTTGCTAACGATATAGCCCTGCTGATAAAGGGGCTCTGGGCTAGGTGTCGCTAACGATATAGCCCTGCTGATAAAGGGGCTCTGGGCTAGGTGTCGCTAACGATGTAGCCCTGCAGTGAAGGGGCTCTGAGTGTTTCTGGTAAAGCAGCCAGCTGTTGGTCGTAGCCCAGAGGGAGCTGCGGCAGCGGCTGGCGGTCGGAGAGCAGAGCTAATTAAAGAGCCAGCGCTTGGCATTGATCGTCTCTGTACCTGCACACCAGGATAAGGACTTGACCGTTGCCATGTTTGAACACAGAGGAGAGAAAATGGCTTTTACCATCACTCCCCTCCTCGACCGCAGACTGACCATAAGAGTGTGTTAGAAGTTAAATGACACAATTCTACACAACGTTAAATCCTAGACATTAAACACAATACACAGACAACACTAACTGTTTTGTTAGCAGTTAAGTAACAAACTTCAACGCAACGTTAAATACTACACATTAAACACAGTACACAAACAACACCCAATGTTGGTCTGGGAGTTAAATAACGCTACACAGCATTAAATACTACACAATAAATACACTAAACGGGCAAAGCTAGCTGTTGTATTAGAAGTCAAATAACACATTTCTACACCACATTAAATGCTACACATTTAACACACTACACAGACAACAATAACTGTTGTTTTAGAAGTTACATCCTACACATTAATACATTAATACTACACATTAAATACTACACAGTACACAAACAACACTATCCGTCTTGTTAGGTTTTAAATAACGCAAAACTACACAATATACACAACACACACTACACATTACACACTACCTGGGGACCTTCTGCCTGTTAATAGATTCACAGGATGCAGTAACCCAGCCGTCAGACTCAGGTGGCGTCGGATTGCTAAGTGATGAACAGGATGATCTGTGGTCGACCGCCCCCAGCGCCCCCTCTAGACGTGTGGAAGGAGACCATAAATCACAAGAGACGTGACGACGGCGTGAAGTACTCCGTCCTCCTCAACATCAGGTGACCTCTCAGGGCGTGGTCATCAGTCAGCGGCCCGTACTGATAGCTCTGGACATGTTTAGTCACCGTGCGGAGAAAAAAGGCGACCACGACTCTGTCTACTGAACTGAATCTCCCATTGCAGAACGGGCGTCTAAACTAATTTATAGATATCATCTCCTCTTTGTGAGTTAAAGGCGGGGGGACGGTCTTTGAAGGCCCCCCCTCCTCTGGGACGTTTGGGTCGCTCCTCAGAACTTCCTCTGATTGAAGCCGATCGTGTCATCTCAGTCTTGGGTCGGGCGGTTTTTCAAGATCGTCTGCAAACAGTTTGTTTGTGACCGCTATCTTTAAGTCCCGAAATGCAGTCCGCAGAGCTGGCTCCTCATTGGTCGTCTGGTATTTGACAAGTTTAACAAACTTCCTTCAAACTTCCGTCATTCATTTATTAATTCACCAGCTTGTTAATTAGGTAGGTATCAGTTATATATTTGTTTATTTTAAAGGGACAATGCACATCGGTTGAAATTTTTAGCTTACACTCAAAATGTAAATGTACCAGAGTTAGTCTGTAGTCCCTTGGCAGGTCAACACATCATCACATGACATTAAAAAGAAAGAATACAAGAAGGATATAAAGCAAAAAATATGGAAGAGAGAGAGAGAAAATAGACATGAAAAATAAAAAATAAGTGTAGTACAAAGAAGGGCAGTACCTAGGTTGAGGTAGCTATTTATGATTGCATTTTTGATAGCTTTTATTCATGACTTGTTATAACTCATTCACGCCTCAGACTACTGATGATATTTAAATGGTTTGTGGGGACAGATCCAGGGGCAGGAAACCTAATGGATAGATGGGCGAGCGCCCTCGATGCCAGGGACAGGGAGCGAGCGTCTGAAGCCATAGTGAGCCAGGTCTATAAAGGTAAAGTAAATATATCACCAAACCAGGACCGGGAACCGTGACCAAAAACCGTGAAACGAACCAAACCACGACTTAGCTGATCCGTTACAGCCATTAATATTTATATGTATATTATATTATATAAGTTAGGGCACAGATAAAAAAACAAACATTTAGTGCAATAGAAAGAGAAAAGAGAGAGAGAAAAGGAGGAGGAAGGAGACGCGGACAGGAGGAGAGACGAGTGTGGGCCTAGAGTCCAGCTTATTGATAACTGTAGACATGTTATTCTAGAGCTGATGCTCTGTTATCGATCACGTCTCAGTGTTATTGATCAGAGGATCAACACGATAACAGCCGCGTTTAGCCATAACATATTGATAAGAAACATATTGATCAGGAAACAAATCGATCAGAAACATATTGATCAAGAAACAAATCGATAAGAAACACATTGATCAAGAAAAATATTGATCAAAAAAAATATTGATTAAGAAACATATTCATAAGAATCATATTGATCAAGAAACATATAGATACGAAACCTATTGATCAAGAGAAAAAAAACATCATACAATTTTTTATCAGGAAACAAATCGATAAGAAAGATATTGATCAAGAAACAAATCGATAAGAAACGTATTGATCAAGAAAAATATTGATCAAGAACCATATTGATAAGAACATTGTTCAGGAAACATATTGACAGAGGAAAACAACAGAATCATCTTACTGTGTCTTTGAGTTCAACACTATGAGATTGATTTGACCAAATGTAGGGATCTATTTACCTAGTGATAATCCCTCATTACAACATCTATATAGACACATATATGTATAGACACATACGTCTTCTGTAAAACTACAGTTCACAGTATGTCTACCTTAAAACTACAGTACACAGCAGAGCTACAACTACAGTACAACTACAATACAACTGCAGTACATCTACAGTACAACTGCAATACAACTACAGTACAGCTGGTAGCACTACTGTACAACTACAGTACAACTACAGAACAGCTACAGTACGTCCAGAAGACTGTTGGAGCAGAGCCAGCTCTCTGTTGTGATTCAGCTGTCTGTGAAACAACAGCAGACCACATATTGACCAGAGATAATTAAACCTGTGTGTGTGTTTGTGTGCGTGTGAGTTTGTGTGTGCAAGTCTTAACATCCGTCTTAAACATTCTGATTAAGAGCTTTAGAGTAATCGCTCTGAAGTCAACGTTTCAAAAGATGAAACATAGACCCATGTTCCCAGATGCTCGCAATCCCTGTTTCTCTTTCGCCCTCCTCTCCGTCTCTGTCTCTGCTTCTCTCCCCCCTCCTCCCTCTCTCCCTCCCCCCTCTATGATAGATTAACAGGAGGTTGATTGATGCTCACAGCTTGAAGCAACACATTGACAATATTTTATTCTCAGCTCCTTGGTTACAGCGGGGATCCAGTTTAACAATATGTTCAGCTAGCAGTCATTCAGATAGCGAGTCTAATATAACAATGTAATAATGTATATTAGATTGTTCGTTCAGACAGTAATCAGAATACAGATTGTTATAGTACAGAACTTCCTAACTAGATAATCAGAGACACAATATAGACGGCTAGAATATAACATGGTATGCAATTTAGTTGTATTATGTTATAGTGAGGCTCTAAAGAGGCGTGGTATAGTGAGAGATCTGTAGAGTGTTATAGTGAGGGCTCTATAGACTGTGTTATGGTGAGGGCTCTGTAGACAGTGTTATAGTGATGCTCTATACATAGTGGGGTATTATTGTGAGGGCTCTATAGAGAGGTGTTATAATGAGGCCTTTGTAGAGAGAGGTGTTTTCTGTGGTTGTTACAGTGAGTGCTCTGCACACTCGATGGAGTTTGCGGATGACAGGGGTTCCTCAGGCCCTATTAGAGGCCTAACGTGTGCCTGTAACAAATGGAGCTGTCATACGTGCAGATGGATGGCTGGCACTTAAACTAATTGTGTTCCTCTGTGGTGAATAACGCCGAGCAGCCATTCACACGGAGAGCGTGTTGAGCGTGGGGGCTGACGGCGTGTGGGCGCCAGACAGCGCGTGACAAACGTCCGACCAGAGGTAAGGTATAGACGCGCGTCGCCCGTACCTCCGCCGCCGCCCGGGCTACCACACAGCGCGCGGTCTGACACCTGCAGGCAACAGGGTGATTTGCTGTCGAAATGATTAGGTCTATAATTCTGCGTGGAGTGCTGCTGGTTTTTTTTACTGGCGCTCGGCTTTCCCCGCAGGAAAGTGAGAGAGCGACGCGGCGAGATACTCCACCAGGAGAAATATCTCTGTCGCCGCGCGGTGTGATTTGTGGCCCCTCTCCTTTCTCTAGTGGTTGAACACCTTGAGTCGGAGAGGCGTTGGGTTGTTACGGCGGGCAGGTCCATCACTCTATCCATTGCTCTCGTTCTATAGATCTATCGGTATTGATCCTGCAGGGTCCCGGTGGGTTTCTCCGTCCATAAACACAGCCGTACTTGGTTACAGAGTTTTATTAAGGGTTGGCCGGCCGTCGTCTTCAGCATCGCCTCATCTTCCTCGCGTCTGACATCATCTCCGCTGGGCTCGCTGCCGCTCAGCGGGGACGGGCGCTCGAGGAGATTCATAGATTGATAATTAGGTTTCCTCGTGGAGCCTTTCTTCTGGGACGGATTCTTTGAAAGATTAATCCTGTGAGTTTAACATCCATCAATCTTTCACATGCTGAGTGTGGAGACGCCGAGGGGGGGGGGGGGTCTGAACCGTCTGAGAGACCAGTGACCGCCAGACCGGACTAGTCCTAGACCAGACCAGACCAGACTAGTACCAGACCAGATTAGTACCAAACCAGACTAGAACCGGACTGGACTAGTACCAGACCGGAATAGGACCAGTCCAGACCGTATTAGTACCAGAACAGACTTGTACCAGACTGGCTAGTACCAGACCGGACTAGTCCTAGAACAGACCGGACTAGTCCTAGGCCCCACTAAACACCACTAGCACCAGACCGGACTAGTACCAGACCAGACTAGTTATAAACCAGACCAGACTAGTCCTAGACCCGACCAGTCACCACTAGTACCTGCCTGGAGTAGATCAAATTAGTCCTAGACTACAATGACCACCAGACCAGACTAGACCCAGACTAGACTAGACTAGACTAGACTAGACCAGACTACACTACACTACACTACACTACACTACACTACACTAGACCAGCCCCAGACTAGTCTAGACCAGTCCAGGACAACGACCCCAGTTAGCCTCGTTCTGGTCGTCCAATCAGAGGCTGGGTCGGTTCGTGATCGTTGTGTCCATGACAACAGGTGAAGGCAGCCTCCTCGTTGTATCCCACGGTGGATCCAGACCTCCGTTCCCCCCCCCCCCCCCCCCCCCCCCCCCCCCCCCCTCCCCCGCCCGCCGCCACCGGGCTACAGCTGATCACGTTTTTAATCTCGGAGGAACTCGAGAGGAGCGGAGAGCGATGAAACGGAAACTCCGAAGCAATCTGCGTCCCGCTGTGAGGTTGATGGTCCGAGTCCGGCTCGCAGGCGCAGTCTCTTATTTATTCAAACAAGCTTAAAACCCCGAGCGGGGGAAAGCGCGGGGGGACGCCGCTTCCTCTTGTAACGCCGTCGCACCAGAACCCGGGGAAGTGTGCGAAACCAATTTCACGAAGGTGTGCCTCTTTAATTCCCCGCGCGGCGGACGCTAGCTGGCGATAGATGAAGAGCAGCCGGTCGCGAGCATCGTCACATGCGGCAATCACCCCCCCCCCCCCCCCCCCCCTGCTGCTGGGGGGGGGGGGGGGGGGGGGGGGCTCAGAGCCGCCTGGTCCCAGGCCTGGTTCTGGTCTGTGTTTCAGGGAGATTACCCGTCCCCCCCACGCCCATCTCCTAATGGGCCAAATGAGGCTCCGGGCGCAGGTATGATCCCCCAGGTCCCAGGCCCTGTTGGGTGTGCGCAGCCAGGTGTGTGTGTGTGTGTGTGTATGTGTGTGTTTGTGTGTGTGTTTGTGTGTGTCCCTGGCACGGAGTGACAGAGCCCCCGGTTGGAGGGCCCCAGAATGATCTGTCACAAGAGACCCACACACACAAACAAACACACACAAACACACACACACACACACACACACCTGATGTAATGTGATCCCCCTCCCAGTCCGAGCTCCTTGAGGCTGGTCTACCTTGCCGTGTGTGTGTGTGTGTGTGTGTGTGTGTGTGTGTGTGTCTGCGTGTGTGTGTGTGGGGGGTGGATGTCGGTGTCGGTTCAGCATGTGTGGATGCAGTTGTGTGCATGTTCTGCAGGTGTGTACATGTTCTGTTTGTGTGTATGTGTGTGTGTGTGTGTGTGTGTGTGTGTGTGTGTGTGTTTGTGAAGGTGGGTTTGTGTGTGTGTTTGAGCTTGTCCAGATGTGTGCATGTTGTGTTTGTGTGTGTGTGTCCAGGTGTTTGCAGGTTGTGTGTGTGCGTGTGTGTGTGTTTGTGTGTGTCCAGGTGCATGCATGAGTTGTGTGTGTGTGTGTGTGTGTGTGTGTGCATGATGTGTGTGTGTGGTCTCCTCCTGTGTGCAGGTGTAGCAGAGTGTGTCAGAAAACCCAGCCTGCAAATGTGGCCATGCGTAAACAGTGTTGACCCCTGACCCCTACACCTGCCAACTGCCTGCTGTCCTGGGATCACACGGTCCGTCAACAGCTGATGTCTCCCGACGCGTTGATTCACGATCTCTTCACACATAAAACCATAACACTCCTCCCAGCGCCACCTCCTCTCCCCCGGCCTCAGAGAACAGCTCAGCAGCCTCTTCATCCTCCGGAGGAATAATGATGTCCTCTCAGCCGAGTCGTTCGTCTCTCTCCTCGCTCCTCATTACCATGCGCCGAGAGGAACACAGAAACACAACCTGCCACCCCCCAGCCCACACTCTGCCGTGCTGCTGCTGACCTACAAAACACCAGAGAGACGAGGCCTCAGATCTCCTCCCGAATGCGACGACATTCCCCTCGCGCCACACAGTGGGCCCGCGTGTCACACACTAGACTCTCACAAGCATCAAACACACTCGGCCATCACACAACACACTAGACTCTCACAAGCATCAAACACACTCGGCCATCACACAACACATTGGACTCTCGCAAGCATCAAACACACTAGACTCTCAAGTAACACACTAGACCATCACGCAACACATTGGACTCTCACAAGCATCAAACACACTCGGCCCCTCACATAACACACTAGCCTCTACATTTTAGAGGCTAGTGTGTTATGTGAGGCGCTAGTGTGTTTGATAATGTGTGCTTATCAAATAACACACAGCCCACAAACAGAATCACCAATTGGATCAAAACGAGACCACATTCGTGCCTTCAGGCACTTCACCCTGATTGGTCACATACGCTCGTTATTAATTTAGATTGGAAGAGTGGATTGTCGACTGTATGCTTGTTGAATCCAATTATAAAGGGCTGTTTGTGTAAATATTCTGTTATCTTCAAATGTCATGCCATAACTGGAATGTATTGGCCCTTTCCCAATAGTGATGGAATTTAATTGAATTGGTTATTTCTCTAGTGATTATATTTGCCTTTCACTGAAAGGGGGTGTGTGATTGGCCTGTCCGATGCGATTGGCCCTTCTCTTGAATAATGCTATTGACTTGGCTCTTCTCTGAAGGGACGTGTCTGGGAACATCATTAAATATCAGGACGCGAACAGCGTTTCCCATTCTGCACGAGATCGCTGATGAGGTCTCACGCCGTGCCGCGCCCATGTCTCGGGCTAATGGTCGCTTTATCCGACGACCAAATACGACGGAGTCCGTCTCAATCAGCTGTCGGCTCCGGGATTAACCTCATTGACGCGGGTTTATGAGTGAGGTGCGGGGGCCGCGGGGCGACGACGGAGGTCCTGCCAGCGTTTATCCAAGACGTCTTATTACCCCCCCCCCCCAGGGGCTTCAAGTGGGGGCCGAGGCAGCGTCGTGTTCGGCCACGACTCCGGATTATAGACCGAGGAGCTCTAGCTAATTACATCTGGAGCTGCTTTCACTCAGCATCAACACTGCCTGTCAATGTGCCCTACACACCCGCCCAGCCCGGACGTATCGGACCCACTTCAGTTCAGATCACATACTATCAACAAACAACCAGGCAGAAGAGCTGCTACTGGTTATATGGGCTTCTGGTTAGCTGCTACTGGCTACTGGTTCTACTGGCTAGCTGCTACTGGCTAGCTGCTACTGGCTAGCTGCTACTGGCTAGCTGCTACTGGCTAGCTGCTCCTGGTTCTATTGGCTAGCTGCTCCTGGCTAGCTGCTCCTGGCTAGCTGCTCCTGGCTAGCTGCTCCTGGCTAGCTGCTCCTGGCTAGCTGCTCCTGGCTCTATTGGCTGCTACTGACTAACTGCTACTGGTTATGTTGGCTGCTACTGGTTAGCTGCTACTGGTTATATTGGATGCTACTGGCTAACTGCTAATAGTTAGCTGTTACTGGTTATGTTGGATGGTACTGGTTAGCTGCTACTGGTTATATTGGATGCTACTGGCTAGGTGCTACGGGATAGCTGCTACTGGTTACATTGGGTGCTACTAGCTAGCTGCTACTGGTTATGTTAGCTGCTACAGGTTATGTAAGCTGCTACAGGTTAGGTGCTACTGTTTCTAAAAGCTTCTACTGGTTAGACTAGTTTCTACCGGTTGCTGCTAATGGTTAGCTACTATGTGTTAGCTGCTACTAGGGCTGTCACTTTTTCCAAAAATGAAATTCGAACGAATTTCGAATGTCCATAATTAATTCGAATACATTCGACCCCCCCCCCCCCCCCCCCCCATAGAACTATTAAAAAAAATAAATAATAAGAAACACGACAACGACTGTTGTCGTGTTTCTTTTTATTTCTTGTGGAAATCACGTATACCTACTGAATTCATAACAGCACAGGATAAAAACACATCTTTGATAACACATTTGTAAACACAACAAGAGGAAGCTCCGACACACAAGTGCGGCTGTCTTTTACGCATTAACAATAACTGCTCGGAGCGCGATATGCGGAGCGCATGTCGTCCATGGCACACACAGCCTATATAAACGAACAATCTGTGAGGCCGACCTCCAACACGGCATGCTGCTCTTTTGTACTTGTAAAGAAAATTACAAATAGTCTCGCAGCTCTCCGTTACCGCTGCAGCTGCAGCCGCTACAGGCTGCCCATCGCGCCCAGCGCAGCAGCGGACTTTTCTCCCTGTCGTGTGCGATCAGTGTCGGTCTCCGTTTCAATGAGCTCGTGTGAGAGGCTTTCAGTCACGAGATGTTTCTGTGCAGGGGAAAGGTGGACTAACCGGGAGAAGCGGGGATCCAGGAGGGCCGCTTTATTGAGGAAAAGCCACTCGCCGCTCTCTTCTTTATAGCGCATTTTTACAGTTCGAATGGAGAATTACACTTCGAATTCGAACTTTTCACCCCACCTTCGAACGAATATTCGAACTTCGAATAAAAAGTGACAGCCCTAGCTGCTACTGGTTCTATTCGTTATTTGTTTGGTTAGCTGCTACTTACTCTTTGCTGCTACTTCCTAGCTGCAACTAGTTATATTAGCTACTACTGGTTAGCTGCGACTTGTTAGATTAGCTGCTATTAGTTTGGTTAGCTGCTACTGGTTACACGAGCTGCTACACGCCAGCTTTTACTCAGCATCTTGGCAGATAGTTAAACAGTTGTGTAAACTTAATGACTCATCAGAAGACCTAATGAGGGGGAGGTTGTGTTTTGTGCTTAACGAGCGAAGAGGCGGGACCTGGTGGGTGAGTGATGTCATCTCGTCTATCATCCCGCGCCTGATAGACGACCAGAAGCCTTCATTAACCGACCGGGCGTCTGAGCTCATCCCTGGTCAATAGAGACGTCATGAACCCGTCCTGCCGCGTCCACAGTCGATCCACGCTAGCACTAC
>NC_082404.1:16351550-16355692 GCF_031168955.1 Gadus macrocephalus
GGTAGGGATGCAGAGGAATGCTCCGGAGACGAGTGATTGTGTGAGAATAGGAGCTAATTGCCGGCTTTATGAAGGACACATTTCAGGCCAGGGTCGTAAAGCGCTGCATTATTTATCCCGGGCTAACGCTGCTGTACTTAGGGATGTTTAAAAGGAAATTAAGCGCAATTTGTTGCCTTTCCTGCGAGCGGAAATGGGCCCGTGATGGTGCTCGGAGAGACGCAGTGGGTTAGATGAGGTGATCAGAGAGGGATCGTACTGCTGTCGGACCAGGCTGTTACAGACCGCTACACAGTGCACTACCCCTCACCTGAGACCTCTACAGAGAACAGTACACCCCATTATGAAGATGTGCTAGTCAGGTGTCAAGTTAAAACTAATCTGGTTTATCTATAGATCAAAACTAACCTGGTTTACATTGCCCTAGTCTAACTGTCGATGAAATTGACCTAGTTAAACTAATCTGGTTTATCTATAAATCACAACTAACCTGGTCTAACTGAGATAGTCTACACCAGGGGTCATCATATATTAGATTAGATCATCGAAAGATCGATCTGTTTTGGCCGAATGGAGAGGGGTGAAGAAAAAGATAAACATCCCCAATTCTCACGAAACTAAACTGGAGCTCGACTAATTCAACCATTTGCGCTGGAAGCTTTAAGACTTCCCTGTGATATTGCGAGTGCCCTTTCCACGGGCAGGGTGGATGTTTTGAAGTGTCATTATTTATCATTACAGCTCTCCCCCTCAGCAAGAATCCATTAGTATCTTAAAGGTACCTTCCAGGATTTATAGACTGAGTGCTGGGTCCGGGGGCTGTAATCTAGATCAATGTGGGAAGGCTGAGGTGTAACCAAGCGTGTAGTCGGTAGGCAGGGCATGCCTTCGCCCGATGCTCTCTCCCTCCTCAGCCCTTTATCAGGATCACCCCCGCATTACTATACATGGTCCTGATGCTGAGGTCGCCGCGACTACCATCAGCATCACATCGTCCCCACGGGAACCAGGGTACTCCAGATGGAGTGGATACCAAAGTCTATAATATTTATTGTAGAGTAGGACGAGGCGGGCATAGTCTAGACTGTTTATTTACGGTTATCCTATCTTTCCATGAATTCCACATTTATCCTCCTACCCCCCCGTTCCCCCAGACGTAGGGAAGTGTTGCGATGAATCACGGTATTTCCAAACTCCTGCACAACAGTTCCACCACAGCGTTGAAGACCATTGTGTTTTTACATTTTTTTCGGGGGGGGGCCGTTTTGCCGGAAGGCAGCGGAGGAGAGAGACAGGTTCCATACATCATTGTTCTGGGGCATTACCGGGCTTAATGAAGTGTTACACACAAGCACTTAGTTTTGTCATAAAGAGAGCAGGGGAGCGAGCGGACCGTCTTCGGGCCAAGTGCCTGAAATTACAGCGGGCAGTTTAGCAGGAAGCCCTCCTCTCCCTACGCTTTATATTTCACTTTTAGGGGCCCAGAGAGCGAGCCGTGAGAGAGGGTTTGCAGCCCCGGGCCTGTTAGTATTCTGGGCACGCGGTGGTGGCGGCGGCGGCGGCGGCTGCTGCTCTTGGTTTGTGTCTGCCTCCGAGTCGACTCCTCTCGGGATCGGTGTTGACTCACCCCCAGGAGGCAGGGGCGCGGCGCAGGGGCATGCGGGGGTTCATCGCCCCGCCCGACGCCGCGGGAAGGAGGAGCAGGTGCAGCTGGAGCTCGTCGTTCAGAGACGCAGTCCCCTTCAAGGTGATCCTGCCCACCACCGGCTCAGACGGTTGGTGGAGTGAGATGTGGAGCTTCACTCCTTGGTGCCGGAGAGAGGGGAGGGAGAGGGAGAGGGAGAGAGAGAGAGGGGAGAGAGAGAGAGAGAGGGAGAGAGAGAGAGGGGAGAGAGAGAGAGAGAGGGGAGAGAGAGAGAGAGAGAGAGGGGAGAGAGAGAGAGAGAGAGAGAGAGAGAGAGAGAGAGAGAGAGAGAGAGAGAGGGGGGGAGAGAAGAGAGAGGGAGAGAAGAGAGGGGGGAGAGAGAGACTGACTGACTGACTGACTGAACTCCCCTCATGTTTCAAAGTGACAACATTGATTTAGGTAGTGTCAACAAACCTGAGTGGAATACATATTATTATATACGGTTCAGTTAAGGTAGTGATAGATGGTAGGGATGTGTTTTATATAAGAGAGATGTATTGAGATGGTAGATATGTGTTTAGGGGGTGGAGATGGATCTCAGATGTACCAGGATAGATCAGGAGCAGGGCCCCCGGGGGAAGGGGGGGGATTAGGGGTTGGGTTGCGGATTATGATGAATGACTCCGGTGACTAAATGTGGGTTGTTTGTTTTGCAGTCGAGCTGTACTGGATGCAGCCTGCAGCCATCTAATTGGTTCTTTTAGGCTTGATGTGACATGTCATTATAGTGTGGCTCCTCTGTCCCAGAGACACAACTCCCCCGTCTGATTGGAAACTAAAATAGGTGACATCGTTTGGAACGGATGTGTTCATCCAGAGGAGCTTTGTGTGTAGCCCTGGAGGCTGACGTCAACGTGGCCATCGGAAAGAAAACGATCATCTTTCAAAAGAAGGATGTTTATATTTTGCATCTCTAACAAACGTTACCCTTTCAACGAGGTTAGCAGGGGTTTAACCAATCACAACACGTTAGTGTGAGTGTGTGTGTGTGTGTGTGTGTGTGTGTGTGTGTGTGTGTGTGTGTGTGTGTGTGTGTGTGTGTGTGTGTGTGTGTGTGTGTGTGTGTGTGTGTGTGTGTGTGTGTGTTCAACAGACAAGGTGAGTCCTGTTTATGAGGCATGACAGTGTGGTGATAATCGAGTCTGTCTGTCTCTCTTTCTCTCCGTCTCTCTCTCTCTGTCCTGCGTCTGTCTCTCTGTTTCTCCCTCCTTCTCAACATCCGTCTCTCTTTCTGTCTCTTTCTCTGTCTCTTTCTCTATCTCTCTGTTTGTCTCACCCTCAGTCACTCGATCTGTCAGTGTGGCCAATGTCTGTATTAAAAACTGTATTATACTGGGAAACTATTAGTTTCCGAGTGTTTAATTTCTCTCCTCCAATCTATTTTGGGTGGTGTTATTGACAGGAGATTGGTTTAAAACACCAGTCACTTCGTCTGGGGAGTTCCACGGCTTGTCAGAGAGAGAGCCAAGACAGGGAAAATAAGTCACACATGAAATTAAATATTCATCTTCATTCTGCTTTGAAATCAGAGTGTTGATGTTTGTGCTCTTCGTTCGTAGCCGGGCTGAAAACAATCTTGACAAATGTACACATTTCAAACTTGATGTGTGTGTGTGTGTGTGTGTGTGTGTGTGTGTGTGTGTGTGAGTCATGCTCTAGAGTATGATGCGAGGTACAGGGATGTGTATGCATGCGTGTGTGTGTGTTTGTGTGGTTAGCGGTGTAGTGAATCGATGCGTCTGTGTGCGTGTGTGTGTGTGTGTACATGTGTGTGTCATGTTCTGTGTGATGTGACGTAAAGTGATGTGTGTGTGTTTGTGGTGAGCAGGGTAGTACAGTGTGTGTGTGACTATGTATACGTGTGTATGAGTGTCTGTGTGTGTGTGTGTGTGTGTGTGTGTGTGTGTGTTTCATGACTAATTTCTCTTTCTTTGGTCCGGTGTGTCTCCAAGGGGCTCATTACAACCCCTACTGCCTCCTGTTGGTGAGAAGACTCTCACGTAACTGCTGCTCTGCCTGTCCATTAGATAGACAGCAGGGGGGAGAGTTAGAGAAGAGATAGAGTAGAGATACCATAGAGTAGAGATAGAGGGGAGATAACATAGAGTAGAGAGTGAAGATAAGATAGAGTGGAGATAACATAGAGTAGAGAGTGAAGATAAGAGAGTGGAAATTACATAGAGTAGAGATAAAGGGGAGATAACATAAAGTAGATATAGAGTGGAGATAACATTGAGTAGAGATAGAGTGGAGATAACATAGAGTAGAGATATAGTTGAGATAAGATAGAGTGGAGATAGAGGGGAGATAACATAGAGTAGAGAGTGAAGATAAGATAGAGTGGAGATAACATAGAGTAGAGATAGAGTCGAGATAACATAGAGTAGATATAGAGTGGAGATAACATAGAGTAGAGATAGAGGGGAGATAACATAGAGTAGAGATAGAGGGGAGA
>NC_082404.1:16358292-16373292 GCF_031168955.1 Gadus macrocephalus
CCGTCTTTAAATGACATACCAGCCTCTGGTTCATCTGTGTTGAACTCCTTCTGGGCTCATGGCCGTCTCCGTCTTCAGACGCAGCTCAGAGATGCTCTCCAGCACACCTCCGGGGGTGGAGCTGTTTGGGAAGGAGTCGATGCTTTTTGGGTTAGGGTAGAATCCAGCGCAGTCTCAGCTGATCCGGTTTGTTTGCTTGTTTTCATGGCTGCTGCGCGCTGCGTCTGTGGGCCAATTTGTTTAATATCTGGCAACTCTGAGAATATTGAATCACATTCACACACAGGCAAAAACGAAAAAAAAAAAAACACAACGTTGCCACGGGAACGGCCATGCCGCAGGAGAACATACTAGTTCTCAGTTTTCTACAACATGTTCTCATTCATTTTTTGATTTTGTTAGGTTGCATCATCTGCAGAAATTCAAGTTGGATTTTCCCACTAAAAGAGACATGTATGTCAGAGAGGACATGCAACTAAAACTCTCTTGATGTAACAAAGCATCCAATTAGCTTAGTAACATGCTAAGATAAATCTCCCTTCATTTGACTCTGACCTTTGAAGCTACAAAGTGTGTGTTTGCATGCGTGTGCGCGTTTGTATAGTGGTGTAGGTGTGTTTAGCGGGATGAGTGCGTGCCTGCATTGATGTATCTATAATGGGTGTGTGTGTCTATATAGTCATGTGTGTGCTTGTGTGTATATTGGTTTGTGTGTGTTTATAGTGGTGTGTGCCTGCATGCGTGTGTGTATAGTGTGATGTGTGTGTGCCTGCGTTTGTGTTTCTATAGTGGTGTGTGTCTGTGGTCAAAGTGGGGTGTGTGTGTGTAAACAGGTGCGTTTCTGTGTGTGTATGGTCGTGTATGTGTGTATAGCGGTGTGTGTCTGCGTGCGTGTGTGTATAATAGTGTGTGTGTGTGTGTGTGTGTGTGTGTACAATGGTGTGTTTCTGAGTGTGCGTATAGTTGTGTTTGCGTGCGTGTGTGTGTACAGTTTGTCTGCGTGCGTGTGTGTACAGTGGTGTGTGTGCGTACTGCCTGTATCTGAAGTCATGTAGTCATGGTGGCTCCTCTAAAGATTATCACCACACACGACGATGTAATTACCGTCTGACAGAAACTGAATTAGCCGTCTCTGTACTGACGCTGGCTGCTACTGTTCAGATAGCGGCTCGAGTGGGGGAATAGAAAATGAAAAGATAAAATTAAAACGATGACAGGCGACTCTTGAGCACTCTGTTCTGAGAAAGACCTCGGAACCACACAGTATTATTAGTGTTACTATTAGTGGGGATGGCCTGGCATTTAACAGGGGTCTGCAAAACATATTGACTAAATGTTATTACCGGGTTTATTTATGGGTTTTGGGAGTATTGAACATAGAAGAGGGTTCAAATGGAAGGGAAGGAGGGAGGAAGAGAGGGAGGGAGGGAGGGAGGGAGAGAGGACGGGAGGGAGGGAGGAGACCTCGTCAATCACGTTCTTAATCATCAGTGTGGTTTTTCTTCAGGTAGCATCTTAAAAAATAAATGAAGCAATTAATTAGTTACAGTTGTTTGAGTGTGAAAGTGTCAACTAATTAGCTTCCATCCATTCCCAGATGTTTACAGTACTTTGGGTTAGTGCCGGCTGATGTTTTGGTGTAGTAAGAGCAGATAATAGAATAGTGAATGAGAGAGATCATGGAGAGAACAGCACGCTGCTGAACTCACTTCACATGACTCTGTGCGTGCTCCACGAGGCAGCGGTCTCTGCCAGCGGAGCGGCAGAAGGCCTTCGGCCCGGGCGGCGTTACGCAACAAACCCAGCAGTGTCCTCGGGCAGGGCAGGGGTCAGACCGGGACAAAACGGGGGGTTGAACGTTCTTAAAACAAACAGGAGGTGTAAACATCCTTGAACCAAACGGGTGAACCACAGATGATGGCCGGCAGGGCTCTGACGATAACTCGGCGGTCGTTTGGCCCCCTCACCCACACGGAGTCAGAACTCAGTAGGGCTGGGGGGGAGGTCGCCACCGTGGCCTTGGGTTGTGGACGTTGGTTTTCTGTAGGACGTGGAAACATGCTGGACTGAAATTCACTGGAATAATAGAACCAATAGGAGGAGAGACTGATGAGTTCTAACCAATAGGAGGACAGACTGATGAGCTCTGGCCAATAGGAGGACAGACTGATGAGCTCTAACCAATAGGAGAACAGATTGATGAGCTCTAACCAATAGGTGGCAGACTGATGAGCTCTGACCAATAGGAGGACAGACTGATGAGCTCTGACCAATAGGTGGAAAGCCTGATGAATTCTAACCAATAGGAGAACAGACAGATGAGCTCTAACCAATAGGAGGACAGACTGATGAGCTTTGACCAATAGGAGGACAGACTGGTGAGCTCTAACCAATAGGAGGACAGACGAATGAGCTTTGACCAATAGGAGGACAGACTGGTGAGCTAGCATCCCCTGCTAACATATCTTGCTAGCTTCTCCTGCTAGCTTTTCCTACTGGCATATCATGCTAGCTTCTCCTGCAATCTTTTCCTGCTAGCTTATCCTGCTAGCATCTCCTGATAGCTTCTCTTGCTTGCATCACATGCTAGCCTCACCTGCTAGCTTCTCCTGCTAGCATCACCTGCTAGCATATCCTGCTAGCTTGTGCTGCTAGCTTCACCTGCTAGCTTCTCTTGCTAGAACCAATCAACCAGTTAGAACCACTAGCGATGGAACCAGTATAAAACTGTAACCAGGAAATCTTCTACCTAGGTAACATCTTCATTCACAGTCCATATCTCGCCCCTCCATGTGAGTCAAGGAGCCGGCGTGTATTATTATTATCCTCATCGTTCTAATTATTACTATGACTTTATTATTATGACAAGCGATGGGTTTGAAGTGAACCAACACTGCTGGTTTCTTTTGGCCTCTTGGCAACGGCTCTGTCATCTCCCTGACTCCCACTGGGCAGAAGGTGTCCGTGGTTTAATCGAAATATCAAAATATCCATAAAGCGAGCTATATAACTATTAGCCTGTGATAAACCCGGGCCTCTGTTGCCACGCATTGGCTCTGTTGCCATGGCATCCATTCAGCCTCAACGGCGTGTGTTTGATGTGTGGCAGTGATCTGGGCGCACTATGGCCTGAGAAGAGTGGAGGAGGAGAGAGGAGAGGAGGAGAGAGGTGAGAGGAGGAGGAGTGAGGAGGGAGGAGGAGAGAAGACTGGGAGAGAAGAGGGGGGAGGAGGAGAGAGGGGTGAGGAAGAGGAGGAGGAGGAGGAGAGATTAGGAGGGGAGAGAGATGAGGAGGAGGCAAGAGGTGAGGAGGAGAGAGAGGTGAGGAGGAGGAGGAGGAGGAGGAGAGAGATGAGGAGGAGGAAGAGGGAGAGAGGGGAGAAGGAGGAAAATAGGAGAAATAAGGGGAGAGAGTCTGGATGATGATGAGGTCCGACAGCCACTAACCCCTCCATGCTTTAGTGACTTAATAACGGTGTGGTTTTATCATAACGTCCGGCGCATCTCTCTGCTCTAATGACTCCATTAGCATGTGTAGCGGTAGCGACTATGCTAACATCACCACCTTCATTAAGTGCTCTCCTTAATGAAGGACCTGTCCTCGTTATTTCATTAGCTCGAGGATGGATCGAGATGCTGACCTGGCCCTGCCCGGCAGGAGAGACACCTGCTCCATGTCCTTTTGCTTCAGGTCTTGCTTCAGGCACTGGTTCAGGTCCTGGTTCAGGTACTGGTCCAGGTGTTAGTCCAGGTCTTGCTTCGGGTAATTATTCACGGTTCAAATCTTGGTTCAGGTCTTGGACTTGGTGTTCAGGTCATGGTCACATGGTCCTCTGATCACATGGTCTGATCACATGGTTCTGGACTACAGTCAGAAGGGATCTTTTGATCTGAGTGTTGGAGGGAGGAGGGGAGGGGAGGGGGGAGAGGGGGAGGGGGAGGGGGAGGGATGTAGGAGGGCTGGATACAGACTACAAGAACCCCCTCCTCAGTGGAGGGGGTTCACTATCCCTCTCTCTCTCTCTCTCTCTCTCTCTCTCTCTCTCTCTCTCTCTCTCTCTCTCTCTCTCTCTCTCTCTCTCTCTCTCTCTCTGTGTGTGCCTGTCTCTCTCTCTCTCCTACTGTCTGTGTAGCTGTCTGCGAATTGTATTTCTGGATGATAAAACCCAGAGCCTGTGTGGGGGGTCTGATCCCGGTGAATCAGCCACCAACTGTCCACCAGAACATGATTTGTAATCAAAGAACAAACAGTGTCCGTTCATAAAGGGAGGTATGCACTATGCTTCCATGAACATCATCTTAATTCACTTTGTCCTTGGAGGACAAGAATCTCTGTACCTCACTAGAAGAAATCTCCTCCTCTCTTCCCTTCCTCTCCTCTCCCCTCCTCTCCTCTTCCTCTCCTCTCTTCTCCCTCTCTTCATCTCCTCTCTCCTCCTCCTCTCCTATCTTATCCTCTCCTCTCTCCTCTTCTCCTCTCCTCTTTTCTCCTGTTTGAGAGGTGTGTTGGGTTTAGTGATGGGGTCAGCTAGTTAGGAGGTGTGTTGGGTTTAGTGATGGGGTCAGCTAGTTGGGAGGTGTGTTGGGTTTAGTGATGGGGTCAGCTAGTTGGGAGGTGTGTTGGGTTTAGAGATGGGGTCAGCTAGTTAGGAGGTGTGTTGGGTTTAGTGATGGGGTCAGCTAGTTGGGAGGTGTGTTGGGTTTAGTGATGGGGTCAGCTAGTTGGGAGGTGTGTTGGGTTTAGTGATGGGGTCAGCTAGTTGGGAGGTGTGTTGGGTTTAGTGATGGGGTCAGCTAGTTGGGAGGTGTGTTGGGTTTAGTGATGGGGTCAGCTAGTTGGGAGGTGTGTTGGGTTTAGTGATGGGGTCAGCTAGTATAGAGGGATTATATTCTATTCAATTGACTTCAACATCAAACTCACAGCAACAGTTAAGTGATCATTGGAGAACATATCTATAGATATAGATATATGTTATCAAAGTTGCGAGGGAGGTAGGGATTTTTAGAGGCAGGTAGTAGAGAGGAAGGTAACTAGGGGGAGAGGTAGGGAGAAGAGAGAGAGGTGAGGAGGGGAGACAGAGGTGAGGAGGGGAGAGAGGTTGGGAGGAGAGAGAAAGGTTGGGAGAGGAGACAGAGGTGAGGAGGGGAGAGAGGTCCTTCACGTCTATGAAATTAGAGCTACTTACAGGTTAAAGGACCACTGAAGTGTTTTCCTCAGTAATTACAGGAGCGTCTCTGCTCTCCTTTGGGGAACGGCTACATGGTCACACTCAGCGGACGCGGCGCCTCGCTTCGTCACTCTGAGTGAATCTTGGGTCAAATCCGCCATCAGTAGACAGCGAGCGGCAGACTATTTCACGCTCCAGCGGCCTTGAAGAGGGGGCAGACCGGCAGCACATCTTGAGGACAAACACCTTGTGATGCTCCCCAGTTAACAGCATGGATAACCCCTAACAGCAGGGCGCGCAGCTAACAGCAGGGCGCGCAGCTAACTGCAGGGCGCGCAGCTAACTGCAGGGCGCGCAGCTAACAGCAGGGCACAACGCTAGTAGCAGGGCTCACCGCTAACAGAAGGGCTCACAGCTAACAGCTAACAGCCGGGCTCACAGCTAACAGCTAACAGCCGGGCTCACAGCTAACAGCTAACAGCAGGGCTCAAAGCTAGTAGCAGGGCTCACCGCTAACAGCAGGGCTCACTGCTAACAGCTAATAGCAGGGCTCACCACTAACAGCAGGGCTCACAGCTAACAGTTTGGCTAACACTTAATAGCAAGGTTCACTGCTAAAAGCTAACAGCATGGATAACCCCTAACAGCAGGGTGCACAGCTAACAGCAGGGTGCACAGCTAACAGCAGGGCTCACTGCTAACAGCAGGGCTCACAGCTAACAGCAGGGCTAGCAGCAGGGCTAACCGGTAACAGCAGGGCTCACAGCTAACAGCTAATAACAGGGCTCAACACTAACAGCAGGGCTCACAGCTAACAGTTTGGCTAACACTTAATAGCGTGGCTCACTGCTAACAGTTAACAGCATGGATAACCCCTAACAGCAGGGCTCACCGCTAACAGCAGGGCTCACAGGTAGCAGCAGGGCTAACCGCTAACAGCAGGGCTCACAGCTAACAGCTAACAGCAGGGCTCACAGCTAACAGCTAACAGCAGGGCTCACAGCTAACAGCTAATAACAGGGCTCACCACTAACAGCAGGGCTCACAGCTAACAGTTTGGCTAACACTTAATAGCGTGGCTCACTGCTAACAGTTAACAGCATGGATAACCCCTAACAGCATGGCTCACAGCTAACAGCAGGGCTAAAGGTCATGTGTAGGGTTATGTAAGTAAATATGAGGCTACCCTATTCTACACTGTTATTCTACGCTATGTGATGCTATGCGATGCTACTCTGTTATGCTATGTTACTTCATGTAATTCTACACTGTTGCTATGCTATGTTGAACTATGTTATTTAATGAAATGCTACACTATGTTTAATATAATGCTATGCTTTATCATACTACTTTGTATTCATCCGGAGCAGCACTTCTCTCTTCCCCCTCATCTTCGAGGTCCCTCGTTAGTAGCGACATGCTATTACAGGCTAGCCACCTGCTAATTGGCTAAATGAGAGAGAGGAACATGTGGAGCGACCCAATAAGCATAACTAGGTCCCCAGCCAACCCAGAACCTTTAATCAGCCCCCTACTTCACACTCTGTGAGTGCGTGTGTGTGCGTGTGTGTGTGTGTGTGTGTATGTGTGTGTATGTGTGTTTCTGTCTAGATGTGTGTGTGTGTGTGTGTGTATGTATGTGTGCATGTGTGTGTGCGTGTGTGTGTGTTTGAGTGGATGTCTGTGTGTGCAAGTGCACGCGTGTGTGTGTTTGTATAGATGTCTGTGTGTGTGCGCATGTGTGTTTGTCTGTATGTGTGCCGTGCGTGTGTGTGTGCGCTTCAGTGCAGATGCGTACGTGCGTGCGTGTGTGCGCGCTTGCGCGTGTATATGCCTAATGTATGCATGCGTGCACGTTGGCTTGTGCGAGCGTGCGTGCGTGTGTGCATGGGCGTGCAGTACTACAGGACTGCCGCAGATCTGAGATCAGAGCGGTAGAGCTCTCAGCCTGGGTACCACGAGGCTCTGATCCACGCCATTCCTCCCGGCCCCTAGCCCTGTTTACTCCTTCATCAACCATCAAGTGGACCATTATTCAACCCTTATTTGTGACAAAGTGGATGCATATTGTGAGTTGGAGGGTGACTGCGGTACCAGAGAGATAAAACAGACCAGATCGTCTCCGGCGCCTCCGGAAACTCCAGTAGCTCAGACAATAAATGATTTGATTTGGCTGGGATTGATTTTGAAGCGGAACCAACCGTTTTCTCTTCAGACTTCCCTACCTGTGGCGATTTGCCGGTCCAGAGTCGACCTACAAAGCTGCTCCAGAGACAGAGTCGATGAACGCAAGGAGTGCATTCACATCCTGTCAGGCCGGTACCTAAGAACAAGAGCGTTCATCGTTTTCTTATTTAAGCAGAAACATTGAGATGGTCAACCCAACAGAGAGAGAATCAGCAGCCTGCTTTACTGCTGTTAATAAACTAAAGATATTGACACACCCATCATTCAGCAGACACACTGTATTCTTCCCTGTTGTGATCACTGTCCGCTACAAATCGCTTCTAAATGGATTTCATATTTATAAAATATTCTATATTGATGTATTATTCAAATACGTATACCCTTTATGGTCTAACACTCGGGCCCTACAACCACACCCATAACAACCTTTTCCCTAAAAACGTGTGCTCCTGAAACCTGACCCCTAGCAACCAGACCCCTAGCAACCTGTTGTCTAGTGACCCTTGTCATAGTATACCTGTGCCCCTTGCAATTTGCTCCCTAGCAACCTGTTCCCTAGCAACCTTCTGCCTGGCAACCTAGGAGGTAAACAACTGGAGTAGGTAAACAGCACTGGACCTACAGACAGAAGGTAGACAACACTGGACCTACAGACAGAAGGGAAACAACACCAGACCTACAGACAGAAGGTAGACAACACTGGACCTACAGACAGAAGGTAAACAACACCAGACCTACAGACAGAAGGTAAACAACACCAGACCTACAGACAGAAGGGAAACAACACCAGACCTACAGGCAACACTGGTTCTACAGGGGGTAGAAGGTGTTCCTTCTCTCAGAGGTCTACCCCTCTCCAGGCTCAGAAGGTCTGTTGTCTGATGGTTTCTTCGTTCTTCTGGTTCCACTGCAGCAGAATGAGGATTTCTCCGGAGCAGAAAGCTGTGTGTTTGTCTGTTCTGTGGCTCATGCCGACCTCGTGCATTGTAGACCAAGAGAAGCATCTCTGTTCATCTGGCAGGCGGACACCAGGTGAATAATGAGAGCCTGCGTCTCCTTTTGTAATGTAAAGTGTCCGAACCCTCTGAGGAAACGGAGAAAAGGCTGAACAACACAGGGAAGGTAAAACCTGTCTTATGAAAGACCAATTATGAGCGGAGATATCGAGTTTTTGGCCTCCATGAATAAAATATACCTCATCTGCTTTATGGATAGAACTGTAGCCCTGCATGTGAAGTGAGTCCTAACCCTGGTGTGTTTATTATGGTCTGGGCCGGTAACTATGGTGTGTTCATTATGGTATTGTACGGCATCTATGGTGTGTTTATTGTGGTCTGGTCCGGCTACTTTGGTATTTGTATTGTGACGATGTTTAATATGGTGGCTATGGAGTGTTTATTATGGTCTGGGTGCTGCTGACTCCAAACTGCCGAGGCAGGCCCGTCAGAGGGCCCTGGGTGGACCCCAGAAGGTAAATTAACTGTTGACACGTAGTTCTTCATAATCCCTCATTAAAGCTCATTAAACAGACTCTGTTTGGCTGGTCAATGAGCCGCTGGATAAACGTCGCACTGCACTTAGCTCGTATTGACGGAGCAATACATAAAACATTGATGCTGGTGTCCATCTGGCCAACCTCTCTTCTCTGGCATCAGCCCAGCGCTGATACAGACCTACCTCAGAGACCCGATCCATACTGTACCATCAATACTGTACTGTCATATCCAGTGAGAACACCTGGTAGACTACGTCTATGATGTATCCTTTCTGTCATATATCCCGTGAAAACACCTAGTCGACGCACTATAAACATCTTCAAACTGTCTACCATAGCTTCAATATTAAACTACAAGTCTCACATCTTCTCTCCTCGATTCACACTCCTCTCCTCTCTCATCCCTGCTCTCCTCCGCTTCACACATGAAGGCAGCGTTTGGTAGCTGACGTCGCTACAGTTAATACATCCTCCATATCCATCGCTCTGTGTGTGTGGAAACACGTCTACCGTGTAGCGGGACGAGCCTGCCTTAACGGGAGGCTCCACGGTGGTCTTCCATCGGTGTGTTTAGATCTCATCACGCGGTGTGCTTTGTGAGGCCGGTGCAGGAGGTCCATTCTGATCTGTTGGCCCCAGACAACAATTCATCCTAATAATAATAAGCGCCTCGACCCGCTTCCACACAGCTGCAAGCCGGGAAGTCTTGTCACTTAGACTAGATATTCCTACATTAGGTAGATCTACGTCTCTACATCTCTATAATAGGTATATCCATCTGTTGTTCTCTCTTTAGCTCTTTATCTACATTAGATGCATGTGTCTACACCTCAATATATCAATGTTTCTACATTATGTTTATCTATTTCTCTACGTATCTATGTCTCTACATCTATGTGTCTACATGATGTATAGGTACGTGTCTACATCTCTACATATCTCTGTCTACATTATGTATATCTATGTGTCTATATCTCTGTATATCTATGTGTCTATATCTATGTGTCCACATCTCTGTATATCTATGTGTCTACATTATGTATATCTTTATGTCTACTTCTCTATGCGTCTACATGATGTATATCTACGTGTCTGCATATCTATGTGTCTACCTGATGTTTATCTGTGTCCACATCTATGTGTCTACATGATGCATATCTATCTGTCTACCTCTCTATGTGTCTACATGATGCAGATCTTTGTGTCTTCTTCTCTATGTGTCTACATGATGCATATCTATGTGTCTACCTCTCTATGTGTCTTTGTGATGTATATCTATGTGCCTACCGATGTATCTATCTGGTCACTGGAGGAACCCGGCAGGTGTGTCTGCGGCTGATGAGAAGCTGCTGTTGTTTCTCCTGAGTGTTCCTCCTGCTTCAGACCAGTCTCTGCTGCTCCTCCCGCCGACTGCATCAGGCTGGGAGGGCTGGGAGGGCTGGGAGGGCTGGGCTAACACAACACTCCGGCCGTCTCTCTGTCTCTCTCCATCGTACTGTTTAGCAGAGAGAGAGAGAGAGAGAGAGAGAGAGAGAAATGTGGTGTGGACAAAGGAGTCGTATCGACCGGAGGCCACCAGGATACGTCTTGCTTCATAATGTATCTGAAGGGAAGTACTCCTCCTAAGTCATCTCAGAGAGAGAGAGAGAGAGAGAGAGAGAGAGAGAGAGAGAGAGAGAGAGAGAGAGAGAGAGAGAGAGAGAGAGAGAGAGAGAGAGAGAGAGAGAGAGAGAGAGAGAGAGAGAGAGAGAGAGAGAGAGAGATGATTGGATTGAGAGTAGGGTTTGGGTTAATTACAAAATGATGGCCGGATAGGGAGAATGAAAGAGAGAGATTCTTTTCTTAGAATGAGAGAGAGAGAGAGCGAGGGAAAGAGGTATGTTTCTGAGAATGGGAGACTTAGAGCGTTGCTTTACTGAGAATAGCAGAAGGGCGCGATGATAATACACCTCATCTTCATGGCTTGCGGTCTATTTGTGAGGCAACAACGCAGACAATAAGAGAGGAGTTGCATGGGAGGCTCACAAGAGCGACTGAGTTCTACTGTTCTCTGGGACGCCACGGCCCTGAACATAGAAACACTTTGGATTCCACGCAGGTCTGACTTTGAGCCGCTAAGCTCTTGACTTAATGTTTGCCAAGCCACTCAGGGGCTTGTTAATGGAAGCACCTTGACCCCTGGAAACACCTGCTGCTGGGAGTCCAGGCGCCACCTCCTCATTATTCCACCAGAGACACTCTGTGCCGAGAGACAGAGGAGAAAGTTTCACTGTGGATTGAATCTTGAGGCACACCTTGCAATGTCCTCCGGACACTTCAGGACTCAGACCTAACCAATAGATCCCTGTTACGCTATTCAGACCTAACCAACAGATCCCTGGTAGACTCTCCTCAGACCTAACCAACAGATCCCTGGTAGTTGTCCACCTAACCAACAGATCCCTGGTAGACTCTCCTCAGACCTAACCAACAGATCCCTGGTAGACTCTCTTCAGACCTAACCAACAGATCCATGGTAGTTGTCCTCAGACCTAACCAACAGATCCCTGGTAGACACTATTCAGACCTAACCAACAGATCCATGGTAGACTCTCTTCAGACCTAACCGACAGATCCCTGGTAGACACTATTCAGACCTAACCAACAGATCCCTGGTAGACTCTCTTCAGACCTAACCGACAGATCCCTGGTAGACTCTCTTCAGACCTAACCAACAGATCCCTGGTAGACACTATTCAGACCTAACCAACAGATCCCTGGTAGACACTATTCAGACCTAACCAACAGATCCCTGGTAGACACTATTCAGACCTAACCAACAGATCCCTGGTAGACACTATTCAGACCTAACCAACAGATCCCTGGTAGACTCTCTTCAGATCTGACCAATAGATCCCATGGACACTCCACAGACCTTACCAACAGATCCCTGGTTGACGCTCCTCAGACCTAACCAGCAGATCCCTGCTTGACACTATTCAGCCCTAACCAACAGATCACTGGTAGACACTATTCAGACCTAACCAAAGATCCCTGGTAGACTCTTCAGACCTAACCAACAGATCCCTGGTAGACTCTTCAGACCTAACCAACAGATCCCTGGTAGACTCTTCAGACCTAACCAACAGATCCCTGGTAGACTCTTCAGACCTAACCAACAGATCCCTGGTAGACTCTTCAGACCTAACCAACAGATCCCTGGTAGACTCTTCAGACCTAACCAACAGATCCCTGGTAGACTCTTCAGACCTAACCAACAGATCCCTGGTAGACTCTTCAGACCTAACCAACAGATCCCTGGTAGACACTCCAAAGGCCTCACTAACCGAGACAGAGTCTCTAATCAAATACTATTTTCTGCTTAGGAAGGTTCTTATCTAGAGTAAATGACCCAGAAGTATCAATGTTTTTATCCATGATAAGAGCTGTTCTGATCTAAATAGAGAAAGGTTCTTCAACAATAATTATCTTCATACAATCCCACTCATTGGGATCCATCTCCATGAATAAGAGCGACAGGTGGCAGAGCTTGGCAGACATTCCCAATGTGGTAACCATTTCGTCTCACTTTTGTTGCTGTCTGCCTTAATTCCCTCTTTTATTTCCATTCCAACCTTGGTGATGAAGTGGTGTTTTTGACGCATTTATGCATGAACATGAACATGGTTAAAGTATCTAAAATGAAATTTATTTTAAGGGGCATTTTTTTTTCCACCACGGCTGACCCAAGGACCATAACATCTGCCTTTGCATAATGACGACGCTTGTTGTAGGTGCAGTCGGACAATGACCTAGCCTAGTGTTATTCAACTGAGGCCCCTTTTGTTACTCTAAGGTAGTTCTGTATCTCTCCGCCAGGGGGCGCTGCTGTCACTCTGAGACCCCGGGGTTTCTTGACGTCAGCAGCTGCTGAACGATTGCGCGGTTCTTGCACTAATGAATGAGCATTATAATTGTATGAGGTTTCGGTTATTATTATTACATGATGTTTGTGTTGTTATTATTACGTGATGTTGGTGCATTATGATCCGGTTGGCCTCCGACGAGGAGAGGAAATTAATCCCTGGTTTGTGTGATGAGGTCCATGTAGAAACAAAAATGATGTGTTATCTGCATTATTGCTATATATAGTATTATTATCCATATTATGTATTTTTTTTGTAACTGAGGGTGTATCCTTTATCATCAGTTAAATCCATTGATCAGTTGCTGCAGCATTATTCACTATTTATATTCTCGTTATATTATTGAAAATCATTGTATTATTTGCATATTGTTATCTATTCGATAAACAAGCTATCTATTATTCTAACAGATAAAATACTGGCGATAAATAAAATAGGTCAGGTTTTAAAGGCTCATTAATGTGTTTACTCCCCTCAGCCGCCAGGGAGGGGGCGAGCCTTGTAGAAATGCGTTTTCTAGAATGACTTTCGTGTTGACACAAAGACTTACTATTTGATCCATCTACTAAAATATACATAGGCCTGTGTGTTGGGATCATCCTCATTACAATGTCCCCATTATGGCAGATTAATAGTAATGTGATCAGATTTATGTGACAACAGAGAGGGTTCGTCGTTTGGATAGGAGAGCCCTGCTGTGCACTTGTTTTATCACCGCTCCTCTAGCGCCATCTGGCGGACAATATGTGTACATCTAACAGGAGCGGTTGTCTTAAACAAGTCGCATTTACATTTAGGGCATTTAGCAGACGCTTTACTCCAAAGCGACTAGCTATAAGTAAATTTTTCAGAAGAAAGAGAAGCAACAATATATCGCTGTCAGTACAGTAAGGATGTTCATAGATTCAAACACTGACAATCGACAACAACAACAACAACTAAATTAACCCATTCCCTGTTTACAACAAAGATAGCTAGGATAAGATAAATCGCAATATCATGATTTATGACTATTTATCTATGCAGGCTGGAAAGACATTATGGCAATTATTTATCTAGAAAATGAACACATTTCTAACATTGGCAGCTGTAGATACTCTGATATCTTACCCAATAGTTTATTGGCCCATAACTTTCACTTTTATTGGAAACTCTCCCAGTGAAATGTGTTGGTCTTCTGAGGAGCGAAGCCCATAATCTGCAGGGATCCCAGGGGATCTGGGCCGCAGTAAAATTACATTAAATACAGAAGAGGATGCTGAATTGGCCTCACGTCTGCCAGCCAACAACGGTAAACAGTGTTTAAAGTGAAAACCGAGCATGGCGTGTGTGTCTTAGCACTGTAATCCCAGCCCTATTGTGTATGTATATTTAGTTATTATGGTCTGCCTAGAGAGCATTCCGCTGTTGTCATGGTGATGCAGCTGGATCTGATGTCATCGCCGCCTGCCTGTGGCGTCGCTCTCCTCCCTAGCACGAGTCCGTCTTCATGTCCGTCCGTCTGTTTCTCCCTCTGACTCTCCCCTCTCTGACTCCGTCTGTTTGTCTATTGAGTTTAAGGGTTGAAAGGAGTTTATTGGAGTGGCTTTCTCTCTCTCTCTCTCTCTCTCTCTCTCTCTCTCTCTCTCTCTCTCTCTCTCTCTCTCTCTCTCTCTCTGTCTGTCTGTCTGTCTGTCTGTCTGTCTGTCTGTCTGTCTGTCTGTCTGTCTGTCTGTCTGTCTGTCTGTCTGTCTGTCTGTCTGTCTGTCTGTCTGTCTGTCTGTCTGTCTGTGTCTCTCTCTCTCTCTCTCTCTCTCTCTCTCTCTCTCTCTCTCTCTCTCTCTCTCTCTCTCTCTCTCTCTCTCCCTCTCGTCGGTCAGTCGGTAGCTCTAGTTGGAGGGGGTATAGTTCAAGGTAATCTCTCTCTCTCTCGCCCCCACCCCCTGCGAAAGAGGAGAATGCTGGAGTATTTATCATCATTCAATTTTCTCTTCTGTCTGTCTGCCAGCTCCGCAGCTGTCTGTCTGTCAGCTCTGTAGCTGAAGCAGCCTCCACTAAGGAGACTCCACTAAGGTGACTCCACTAAGCAGCCTCCAGTAGACCGCCCCCCCGAGAGTCTCCAGCCTCCAGGAGCCTGAAGCCTGACCCTTGACCTCTGGGCAGAGAGGTGACAGACATATGTTACCCAGATGTCCCCAGGGCCCCCCTCCCGTGGAGAGAGGGCCCTTCCACGCTGTGTTGAACCAACACACACATACTGTACACA
>NC_082404.1:16378292-16403292 GCF_031168955.1 Gadus macrocephalus
GCACTCCCCCGCCCTGAAACAGAGCAGCTGCAACTCTGAGGAAGGGTTGGTGTTCCTGGCGGCCCCCGTCGGGGTCACACGGCTGACATCGGTTCCGGTTGATTTAGGAGCCGAAACATGAGACCCTGTTTCATCATCACTCTGCACGGCCTCTGGAATGCTTAGTGTAGGACTGGGGCCTGGGTGGTGTGTACTGCATGTCTGGGGGCTGTGTAGTGTGTACCGTAGGCCGGGGTGTTGTGTAGTTACTGTAGGCCGGGGTGTTGTGTAGTGACTGTAGGCCAGGGTGTTGTGTATTTACTGTAGGCCTGGGTGTTGTGTAGTGACTGTAGGCCAGGGTGTTGTGTATTTACTGTAGGCCGGGGTGTTGTGTAGTTACTGTAGGCCTGGGTGTTGTGTAGTTACTGTAGGCCGGGGTGTTGTGTAGTTACTGTAGGGCTGGGTGTTGTGTAGTTACTGTAGGGCTGGGTGTTGTGTAGTTACTGTAGGGCTGGGTGTTGTGTAGTTACTGTAGGGCTGGGTGTTGTGTAGTTACTGTAGGCCGGGGTGTTGTGTAGTTACTGTAGGCCTGGGTGTTGTGTAGTTACTGTAGGCCGGGGTGTTGTGTAGTTACTGTAGGGCTGGGTGTTGTGTAGTTACTGTAGGCCAGGGTGTTGTGTAGTTACTGTAGGCCGGGGTGTTGTGTAGTTACTGTAGGCCGGGGTGTTGTGTAGTTACTGTAGGCCTGGGTGTTGTGTAGTGACTGTAGGCCTGGGTGTTGTGTAGTTACTGTAGGCCGGGGTGTTGTGTAGTTACTGTAGGCCGGGGTGTTGTGTAGTTACTGTAGGCCTGGGTGTTGTGTAGTTACTGTAGGCCGGGGTGTTGTGTAGTTACTGTAGGCCTGGGTGTTGTGTAGTTACTGTAGGCCGGGGTGTTGTGTAGTTACTGTAGTTCTGGGTAGTTACTGTAGGCCGGGGTGTTGTGTAGTTACTGTAGGGCTGGGTGTTGTGTAGTTACTGTAGGCCTGGGTGTTGTGTAGTTACTGTAGGCCTGGGTGTTGTGTAGTTACTGTAGGCCGGGGTGTTGTGTAGTTACTGTAGGCCGGGGTGTTGTGTAGTTACTGTAGGCCGGGGTGTTGTGTAGTTACTGTAGGCCGGGGTGTTGTGTAGTTACTGTAGGCCTGGGTGTTGTGTAGTTACTGTAGGCCGGGGTGTTGTGTAGTTACTGTAGGCCTGGGTGTTGTGTAGTTACTGTAGGCCTGGATGTTGTGTAGTTACTGTAGGCCGGGGTGTTGTGTAGTTACTGTAGGCCGGGGTGTTGTGTAGTTACTGTAGGCCGGGGTGTTGTGTAGTTACTGTAGGGCTGGGTGTTTTGTAATATGTAGGTCTGTGAATTGTGTAGAACAGGGGTCGGCAGCCCTAGGCACGCGTGCCACCACTGGCACGTGGCAGCTTAATCATTGGCACACTTAAAATAATCGATATATCTATATATATATATATATATATTTTATATTTTATTATTATTATTTAAAATTTCACTGCACAATACGGCAGCATAATTATTACTACAGATTATTTTTTTTGCACTTTATTCGGTTTTGGACATTTCCTCCCAGTGCAAATATGATTAAATGAGTTACTAAAAGCAGTGTTCTGAAATGGGATCAATTGAGAAGAAAATATTTAAAATATTGTTGCAAGTGGCCTGTATGCATCGCCTTCACATGGTTTTGCCAAGCTGTACATGTCTTAAAGATATTGATGTGGATGGTTCCAACATTCTCAGATATTCTTGTTTTTTACATTTCTCACGGTGCAATTTTTTTTTTGAATGAGTTTCTGAAGGTGGTGTTTTAAGATGGGACAGATGTAATTATAATTTGTAAGCCCATGTAGCAAATATAACAACAAAAAAAAACATTTAAAATGTCGATGCATGATAGTGGACTATATGGAAATAAAACAATTCCAGGTCTTCTGGAAATGTTTTTGGTCGCTGTAGCATAATTCAGCTTAACTCTTAATATATTGTTGCTTAAGACACACTCATTAACGAGAAAATGTCAAACTGGCACTGCACGTTGAAAAGGTTGCTGACCCCTGGTGTAGAACGCACTGTAGGTCTGTGCATCGTCTAGTATGTAGGGGCTGGGGGTTGTGCAATAGTTACTTTAGGCCGGGGGGTTGTGTAGAATGTAGGTCTGTGTGTAGTTGCTGTAGGCCTGTGTATCGTGTTGTTAATGTAGGACCTGTATATTGTTTAGCTACTGTAAGCCTGTATATTGTGTAGGTACTGTAGGCATGTATATTGTGTAGTTAATGTAGGCCTGTGTATTATGTAGCTACTGTAAGCGGCATATCTTTATAGTTACTGCAGACCTCCATATTGTGTAGTAGTTGATGCCCTTCACAAAGAAACATTCATATTTTCCATTTCTTTTATTTTTCAATAATTTAAGCAACTTGATATTGACAGTGTGGGAACGCTTTCCAGTAAGCGGAAACATTTCCCGTAAAAAAAACAAAACACACAACTTCGTACAAACAGAATTCCTATTAAACTCCGCCGCTGTCCTCGTATCCTGATGTGCAAAGTTAGAAAAATAAACTTTAGTTTCCCATGATCCTCCCGCCGCCGGAGCCGACCGTGAGGCCAAGAGGCAGAGGGGATGGAAGGCACTAGAATGTGTTGGCTGAGCCCGCGGTCTCTCCCGTCGGCAGCGAGCCAACACCGTGTACCGAAGCTCCTCTGTGTCACAGAGGTCCTAGAGGCGGTTCTCAACCGCCTCGTAGCACTAGAGGTCGTGAGGGAGGGGCAGGGGGTCAAGGGCTCAGGGGGTCAGGGGGTCAGGGGGTCAGCGGCTCAGGGGTCGATGAAGGAGATGGCGATGTAGCGTGTGCCGTTGGTTGTGGGCAGGCCCTCGTGGAGGTGGGTGAGACGGCCGGGGTGCATGAAGCTCCACCCCTTCCTGGGAGACTCGATGGAGCAGTTGTAGCGGTGGAACCTGCAGCCCCCGCCCTGCGTCGGGATAATAACAATATCAGAGATTATTATTACTGGTTATTATAATTAATACCAGGTTCATATTAATGTTAAACCTGAGGCCACAGCCCAGCGTCGGGATAATAACAATATCAGAGATTAATATTAATGGTTATTATAATTAATATCAGGTTCATAATAGAGCTGTCAGTTAAACGTGTTATTAACGGCGTTAACGCAAACCAATTTTAACGGCGTTAAAAAAATTATCGCGCGATTAACGCAAATATTTTATTTACAAAAAAGAAGCAGTAGCCTGACTGCTATGTTCAAATGACATTTGTTCAAAGCAGTCGTTTAATTGCACTATAGGCTCTTTTTTTGTATCGTCCTGTTTTGATCAGTATATGCCAATGTTGTTATATGCCAAATCATTTGCACAAGACAAGCCGATGCACTTCACCATGTTGATAAGAGAATTAAAATGAGAAGAATTATGGGACAAAAAAATCAAGGGATATTTAGCATAGAAAAAGAATTTGCGATTAATCGCGATTAATCGTGAGTTAACTATGACATTAATGCGATTAATCACGATTAAATATTTTAATCGCTTGACAGCTCTAGTTCATAATAATATTAATCCTACAGCCACAGCCCTGCGTCGGGATAATAACAATATCAGAGATTAATATTAATGGTTATTATCATTAATATCAGGTTCATATTAATATAATAAACCTGCAGGATCCACCATTGGTCTGAACAATAACAACACCAGAGATTAATATTAGACAGACGATGAGCTATGATTAATATCAGGTTAATATTGAACCCCAGCCTCTTACAGAACCACTAACATCAGGTTCATATTAATATTTGAGACATGAGTAGTAATATCAGAGCTCCTAGCATTGAGGGGAGAGATCGCTCACCTCGAAGTCCAGGTGTTTGTTGTTGAGGGCGATGTTGATGGTGAAGGTGGAGGAGTCATGGTGGGGTCGCAGGTACGACTGCCTGCCCGGTGTGTACTTCACCACGAAGTTCATCACAGCGAAGCCCTGGAAAAACACAGGTGTGTTAGCGGGTTTTCACACCTAGACCCGTAGCTCACTGCAAACCACCCTTATCTGAATCACCTCTGCCCATGAGCAAGTATGTTTTAACAAAGTACCTGTGTTATACCTTGGTGTAGAAGTACTGTAGTGTTTATCTTGGTGCAGTACTATAGTATTAACCTTGGTGTAGTACTATAGTATTACCTTGGGGTAGTATTTATGGGTAGTACTGTAGTATTTACGTGTAGTACTGCAGTATTTACCTTGGTGTAGTACCCACTGAACACCTTCAGGGTGACTGGGGAGATGTACTCTCGAATGAAGTGGAGCCACTCCTTATCGAAGCCGATCTGCTTCATGTGGATGTCGTCCGTCGGGACCGTCTCGTAACCGCCGGTGATGCGCTTGTCCTGCAGCCAATCAGGAGAGAGAACCAGACAGGCCAATCAGAAGAGAGAACCAGACAGGCCACTCAGGAGAGAGAACCAGACAGGCCACTCAGGAGAGAGAACCAGACAGGCCAATCAGAAGAGAGAACCAGACAGGCCAATCAGAAGAGAGAACCAGACAGGCCAATCAGAAGAGAGAACCAGACAGGCCAGTCAGGAGACCAGTCAAGGCTGTAAGTCCATTTACCACCTCTACCTCCCCTCTACCCCCTCTAACCCCTCCCTACCTCTTCTTACTCCTCCCTACCCCCTCTAACTCCACCTTAGCGCCTCTAGCTCCACCCTACCCCCTCTGACCCCATCTCTACCTCCCCTCTACCCCCTTCTAACCCCAGCCTACCTCCACCCTACTCCTCCAGCTCCACCTTCCCGGCCCAGATGTTTCCTGCGTAGCTGCACTGGCTGGGAGCCCCGGCTGAACATTAGATTCTCTTCACTGGAACATGAGGCAGCGCTGAAACATCACGCCCCCACACCGAGCCAAGAGCCTGCTCCACCGAGGTCACCGGGCCCCAGCCAGACTCAGGGCTCACCGGAGGGGACTCACCTCATGTCTCCCCCCGGACCAGGAGCCGTAGTTCTCCATCTCCTCCACGATCTCATCACAGGCCGTCTGCGACAGAACGGGGAACCAGAACACATCCGGGCACGGCTGCAACACACAGAACACATTCCTGAAGGCCTGACGGACGGACGCTGGAGTCCCGCAGCAGATGTTCTGGTCGACAGCGTCCAGCCTGCATCATTACCCGCAGTCTCCCACAGCGGGTAAGCACACCCCTGGGAGCGCATTGATGGATTCACTGCTTTCTTTTTAATTAGTATTTGACGATTATAAAAACATAACAAAGCCTCATAAAAAAATTGCAGGAAGGCAAGATGTTTTCTATCAATGAAACAAGGGCTTTTGACCAGATGTCACAGAGGATCAAGCTGAATCATAACCAGATGACATGAGTGAAATTCTCAAACATAACCAGATAACATGAATGAACATCTGAAACATAACCAGATAACACGCTGAAACATAACCCGATAAAATCTGAAACATAACCAGATAACATCTGAAACATAACCGGATAACACGCTGGACTGAAGCACTACCGGATAACACGCTGAACTGAAACATAACCAGATAACACGCTGAACTGAAACATAACCGGATAACACGCTGAACTGAAACATAACCAGATAACACGCTGAACTGAAACATAACCAGATAACGCGCAGAGCATCTGAAACACGGCCGCGACAGACTCACCTGCTCCATGACGTTTGATGTGAAGATATGACTGTAGTTCTTGTGGATGTATTTTTCCTTCCAGTCCTGTGAACAGAAGTGGGCACACCAGAAAATGTCAGGGAATGAATACAGTAGCATCATGCATACACCGTGCTGTCCCTTAACCCAACACTAGGGCCACGCTGGTGAGCCGAGGAAGGTACCATGAAGGCAACACTTTTTTTGTGCGACAGAACTGGTCATCCGATGCCATAGTCTTTTGTCGTTGGACAGCATCGTTGTTGAGTGTATGAAGGGGCCTCACACGCTAGCTCCTCACAGGGCAAGCTATCACAACCAGCATGCTAGCTCCTCACAAACCCAGCTATCGCTACTAGCATGCTAGCTCCTCACACACCCAGCGGATGCTACTTGCATGCTAGGTTCCTCACGAACCCAGCGGATGCGTCTCCCATGTTCAGCTCCTCACTCAGAGCAGGCTAACGCTACACCCACACAGAGCACGCAGCCGGCGACACCATCGAGCGCTAACCCTTACTTAACCTTACACCAGGGCCCCTTCATCACTCATCAGCCGGCAGCTCAACCCTAGCATGACGGCTCGGCGGCCATCATTACGTCTGCAGACTTATGCTAGGTGTTTCATAAGGCTAGCGGGGGGAGTGCACTCACCACAGGGTTCAGGAAGATCTGCCAGAGGTCGTTGTTGTAGTGGGAGGTGTTGTAGTTGGCGGTGGAGATGAGGCGCCCAAATTCTTGGCGGTTGGTGATGAACATGAAGACTCCCTGGACCAGAACAGTTAGACGTTAGCGATTTGGCGGCGTGCAATATCCAGCTCAACCTCCCCGACGCTCTCAGACGTTTATCAGGACTGACGTGTAAAAAACAAGTCCGGTGTTTGTCGTTAGTGTTCAATTCCAGAGTGTCGGAAAGCTGGAATCCGTGGGTTGCTCTAGAGCTGTCACTGATTAATAATCTGGGATTATTGATCTGTGCGTGTGATTATTCCTTTATTATTTGTGTCAAATAATTTAAGATTATTTGGGCTAGGTGGCGGGCTAGGGTAGGGGTGTTAATGCGCTGGAGCGAGGGGGAGAAAGGGTTAAAAAATAGCTTTTGTTTCTACGTTAAGGTACAGATGGAGTCATAGATTAAATGTTGCTGAGGTTTGATTAAAACCAGATGGCTAAAAGTAGAGGTCTCCCCCCTATTCTAATCTCCTACTCTCTAAGGAGCCGTAAAGAATGTCTACTACTCTCTAAGGAACCATAGGGAATGTATCCTGTTCTGTAAGGAACCCTAGATGATGTTACCTACTCTCTAAAGAACCAAAGATTCTGTCTACTACATTCTAAGGATCCATAGATGATGTCTAGCTCTTACTCTATAACGGACAATAGATAGTCTCCTACTCTCTAAGGAACCATAAATAGTCTCCTTCTCTCTAAGGAAGCATAGATACGAACACCTATATTTAAAGGAACCATAAATTCAGTGTTCAAATGAATGTATCCTCTCACTCAGACGAGACAAAAATATAAATATATTTCCAGAGAGCGAGCCAGGCTTTTGTCACCCCTGTGTTCCTAGCGCGGGGTTGTGGGATTTATGCGGATCCGAATTGTGTTCATAAGAATGCCGCACTGAAGAAAGCCTCAGACGTTGTTTAAACAAATGTTTTCAAAGATTGTGTGCGGGTGCACTCTACGTTCTATTGGTCTTAAACACGGCTACCTTCTGGGTGCTTATGTCACCGATTGGAAACACAGTACAACACAGGTCAACGGTTAAAGTAATGAAAGTGGGGAACCTTTGGGGGTCTGAGCATATGGAACGATTCCGGAGAAGGGGAGCCCTTCTCCCTGTGGCTCGTCTAAAACAAAGGAGAAGTTCTGCTGTAACACAAGGGTTCTGGAACCGGAATATCATCACAAAGTCTTCTGCAGGGGTGAGCAGGAGCGGTGGTGGCGGTGAGGAAGGGAAGGGGGGGGGGGGGGGGGGGGGGTGAACCCGGGCAGCACCACGGCCAGGGAGCAACGGCCACGGAGGTCTGGACCCAACAGGCTCAGGTTGCAGCGACCGCCTTGCACAGCGGTGTGAAGGCAGGCCCAGGACACAAGGCCCAGGACACAAGACCGAGGACACAGGGCCGAGGACACAAGACCGAGGACACAAGGCCCAGGACACAAGACCGAGGACACAGGGCCGAGGACACAAGACCGAGGACACAGGGCCGAGGACACAAGACCGAGGACTAGCGTGAGTTCATGCACTCAGGGTCATGCACAGGTCAGAGGTCAGAGGTCAAGGCTTCAGAGAGAGGAGAATAGCCCAAGCACACGGGGTGAGGTTGGTCCCCTGCGACGTCGTGGAGACATGCTGGCATATGATCAGTAGACGATGAAGGAGGAAGGAGTTCGCCAGAAATACCATCAGAGATACCTTCAGAGATACTATCAGAGAGACCATCAAAGAGACCATCATGCCGGAGACACGGCGTCTGAATATACTTGCCAGGTTGTCGTCTGATGAACAGGAGAGAGTCTCAACATTCACAGACTTAGTTTATCGCTCAGCTTGGCCCGCCTGCCACATGCTAACCATGTGTGCTACGGTAACTACAGTACATAAATCTAGACATGACAGAACATCCTCATACATATATTCCATTATCCGGCAATGCAAGCATGCCAACTTGCAATATAATGTTGTATACTGTATAGCAGGATGGATGTTAAGGTATTTTACATAATATACTGTAAAGCAGGATGGGTGATTTGTATTTAAGGTAACATGGTATGTAGCAGGATGGGTCTTCAGGTATTTTGGTAATATACTGTATAGTAAGATGAGTGTTCAGGTATTTAAGGTACTATACAGTGTAGCAGGAAGGGTGTTTAGATATTTAAGATAATATACAGTGTAGCAGGATTGGGGTTAAGGTATTCAAGGTGATATAAAGTGTAGCAGGATTGATGTTAAGGTATTTAAGGTGCTCTGTAGCTGGGTGGGTTTGGGCCGTACCATCTCCCTGGTGTGTCTACTGTGTAGCGGGTGGGTTTGGGCCGTACCATCTCCCTGGTGTGCCGACACAGGGCCATGTCCGGGTCCAGTTTCTCCAGGACGAAGAGGTTCTTCTCCCTCAGCTCGTCCCTCAGGGCGGCACCCTGGACCAGGTAGACGTGGGCAAGGAACGGCACGTTCCACACGCCTCTACACAGGGGGGGGGGCAGGTTAGCAAGTCTAACCCAGACCAGGTCCAACCCAGACTAATCCATGCCCGGTCTAACCCAGACCAGGTCTGACCAAGACCAAGTCTAACCCAGAACCAGATCTAACCCAGACTAACCCAGACCCAGTCTCACCCAGTCTAACCCAGAACCAGTCTCACCCAGAACCAGTCTCACCCAGTCTAACCCAGACCCAGTCTAACCCAGAACCAGTCTCACCCAGAACCAGTCTAACCCAGAACCAGTCTAACCCAGAACCAGTCTAACCCAGAACCAGTCTCACCCAGAACCAGTCTCACCCAGTCTAACCCAGACCCAGTCTAACCCAGAACCAGTCTAACCCAGACCCAGTCTCACCCAGTCTAACCAAGACCCAGTCTAACCCAGACCCAGTCTCACCCAGTCTAACCCAGACCCAGTCTAACCCAGACCCAGTCTCACCCAGTCTAACCCAGACCCAGTCTCACCCAGTCTAACCCAGACACAGTCTAACCCAGAACCAGTCTAACCCAGGACCAGCCTCACCCAGTCTAACCCAGACCCAGTCTCACCCAGTCTAACCCAGACCCAGTCTAACCCAGGACCAGTCTCACCCAGTCTAACCCAGACCCAGTCTAACCCAGAACCAGTCTAACCCAGAACCAGTCTCACCCAGAACCAGTCTCACCCAGTCTAACCCAGACCCAGTCTAACCCAGAACCAGACTAACCCAGTCTAACCAAGACCCAGTCTAACCCAGGACCAGTCTAAACCAGACCCAGTCTAACCCAGGAACAGTCTCACATAGTCTAACCCAGAACCAGTCTCACCCTTTCTAACCCAGACCCAGCCTAACCTATTCTTACCAGTCTTACCCAGACCCTGTCTCAACCAGTCTAAGCCAGACCCAGCCTGTCAAACCCAGCCACACACTACCCAGCCTAACCCAGGACTCGGCCCTGGGTCTGGTCCGCTCCAGGCTGACGACAGATCCCGGGCCAAGCGATGACCCAACCCCCCGTTAGTGCTGGCGGGCTTCCCCAGCAGCCAGGAGCCGTCTGCTGGCCTCGTCGGGACAGCCCAGCGTCGGCCCGCCTGCGGAGGTCGGCTCTGACCGCGGCCATCGTCACGCTCAACCTCGAAAAGAAGCAGGGACCCAACTCACATCCTCTTGCCCTGCACGATGTCGATGTAGTCCTCAGAGCGGGCGTAGTACCCGTCCAGGCTCAGAGAACCCCAGAAGTTGGACCACAGCTTCCCGTGGCGTGTCACCAGGGGGGCGATCACCTTCCTGTCAGAGAGAGAGAGAGAGAGAGAGAGAGAGAGAGAGAGAGAGAGAGAGAGAGAGAGAGAGAGAGAGAGAGAGAGAGAGAGAGAGAGAGAGAGAGAGAGAGAGAGAGAGAGAGAGAGAGAGAAATACAGAGAGAGAGACAGAGAGAGAGAGACAGAGAGTCAGAGGGAGAGAGTAAGCCAGAGAGAGGTAGAAAGGCAGGGAGAGAGAGGCAGACAGAGAAGGACAAGGGGAGAGAGATAGAGAAACAGCGAGAGATATAGAGAGACAAAGGGAGAGAGGGAGAGAGATTTCACACGCTATACCGCGTCTCAAACCCTTTTGTCTCGCGAACCTCACAAAGAAGGACGCCATGTTGTTTTCCGTCATTCCGCGGTCACAGAGTTATCCTTTGTAGTGCTTTGTAGTCCGACCAATTCAATTAATTCCGCCTTTTAAACAGAGAACGTTTATTGGCAGAGCCTGGAGTTCAAACCACCAGGAGGGAGGAGACCAGCTCGCCGCACACGCTCACGTCGACTTTCTATTTCTGCCTTTTCCCCAGAGGACATTTTAACTTTGAAATAATTTGTGTAATAAAGGTATGTCGGGCAGCCGTGACCTTCCCGCCTGAGCTGGCAGAAACAGGAAGCCTGGGGAGTATTTTTAACCTCCTTCCATGCGACTCTGAACTTCTGGTGGTTTTTATCTCCTTTGAGGCGTGAGACCGCCCGGCCTGCCAGCGCCATGCCGGCTCTGCAACCCCGCCCACGCAGATCCAACATGGCTGACTCTACCGTTTGTTGATAAGGATCCAACATGGCCTACTCTACGGTTCAATAATAATAAGGTTCAATATGGCTGACTCTACCTGTTCAGGTAAGGATCAAACATAGCCGATTCTACCTGTTCTGTTAATGAGGATCCAACATGGCTGACTCTACCTTTTAGGTTAATAGAGATCCAACATGGTTGGATCTCTATTAACATAACGCTACCTGTTATTGACATAACGCTACCCGTTATGTCAATGAGGATCCAACATGGCTGTGGCTGCCTGTGCTGTCAATTAGGATCCAACATGGCTGACTTTACCTGTTCTGTTCGATGAGGATTTTCAGAGTCTGCCGGTTGGTCAACATGACGTCCGAGTCAATGCTGAAGTAGTAGCCACAGCTAGAATCCTTACGACAGAGGTCCCTGACACACACACACACACACGCACACACACACACACACACACACACACACACACACACACACACACACACACACACACACACACACACACACACACACACACACACACACACACACACACACACACACACACACACACACACACACACACACACACATACACACACATACAGGAACATGAAATTAAACCTCTGTCCATGACATTGGGATACAGAGACAGATTCATTGATAAAGCGATGTAGAGAGACACACTGAGAATCAGTGAGAGACAATGAGACACATCAAGAGAGACGGTGAGAGAGAGACTGTGATAGAAGGATTAAGAGACACAGTGAGAGAGAGAGAGACATAAAGAGAGACAGTAAGAAAGGGATCAAGAGACACAGTGAGAGTGAGACAGAAGTCTGAAAGTGGAAAGGAGAGAATGCCTATGAGCAAATTAGAGGAGGCTGATGAACCACAGACTGTAGTATTATGGGCTGGCGTGACTAATGATGTGGTTGATGAGTTGATTGATGTAAACACTGCCCTGGCTGAGCAATGATGGGTGAGGTTCTGGATTCTATTCGTACACATCCTGCTACCATCAACCCCATACATGATCTCCTACCATATCAACCCCCTACACATCCTGCTACCATCAACCCCATACACATGACCAAGTACCATCAACCTCATACACATGACCTCTACCCTACACATGACCTTTGCCCTACACATGACCTCTACCCTACACATGACCTTCTACCATCTCTACACCCTAGTTCAAGGCTTTAGCTTCTCCATCTCTATCTTCTATTAACCTAATACACCTATTAACCTATCTTCTATTTCTACAGGAGGATGTGAATCCAACACACATCCCTATGTCTTATTAGGAGAGCAGGGCATTGTGGGTAATGCGGTCCACCTACATGCCCATGTTGCGGGCGTCTCCTTGGCTGAGGTTCTCCTCTGGTCCGACCACCTTGAAGCTCTTGAAGTGGTGACGGTGCTCCGTCCAGAACCTCTCGATGTGTTTCTCATGGAGGACTTCCTGACCACACAACATGAAGACAACATGAAACCATCGCACGTCCAATGCACTGGGAGGTGGAGGAGGTGTTTAGTGGAGGTGTGGTGCTGGAGCTGGTGTTACAGTTGGTACTGGTGGAGGTGGAGTGATGGAGGTGGTGTTGCTGGAGATGGCATTGGAGGTGATGTTGACGGAGGTATTTTTTGATGCAGGTGGCGTTAAGAGTTGGTGGAGGCGGGGTTATAGAGGTGGAGGTATAGAGGTGGAGGCGGTGTTGGAGGTGGTGTTGGTGGAGGATGGGCAGGTGGTGTAGGTGGAGGTGGAGGACGTGGAGGGGTAGGTCTGCTGGAGGTGGTCTCGGTGGAGGAATTGGATGCATAGGGTGGAGGTGGTGTTGGAGGTGGTGCTCTCGGTGGAGGATTTGGATGCATAGGGTGGAGGTGGTGTTGGAGGTGGTGCTCTCGTGGAGGATTTGGATGTATAGGGTGGAGGTGGTGTTGGAGGTGGTGCTCTCAGTGGAGGAATTGGATGCATAGGGTGGAGGTGGTGTTGGAGGTGGTGTTGCTTGAGGTGCATAGAGGCAGAGTTGGTGTAGTGGTGGTGCAGTGGTGAAGGTGGTGTCGGGCATAGAGCTGGAGGTTGAGCGGCGGACTCGCGGGGGGGGGGCGTCGCGGGGGTCCCACCTGGTTGTGCAGGAACAGACTGAGCTTGTCTCGGGGGTAGTCCAGGGTCAGCAGCCTCTGGAAGAACTCTGGGAGGAAGGGCGAGGGCTGCTCGATGAAGACTCCCAGCAGCACCTCGGGGAAGGCCTGCGGGCCAGAGGGACACTCTGTAGCTCTGCTGTAAATAAACTCGCTGGAAATGGAAGTCTGTTTACCGTGAATCATAGCTGTCCAAACATATGACGTCTCAACTGGTGTTCATCATACTGGATGTCAAACGCCTACATGGCCACAGAAGGTCCACCGCTCGGCTCCGGCTGCTCCGGCTGAACCACTTCACTCTCGCTGACTTCGCCCGCATTCAAAACAACCGTTTGGTGCGGGTCTGGCGTCTCGCGGCGGGCCAGATAAACCAGAAACACGCGCTTCGGCTCCGACCGCACCGACAACACCTCCAACGCCTAACCATTCGATGATGTAACACATGAAGGCGCTCAGTCCATGAGCTCATTTCAGAGTGCTGGGATATGGTATGAAAAACGGTTCTCCAGCAAGCCTGGTATGTACAGTATAACGGCCTATATATATATATATAAATAAATATATATCTATATCTATACATTCTACAGCTTTCAGCGCTCAGGGTTTGTTGTAGAGACAGTGAGAGCAACACAGAGCAGAAACTCTTTTTCCCATGATGCTCGGGCCAAGCCACAGTCTAGAGAGACTGTCCAGCTCAGGATGGTTTGCAGTTCAAACGGGAACGCGAGGAAGCGGCTAATTGCGGAGCTGTTTTTAGCTCTGAGGAGGGCAGCTAACTGAGGACCATCCTAACCTCCAATCACGCCACCAGCGCTTTGTCTGTGTGTGTGTGTGTGTGTGTGTGTGTGTGTGTGTGTGTATGTGTGTGTGGGTGCCAGCGTGTCTGTGTGTGCCAGAGAATGTGTGTGTGTGTGTGCGTGTGTGTGTGTGTGTGTGTGTGTGTGTGTTTGTGTGTGTGTGCCAGCGTGTCTGTGTGTGCTAGCGAGTGTCTGTATGTGTGCGTATATCTGTGTGTGCTTGCGTGTGCGTGCGTGAGTGTGCATGTGTTTTTTTTTTATGCATGTGTGTGTGCGTTTGTGTAATCGTGTAATCGTGTGTGAGTGCCAGCGTGTCTGTGTGTGCTAACGTGTGTGTGTGCTAGTGTTTGTGTATGTGTGTGCGTGCACGTTTGTGTGTCTGTGTGTGTGCCTGTTTGCACAGCAGGACAAACGGACCCAGACGAAATTCAGCTCTCCCGTTGTTGACCCCAGTTCACCCCGGAACATAACACATCTACACTGTTATAATAACTAAAAGAGGGATTCATACCGGGAAAGGATGACCAGGATTTCCCGTCAGTACACCCACTACCCTTTCATGGGGTAATGGAAGGTTCCCGGGAGAATTGGCATTAATTATTCGTGACAAAACATCTGCATACTTCAAATGAATGCCCAGCAAACTGAATGACGGGCTCTTTCATATTTCAGAATATTGTCGAAGCAGGGGCATGCAGACGACGTGAGGACGCGAGTGTTGTGTTAACCTCCACCGCAGTGTGGAGTAGAATATAGAGGAGTTATATAATGTACATAATATCCATCATCTGGTCGTCTGAACTGTGCCGTCGGCTCGCCAGTGACCGCGGTGAAGAAACCGAAGGCTGGACGGGGTGGTCAGCCCACTAACAGCTGGGTTAGGTCTTCAGCCTCCTGGGCCGGCCTTCACACGGCCCACTGGACCCTGGGAACACTGCTCTTTCCCTCTTCCTCCCCCTCCCATCCTCCTCCTCCTCCTCTCCCTCCACCTCCTGCTCCTCTCTCTCCTAACCCACCCCCTGCACCTCCTCCTCCTCCTCTTCCTCCACCTCCTGCTCCATCTCCTCCTCCTCCTCCTCCTCTCCCTCCACCTCCTGCTCCTTCTCCTCGTCCTCCACCTCCTCTCTCGTCCTCCTGCTCCTCCTCCTCCTCCTCTCCCTCCTCCTCCTCCTCCTCCTCCTCTCCCTCCACCTCCTGCTCCTCTCCCTCCTACCCCTCCTCCTCCTCCTCCTCCTCCTCCACCTCCTCCACCTCCTCTCTCGTCCTCCACCTCCTGCTCCTCTCCCTCCTACCCCTCCTCCTCCTCCTACCCCTCCTCCTCCTCCTCCTCCTCCTCCTCCTCCTCCTCCTCCTACCCCTCCTCCTCCTCCTCCTACCCCTCCTCCTCCTCCTCCTCCTCCTCCTCCTCCTCCTCCTCCTCCTCCTCCTCAGTAGTCTGGACCATGCTAAGCCCAGTCCTGGATACATGAGGGTTGGCTCGGACCCTGTCTTCCCTCTGGTCCTCATGGTGGAGGCCACGTCAGATACCCCCACACAGAGAAGAGGACCAGAGGGAGGCCAGGGTCTGAGGCCACGTCAGATACTCCTCACACAGAGAGAGGAAATTGAGTGAACGAAGCCTGTCCATCACCCATTGGTTTAGACAACACCACTATGCCCATATTTGGCAATTTTTTTGGCAACATTGAGGGCCGGACTCGATGCCTACGGCCAAAACTAATTGACATTAATAACTTTTTAATTAAATACCATTGCCAAGATTAACCGGGATCCGATCCAAGCAGAGACATTCGGTTTATGGGCCTCATATTACGAGAATGAAATCCCATTCCTCCCTGTTGACTAAAGGAGCCCACACACAGCCCAGACTCAAACCAACGGCCAACTGCCTTCAACCGACCACTCCGTTGCCTCTCGTACGACATGTTCGGCGGAAAAGTTGCATTGAAACACACCGTGAAGACTACTGCCAACTGCAAAGTAGTGAGTACGTTCTGCTCTTGCGTGAGATGCAATGCGTCTCCTTAACATCGGGTGGCGTAGGTCCGCCCCTCCCACACACTGCGCTGATTGGCTGGTTATCAGAGGCTCAGGTCCTCAGACGCCAACACTCTCAGACTTTGCTTGTTAAATCGGACCAGACACCGTCCGCATGGTTGCAAAAGCTTCAAACACAGCTGAACACATTGAATAGATTTTTTTACCCTAACTCAACCGAGACTCCGAACACGCTTTATATGGTGGTTGAGTGTAGCAGCCTTAAAGTGTGATTCCGGCAAAGAACTTGGAAAACAGTCTTTTTTAATAAACACCCGGTACTCTAACCAAGTTGTTGATTCTTCGTTTTATGTGTAAGGACCCTAGTCATGCTACTGCAGAGGTTTGGTGCTATTTTGAGCAATATTAGTGGATTAAAAAATGACGAATTGGAAGCGTTCACACCGCCCCCTAGCCAATATAATTGAAGCCATTTGGGCTGTTACAAAAAAAGTGTCTGGAGGGCTCATTTTATGGGTCTTCATGCCAAAAAAGACCCGGGCTTCAATTTTTGCCGGAATTACCCTTTTAGAGGGGGAGACATGCCGCTTTGCATTATCCTCCTCCACGACGCCCCCTACAGGCCGTCAATGGAACTACACACGGGTCTGCTGGGGGTGTACCTACCTCCAGCTGAGACAGGTCCAGCATGTTGTGGTCGCAGATGGCGCAGGCCTGCTCGTTGTTCCAGGCGTTGGGGACGTAGTTGGCCAGGTAGTTGAGATAGATCTGGAAACACATCAGGAGGTCAGTACCAGCGTACATCTCCACTCTCTCTGGTAGCTCGGCTGCTAACACCACTCACATTCTAAATGGAAGCAAGGTGTTTATGTATCTATTTTTAACATTTATAAAGGTGGATGTGTATAAACCCACCTCTATAACTGGACTCTCTTAATTTCAAATCACTCGTACAATCCATTAAATTATCATTAGGTCTTGTCAGCTAGCTCTTGAAGCTAGAACATGAGCTCAGAGGCTAATCAGTGCACAAGCTCTAGAAGCTGCATTACCTCAAGATCCTTGTGCTTTATCTTTAAGACTAGTTCAGCTGAGTTAGTGCTAGATGCATTAAGTTTATTCATTGGTTTCAGTGCTAGATTCTAGTGCATTAGCTCTGGGTGCTGTTGCAGTATCTCTGGACACGAGTGTGATAGCTCCAGCGCTAGAAGCGCATGGAATAGCTCCAGCGCTAGACTCTAGTCGGCCCGTTTGGGGGCAATGAGTCATGGTGGGTTTGGGCTGGAGAACGCATGGCTCTCTGCCAGACTGCTGGAATGTGAGGAGTGGGGAGCTGGCTGAGTAGGAGGTTGATTACAGTATCTTACTGTTCACACACACACACACCCACACACACACACACACACACACACACACACACACACACACACACACACACACACACACACACACACACACACACACACGGAGGGGAGAGGGGGAGGGAGAGACGGAGGAAGACGAATGGGGAGGTTTGAAGGGAGAGACCCAGAGGGAGAGAAAGGGGAGAAAGAGAAAAGCCAGGCTCCCTCTGGTCGAGGAGGGCGCTTGGGTTCCTGGGGGCCCTCCTACGGAGGGATATTACGAATACTGACGCCATGGGAACACGGCCTGGTCTCTATAGCGTATGTTCAGTGTGTGTATGCACCATCAAGCCCCGGCTAGATCTAGAATGCATAGAACTGTGTAGATCTAGGTACATAGACCACCGTAGACCGTCCTAGACCTATAGACGGGGTTGTGCCCGCTGTTGAGAGGATGGGCGAGGGTGGAGGGCACGGCATCACACTCACTTTGCTCTTCCTGTTGCCGTGGACGACGACGGGCAGGCTGTCGTACACAGCGTTCCTGACTCGGACCCGGTCGGTGCCGAAGTTCAGCATGACTTCATCTGCGAGAAAGAGACGCATGTTCACACCTCTCCATAAGTGGCCTCTGGCCTCTAGACCAGACTGGTTTCTGGACCACATGGGCTCTTGTCTCTAGAACAGATGGGCCTTGGGCTCTAGACCGGCCTCTGGCCTCTGGACCTTCTCTAGACCAGGAGCTGACATCTGGCCTCATGCTGGTCAGAGTAAACACCAACAACGAACAAGCAGCTACCGAGGATTAGAGTAACAATCCCGGGACGTCGGCTCGCAGACCCTCTGACCACACGAGAGACAGGAACGGTCGATCCTTCATTTTTAACATTTGTATGGATTCGCAATTCTGGAGAGCTCAGGGTCCTCTGAGTGTGCGGTCGGGTCCCATTTTCGCACTGAAGTGGTCGGTTTGCTGATGTGACTCAAAACGAGGAAGAACGTTCATGGATTGCCCCGCGGGACCACTTTGGGCCACACGGTGCCCCCAGACATCCCCTGGCATCTGGACCACAGATGCCCTTCTGGGAGTGCTCAGAATGTGCGGTCGGGGTGTGATTTACACACAGAAACTGTCTTGAGGGCTTTGTGGTGTGCTTTTTGGTGATGTCACTCACCGATAGCGCCGTTCAGATTCTGGAAGATCTGGCACTTGTGGTCCAGAGTCATGTTGAGGCCTTCCTGAGGGGAGCACAGGGAGAGAGAGAGAGAGAGAGAGGGTTTTAATGTAGAGCTGGACGATTAATAGATTTTGAATCTTAATTCGAATTTATGGTCAATAACCGTTATTTTTTTTTAAAGAAAATCGATTATTGAAAAAAGAAAAAAATATGTATATTTTATTTTTAAAGATTCAAATGTCAACATCGCAGCATGCGCTGAAAAAGTGAGTGTTTAGAGTTTGTCTAAAGTCTAGTAACCAAACAATTGTTAATCTTCAAATAAAATCCAAACTTAAAAAATATATATATTTGTCATTCATAGAAAAAATATGGATTAAATCCGATAATCGGGTTTGGTTTGAAAAATCTGTTATTTTATTTTCAGGCCAAATCGCCCAGCCCTAGTGTGGCGGCCATGGGAGCGTTTAGAGGGATGACCTCACAACCATGGTGTTCGGCTCACCCTCTGCTGGAAGTCCAGGTAGATCTTAGTGTAGAACAGCTGGTCGTCGTCGTTGTCATGGAGATTCCACTGGCCCACCATTTCTTTTATGGAAGTGCCGTATCCCATAATTCCTGAGGGTGACAATCCAGGAAAGTTAAAACGCGGGACGAAAAAAACAGGTTATTGAACACCTTTCTATAGAAGAGCCACAGATGTCCCACAGATGGGTCTCCACAGAGTTAGAATTACATATGCATAGAGGAACGTTTCCTTGGCAACGGACCAGCGCTAAAAGTGGACATTTTTGGCATAACCTCATGATCAGGAAGCGGAACCCCCGCACCCGCAGACCGCTGCATGAGAATGTAACCAAGCAGGGATCCAGTGCCAAGCGAGGCTTATATAACACTGTATCCCCCCAGCACCAAGCCAAACGTAAACAAAACTGGCTAACCCCAGCGCTAGGCTAAACTTATTTAACAACGTGCCAACCCCAGCGCTAGGCTAAACTTATTTTACAACGTGCTAAAACCAGCGCTATGCTAAACTTATATGGTGCCATGTTTACCCCAGCGCTAGGCTAAACTTATTTAACTACGTGCAAACCCCAGGACCAAGCTAAACGTATATAGCGTCATGCTAACCCCAGGACCAAGCTAAACGTATAAAGCGCCATGCTAACCCAAGCACGAAGCTAAACTTACACAGCACCATGCTCACCGCGGCACCAAGCTAAATAAATATAACACCATGGTGAACCCAGTGCCATGCTTAATGTACATAGCAGCCCGCTTACGCAAGCGCCAAACTAAACTTCTATAGCATCGTGCTAACCCTAGCATCAGGCTGAACGTATATAACACAATGCTAACTCCAGCGCCAAGCTAAACATATTAAACCAGAACACTGGGTTCAAGGGTTCCACCCTGGCTGTAACTGCTTGTGTTGCTGCTCTGTGTGAAGTCTTTGTGTAAAGATGTGTAGTTTCTGTCTAAAGATGTGTTTGTTTTTGTGTAAAGATGTTTAGTTTGGGTATAATTTGGTCATTTGTGTGTCTATTTTCTATAAAGCAGAAAGTATATGGATCAGCTTAATAAACGGTGAAGGGCAGACAGGAAAATTGGTAATAGTCTTACTATAATTTGTAGGAATATTACTTCCAGCTGTCCCCCGGCCTCTGAACAGAGACCTCGTGTTCATCCCGCCCCTGAACACACAAGCCCCCGACACTTTGAAGCAGGGCCTCCATCGCTGCAGTGTGTCCAGGATCCTCAGGCGAGCGGATGAAACTTTTCACACATGACCCTAACTAACCCTGACCAACCAAGACCTGCTCTACAGACAACTAACTAACTAACCCTGACCAACGAACCAAGACCTGCTCTACAGGCCACTAACTAACCCTAACTAGATCAGCCTTCAACCCTAACTGGCCTACTCAACCTCTGTAGACCAGCCTACTAATCCTTTCTCGACAAGCCTACTACCAATACGTTACTAGACCAGATCCTAACTGGTCCTTTGTAGTGGCTGTGTTGCTGGTGACCTTGTTGCTTTGTGTTATGAGCAGTTGGAGAAGGCCTAGACCAGACCAGACCAGACCAGACCAGACCAGACCAGACCAGCCCAGACCCCGTGATGGGGTTCAGACAGTCTAGACTAGGGCTGCTGGGTCCTGGGTTAAAGAGCTGCCATTGTCCACTGTCCCCCAGCCAGGAAATACCAGCTCCCTCGTCCAATAGGATAATGTTTACAAGGAAAATACGCTTACGATTTAGAGAAAAGATAATATTAACAAAGCCCGCTGGACATAACACCAGCCTGTCACCCTTCCTGAACCCATTACGCCTCCGCCGTAGAGGAACTCGGCAGGTGATCCAGTCTGGACTGGTTCTGGTCACCAAGCGTTCCTTAAACAAAGGGTTGGCACCCAAACCTGGGTCACAATCCCGTTGGAGGAGGGTTGGGGTGTGACACAGACGACAGGACTCTCAGGAAACTCAGGATTACCAAAGATTTATTTTGGATCCCGAGATGAGAATAGCTTCAAAAAACGTTATTTGGTCAGCGATCTACTTGCTATCAGCAGACCAGATCCCTTCGCTCTACTCAAACATGTTTAGACTCATGGGGGCTGGAATGTTTCAACGCGTTGTCATGGCGATACCATCCCAGACCTCCGCACCCGTTGCGATGCCTTCTCCTCACCTCCGGAGTTGAGGAACCGCTTGCCACTGCGCACCGACGGGTATTTCTCCGCCAGCCTCTTGTCGGGCCAGACAAGCCCCTCCGCCGCGAACACCACCCTGTGATTGGTCTGCTGGAACTTGCTCAGCAACTCCTCGGGCCCCCCGGAGAAGATAAGATCGTAGCTGTCAGGGGAGAACAAACACAGCGTTCGTCAGGCTGAAAGATCTGCGGCCGACGGCCGTTCGAACTTCAGAACGTCCCGACGGCCCGTGGGCTTCTACTTGTTGAGGCTGAGCTGTGTGTAAACAGCCATGGCTTTCTCTCAGGGGGATAGATTGTTCTGGAGGAATTCTACCGGACCCAAAAAAAACTCTCTGTTTACCGTCTCACTCGAGGACACTTCATCTCCTTCCCTCCTGCTGAAGGACTTGGGGTCCACGGGCACGTCCGCACACGTACACATACCCGTGGCATGCGCACACGCTGAACCTCAAGACATTATGGTGACCCCAGATTGCTTAGCAGCGCCATTACACACCAGAAGATAATCATAGCGTGGTGAAAATACTTAAACACAGCCATTTCCTTGTTAAAAAGGAAGTGGCTGTGTTTCCTCAATGCCCGGGCAGGGTGGGTACCCCCAAAGTGCAGCATTCAAACAATGTGGGAAGTATCCTCTACTTAGAGTCGTGGGCTGGAGGCTGCTATTAGCTCCACCACTCACTTGTACTTTCCACGGGACTTTGGCAGCAGCAGCGTCTACCTGCCGGTCCTAACAAGCAGCCTCATCCAAGAGGCTTAGCCTGGGCTGTAATTAGGGCAATTATCATAATGTCTAATTGATACGTCCCACACAGATAGGCGCTTAGATTAGACACGTATTTAAAATACTTCTGTCTGAATGCAGTAAAAACCAAGGTTGTAGTTCAGTCCCTTACCTCACAGGGACGAATAAATCGCATGGAGAGATATTTCAGATTTGATTGTATTAAGTCTACATTCAGGAGGACGTGTGTACGGTTGTGGATTCATGGATCTACATTTGAACTAAAACCAGGAACATAGCATTGACATCTTTCTTAAAAGACAACGTTTGGCAAATATTTTGGGGAACCAACCGCGAAGTTCATCCGGTGGTCTGCGTCCCCCTAGTGATCCGAGGTGGTCTAGAGGTAAACCTAGACCAGAACCCACCAGACCCTAGAGGTCAGAGGTGGTCCAGAGGTAAACCTAGACAAGAACCCACCAGACCCTAGAGGTCCGAGGTGCTCCAGATGTTAAGGTGCAGCAGAACCCACCTGTCCACCACCAGCACCACCATGTCCTTGAGGTCCAGAACCTCCAAGGCCTCCTTCAGGAGGCGGACCTTCTGCCCCCCACCGATGGAGGTCCCCACGTCCCCTCCACGCCAGTCCGACCCCAGCCCCAGAACCTGGGGCAGAGGGTAGGACCGAAGGTGGTCGAGTCAGTACTACAGCTAGGAGTATAGTCCGAACTACATCAGTACAGTTAGTAGTGTGTATATAGTACTACAGTAGTACAGAGAGTAGTTTAGATAGCACTACATTAGTACAGTGAGTAGTTAGATATCACTACAGGAGGTTTGTCCCAGTACGGGGCAGTCAGTACTAAATTAGTACAGGAGGTAGTATAGATGGTAGTATAGTTAACATTATAGTAGGTAGTACAGATAGTACAGGCAGGGTAGTAGCTAGCTCAGAGAGTACTACAGTGGTACGGTTAGTACGGTAGTATAGAAAAAAGTACAGCTAGTAGTATGAGGACTCCATGCTGATTGGATGCGAGGCTCTTAGCCTCACGTTGGAGTGCATCGGGTCAGATCTTCGGCTCAGTGACTGAATGTCTCGGCGTGCGGCTCTCTGAGCGATAGGTTCTCTGCTGGCCAGCGGCTCACCTTGACGGTGTAGTTGAAGTAGTTGGCCGACTGCATGAAGCGCTGGAATCCGTCCGTCTCTCCCGTCGCCACGGTGACAACCAGCAGGTTTTCTGGAGGACAAAATAAACAACAATGGTTTAAAACCAACAGGTGGTGTTCCTCTTGGACTGGGTGGTGCTCTACTACAGGGTGGTGTTCTGGGACAGGGTGGTGTTCTGGGTCAGGGTGGTGTTCTGGGGACAGGGTGGTGTTCTGGGGTCAGGGTGGTGTTCTGCTACAGGGTGGTGTTCTGCTACAGGGTGGTGTTCTGGGTCAGGGTGGTGTTCTGCTACAGGGTGGTGTTCTGCTACAGGGTGGTGTTTTGGGTCAGGGTGGTGTTCTGGGTCAGGGTGGTGTTCTGGGGTCAGGGTGGTGTTCTGGGGTCAGGGTGGTGTTCTGGGGACAGGGTGGTGTTCTGCTACAGGGTGGTGTTCTGGGGTCAGGGTGGTGTTCTGGGGTCAGGGTGGTGTTCTGGGTCAGGGTGGTGTTCTGGGGACAGGGTGGTGTTCTGGGGTCAGGGTGGTGTTCTGGGGTCAGGGTGGTATTCTGGGGACAGGGTGGTGTTCTGCTACAGGGTGGTGTTCTGGGGACAGGGTGGTGTTCTGGGTCAGGGTGGTGTTCTGCTACAGGGTGGTGTTCTGGGTCAGGGTGGTGTTCTGCTACAGGGTGGTGTTCTGGGGTCAGGGTGGTGTTCTGCTACAGGGTGGTGTTCTGGGGTCAGGGTGGTGTTCTGGGGTCAGGGTGGTGTTCTGGGGACAGGGTGGTGTTCTGGGGACAGGGTGGTGTTCTGCTACAGGGTGGTGTTCTGGGACAGGGTGGTGTTCTGCTACAGGGTGGTGTTCTGGGGACAGGGTGGTGTTCTGCTACAGGGTGGTGTTCTGGGGTCAGGGTGGTGTTCTGGGGACAGGGTGGTGTTCTGCTACAGGGTGGTGTTCTGGGGTCAGGGTGGTGTTCTGGGTCAGGGTGGTGTTCTGCTACAGGGTGGTGTTCTGGGGTCAGGGTGGTGTTCTGGGGTCAGGGTGGTGTTCTGGGGTCAGGGTGGTGTTCTGGGTCAGGGTGGTGTTCTGGGACAGGGTGGTGTTCTGGGGTCAGGGTGGTGTTCTGGGGTCAGGGTGGTGTTCTGGGGTCAGGGTGGTGTTCTGGGGTCAGGGTGGTGTTTTGGGTCAGGGTGGTGTTCTGGGGTCAGGGTGGTGTTCTGGGGACAGGGTGGTGTTCTGGGGACAGGGTGGTGTTCTGGGGTCAGGGTGGTGTTCTGGGGACAGGGTGGTGTTCTGCTACAGGGTGGTGTTCTGGGGACAGGGTGGTGTTCTGGGACAGGGTGGTGTTCTGCTACAGGGTGGTGTTCTGGGTCAGGGTGGTGTTTTGGGTCAGGGTGGTGTTCTGGGTCAGGGTGGTGTTTTGGGTCAGGGTGGTGTTCTGGGACAGGGTGGTGTTCTGGGGACAGGGTGGTGTTCTGGGGACAGGGTGGTGTTCTGGGTCAGGGTGGTGTTCTGGGTCAGGGTGGTGTTCTGGGGTCAGGGTGGTGTTCTGGGTCAGGGTGGTGTTCTGGGGTCAGGGTGGTGTTCTGGGTCAGGGTGGTGTTCTGGGTCAGGGTGGTGTTCTGGGACAGGGTGGTGTTCTGGGTCAGGGTGGTGTTCTGCTACAGGGTGGTGTTCTGGGGTCAGGGTGGTGTTCTGGGGTCAGGGTGGTGTTCTGGGTCAGGGTGGTGTTCTGGGACAGGGTGGTGTTCTGGGTCAGGGTGGTGTTCTGGGGTCAGGGTGGTGTTCTGGGGTCAGGGTGGTGTTCTGGGGTCAGGGTGGTGTTCTGGGTCAGGGTGGTGTTCTGGGGTCAGGGTGGTGTTCTGGGACAGGGTGGTGTTTTGGGTCAGGGTGGTGTTCTGGGGTCAGGGTGGTGTTTTGGGTCAGGGTGGTGTTCTGGGGTCAGGGTGGTGTTTTGGGTCAGGGTGGTGTTTTGGGTCA
>NC_082404.1:16408292-16445792 GCF_031168955.1 Gadus macrocephalus
ATACCACCACACTATACACACAAACTATCTACACACACTACATACCACACACACTATAAGCTATACACCCGACATACACAACATACAGTATGAACTGAACTAGATACACTGGTCTATCATAGTGTTAAACCCTGGTCTATCATAGAGTTAAACCCTGGTCTATCATAGTGTTAAACCCTGGTCTATCATAGTGTTAAACCCTGGTCTATCATAGTGTTAAACCCTGGTCTATCATAGAGTTAAACCCTGGTCTATCATAGTGTTAAACCCTGGTCTATCATAGAGTTAAACCCTGGTCTATCATAGAGTTAAACCCTGGTCTATCATAGTGTTAAACCCTGGTCTATCATAGTGTTAAACGCTGGGAAATCCTAGTGTTAAACCCTGGGAAATCCTAGTGTTAAACCCTGGTCTATCATAGTGTTAAACCCTGGTCTATCATAGTGTTAAACCCTGGTCTATCATAGTGTTAGACGCTGGGAAATCATAGTGTTAAACCCTGGTCTATCATAGTGTTAAACCCTGGTCTATCATAGTGTTAAACCCTGGTCTATCATAGTGTTAAGCCCTGGTCTATCATAGTGTTAAACCCTGGTTTATCATAGTGTTAAACCCTGGGCTATCATAGAGTTAAACCTTGGTTTATCATAGTGTTAAACCCTGGTCTATCATAGAGTTAAACCCTGGTCTATCATAGTGTTAAACCCTGGGAAATCATAGTGTTAAACTCTGGTCCGTTATAGTGTTAAACCCTGGTCTCCTGGTCCTAATAGTGTTAATCCCTGGTCCATTAAACTGTTAAACTCTGGTCTCCTGGTCCAATATAGCGTGTAAAAGTTACCAGAGGGGCAGCCAACAACATGAGGCTGCAAAACCTAAGCTGTCTCCCCCTCCTCCCTCTCTCCACCTCCTCCCTCTCTCCCCCTCCTACCTTTCTCTCCCCCTCCTCCCCCTCCTCCCTCTCTCTTCCCTACTTCTCTCTCTCTCCCCCTCCTCCCTCTCTCTCCCCTTCTTCTATCTCTCTCTCCCTCCTCCCTCTCTCTCCCCTCCTCCCTCTCTCCCCCTCCTACCTTTCTCTCCCCCTCCTCCCCCTCCTCCCTCTCTCTTCCCTACTTCTCTCTCTCTCCCCCTCCTCCCTCTCTCTCCCCTTCTTCTATCTCTCTCTCCCTCCTCCCTCTCTCCCCCTCCTCCCTCTCTCTCCCCTTCTCCTTCGCTCTCACCCTGACCCTCTCTCTCCCCTCCTCCCTCTCTCCCCCTCTCTCTCCCCCTCCTCCCTATCCCTCCCCTCTTCCCTCCCTCTCTCTCCCCCCTCCTCTCTCCCCCTCCTCTCTCTTTCTCACCTCCTCCCTCACTCTCCCCCTCTCCCTCCCCCTCCTCTCTCTCCCCTCCTCCCTCTCTCTCTCCCTCCTCCTTCTCTCCCCCTCCTCTCTCTCTCTCCCCCTCCTCTCTCTCTCCCCCTCCTTTCTCTCTCACCCCCTCCTCTCTCTCACCCCCTCCTCTCTCTCCCCCTCCTCTCTCTCCCTCTCCTCTCTCTCCCCTCCTCCCTCACTCTCCCCCTCTCCCTCCTCTCTCTCCCCTCCTCCCTCTCTCTCCCCCTCTCCCTCCTCCCTCTCTCTCCCCCTCTCTCTCCCCCTCCTCTCTCTCCCCCCCTCTCTCCCCTCCTCCCTCTGTATCCCCCTCCTCTCTCTCCCCCCCTCTCTCCCCCTCCTCCCTCTCTCTCCCCCTCTCCCTCCCTCTCCTCCCTCTCTCCCCCTCCTCTCTCTCTCCCCCTCCTCTCTCTCCCCTCCTCCCTCTCTCTCTATCTCCTCTCTCTCTCTCCCTCTCTCTCCCCCTCCTCTCTCTCCCCCTCCTCCCTCTCTCTCCCCCTCTCCCTCCCCCTCCACCCTCTCCCCTCCTTCCTCTCTCTCCCCCTCCTTTGTACCTCTGTTCAGCTCTCAGTGTAAACATCACAGTGTGGTGAGGCCAGAGGGGAGATTATCCCCGTGCTGCCTGCGTCGCATGCCTCATAAACTCTGTGGCTGTGCTGAAGGCCTCTGTTTGTCCAGGGGAGCTACACCTCCTGTTTCAACGAACACATGAGTCACAAGAGTGTGGAGGAGAGTGTCCGAGCATAACGGAGGAGGGGGGAGGAGGAGGAGGAGGAGGAGGAGGAGGGGAAGTTGGTGAAAGCAGATCAGACCACCACACTCAGCAGGAGAATCATACTGTGGAGCAGCTTCCCGTAGCTAATCTAAAGTCTGAAGGCTGTCTAACTGTAACTAATCTAAAGTCTGAGGGCATTCTTACAGTAACTAATCTAACGTCTTATTGTAACTAATCTAAAGTCTGAGAGGCCTCTTACTGTAACTATTGTAAAGTCTCAGGGAAGTCTTACTGTAACTCATCTAAAGTCTGTGAACATAGTTTTTCACTTTCATGCGCTTGAAATGTATTCCGACAAATCATGTTCCTGGGTGCGGATCCGTAGGTCTGCGTTTGTCTCGACGAAAAACGACTCGACAGACGGAACCGCAGCCAGCGAGACACGGCAAGGGGCCGAGATATAAACCCAGGGTCGTAAAGTTTATACGCCTGTCGGGGATGTCAGGTCTTCAATCTTTCAGAGAAGAAAGGAAAAGGGATAAGTCGCAGGGAGAAGAAGAGGCGAAGGCACGAGACGCCGACAGCTTTACAAGAGAGCGAAGCGACAGTCCAACCAGGGCCGGTGATGTCATCGGCATCATTATTATCCTCGGCGGAACGGAAAAAACAATTAGCGACTGGAAACCCGGTCAGGAATAAACCGTCTCCGACCCAAACCCCGGCCCCGTTGCCTTGGAGACCCGCGCCAAACCAGGTCGTCCCGTGAAACCGTTCAACCGGTGCTCTGTGGGGGCTGGACCATTTAGGGTTAGTGTTCAGGGGGTTATTTTGGGATGGCTGTTTAATCCCCACAGCTGCATCACTATGGCAACCAAGCGTTTCAGATGCATGTGGATGATAAATACTTCATTAGGGACAATAAAAAGATGTCCTTTCAGAGAGTATGAACGTGTTCACTACTCCAGTACCACTACTACCTGTATAGTACTACAGTACTACCTGTAGAGTACTACAGTACTAGCTGTATAATGCTACAGTTCTACCTGTGTCAGTACTAAAGTACTACCACTGCTACCTTTACCAGTACCACAGCACTACCACTACTACCTGACCTACTTATCCGGATTAACCTATTTATCCAAATTAACCTACTGATCTGGATTGACCTACTGATCTGGATTAACCAACTGATCCGGATTGACCTACTGATCCGTATTAACCAACTGATCCGGATTGACCTACTGATCCGGATTAACCAACTGATCCGGATTAACCAATTGATCCGGATTAACCAATTGATCCGGATTAACCAATTGATCCGGATTAACCAATTGATCCGGATTGACCTACTGATCCGGATTAACCAATTGATCCGGATTGACCTACTGGTACAGGATCCAGATTAACCTACAGAATCAATATGATAGCTCAAGATGATAGCTTTTAGCGCTATAGCGGCTAGAGCTTTACAGCTAAAGCCACTGCGAGTCCATTTCAACTAGCATAAACTGGCACAAAGGGAGATGTAGTTCTGTCAGTCCTACTACAGAAGGTGCACTAAGTGCACAGTGTTACTATATATTCATTAATTTAAGACGTAAGACTTAATACTTACACACACGATATACAAACATATTAAATATATACGTTAGGGATACTTACTATTAAGGGAAACTAGTTTGATAAAGAGGGTTTCTAGCAAATACTCATATCTGTTTGAAATAACAATGGTTAAAAAGTTTATAAGAAATCAGCCCTGCTGTCCTCCTCATTGGTCAATTTGAGGAGACTCCTTCCCATTGGCTGCCTGAGATGTGAGCTTCTCCTTATTGGTCAGTCTGAGGAATTCCTTTATCATGACCTCAACCAGTTACAACTGTTTTAGTCAAGTTAAAAAATGTCATTGTTTAGTAAAACTCAAAGCTGGGATAAATAATTTACACATGAAGATTACTATTCTGCACTTCTGTATTTACATACAAAATCTGAATGATGTAAGAAACAATCATTAATGTTTGTTTTATGGGTTTTGGTTTATAATTTAGAAAAATATTTAGAAATATACAACTTCAAAATAGTTTAAACCATTCCTATGGGTCTAGTTAGCTTTATATTTTAAGTCGTTTTGGATCTTAGTTTGATTTATAAGTAAATATGAAGAAACTAAAAAAATATTTTTATTCTGATACAGAAAAATACTACATGTTTATGACACAAATAAAATCCCTTTATTGTGATTTATATTGTCATATTATAAATATCAACATAAGAATTATAACTATTAATGTGTCTGTCATGATGTTTTAATCCTGGTGAAATGTTTATGCTTTTCATAAACCTCGAATTGAAAGTGGAGTGTATTACAACTCCATGAAACTATTGTGTCTATTCTTCTGGTGGTACCAGAAATTTATGTATTATTTTATATGACAGGAAACTTTTAACTACTGTCAAGTTCTGGTTTCAATCCCCAGTAATACACGCACACGCACACACGCATGAACGTACACGCACGTGTACACACACACTTTCACACACACACACACACACACACACACACACACACACACACACACACACACACACACACACACACACACACACACACACACACACACACACACACACACACACACACACACACACACAATAAATTAAGGAAACGACACGATGTGAAGCGGATGCTCAACGGGTTAAGGTTGGACATAATTAAATACATAAAATGTTTGATAATAAATAAAAAAATGTAACATTGACTTTTTCAATCCACATGTAATCCTTACTCTTCCAAGTTCCATCCGTTATCACACATCGTTCGACTAAACAATGTCTTTCAGAAAACCAAACTTCAGAAACATTTAGCTGAATAAACAACAAACTTTTATGAAAGCTGTATCCTCTACCTTTTGGGATTTTAGTGGTCTCCCGCAGCTCACTGTATATAGATATAGAAATCTATATATTCAATATCTATGTACACGGATAGTCTATATTAATATATTTATGATATAAATGAATAATAAGTGTATATTCTCCTCAACCTCTCGGGGATGGGAGTGTCTTCCAGAACACACTAACTGTGCCCTGGAACACACAACATAGGCCTACCCTAGAGAAGATATGTAAGAATAAAAGTGTACATCCTCCAACTCCCGGGATGGGAGCGTTTATCCTCCAGCTCCCACTATTAAATTCAATTATAATAATAATGTTCTGGAAGACCCCGTGTAAATATATAAACTTATATAGATGCTATACATAATAAAGGTGCGCATTCGGTACCTTTGGGGATGGGAGGGAGGCTTCCAGAGCAGACCGAGGAGGCCAGCAGGCAGGCGACCAGCAGCGAGCGCCCCGGGTACTCCATGAGGAGAGAGTTGAGAGGAGAGAGGAGAGAGAAGAGACTGGCGACCCACCGGAGCTGCAGACCCCTTTTTACTACCGGACAGACCCCCCCCACCCCCACCCTCACCCCAACCCGCCCTGCACCGACCCGCCGCCTTCCCCGGGCGCTGGGAAATACTTTTTTAGATGACGTCACGGGATGAGATTAGAACCAAAAAAAAGAATAGAAAGGAAAGAAAACTTGGAGGCAGTGGGGACTAGAAGCCCTCCGCTGACCTCTAGTGGTGGCTTCGAGAACAGCAGGACTGACCGAATGATCCGACTTGTATAAAGAGTAGAGCATAATGTGAAATGAATGAAAAGTTAAAAATCAAATCTCATCACGTTTAACAGTTTCCACAATGAATCCAAAATAGTTTTTAAAATAGATAAGCGAGCGACTGAGCAATAAACCAAAAAACGGAATGTGTGTTCAGTCGGGTTTGAATACAAAACAGTAGGCCTACATAGTTTATCAGCAGTGTTGCAGCCAATCAAAAATAATTCCTTATTACGAGATCCAAGGAGCGTAGCAGCCAATCAGAATTGTTCCCTCATTTGTACGCCTACGGAATGAAGCAGCAAGTCAGTATGATTCCCTCGTCGGGGTATCTACGCAGTTGCAATATCATCCCACTGCAGACACAACTGGGCGTTCTCGTGTGGTTGGGGATCCCGTTTACGCAGACTGGAACGCACCCTTCTTATTCTTCGTCGCCTTTCTCGCTTAACTGTATTAAAATGTCAAAGTGTACTACTCCGAAACCATGTAAATAGTGTTGGAAATAAACTTCCAAAGCTTTTCAAATCTTATTTGGAAAATAACTTCACATGGTGTGTCTTTTAACAATGTATTCGTTACCAGCATTCGTAGTGTTGATCAGCAGTGAAATAGTCTGCTATAAGACGTTGACGTCGCTTAGCAACCGAAGACGCTGGGGTTGACAAGTTACCGGACAACTACCCATGCAAGTGAACGGAGCTTTCCACGGCATTGAGAAGACCCCTGTAATAATGGCCTATGCAATTTCTGTTTATGGCATAGATTTCTCCTCAGATTAGGCCAATAAAGCAATGATGACAAAAACAAAAAAAAACAAATGCTCGATCAAAGGCCCGGTCCGACCCGACAGGCCGGGTCGGGTCAATCAAAACCCTCATTGTTTAACATGAATTGGCTAAACAAATGACCACTGCAGCATATTTTAACAAAATTCAGATTGTGCAGAGAATTATTTCCATTGGTCATTATCAGTGGCGGCTGGCGATCAAACATGTTGGTGGGGCACAGTAATAGACAGGGGGTCTGAGGTTCTCACCCCCCCCCCCCATAATCCTTTTGGAATTTAATAGATTTGATTTCCTGTATTCTGGTGCATTTTGGGGATGGCCACTACCTATTTACCTGCTTTTCATTCAGATCCATAGCCTACATCCTGACTTGCAGGGCCTGGACAAGCTTACACTGCATATACAGACCTACTTCATGGCCATTCCACCAGACATTTCTATTTGACACATTGTTGTTATTCTGATACTGAGAAAAATCATGATCACTGTTCCATTTTTTGTGAGTCTCAATGTCTACTTCAAATGCAGTTGGAAATATGGGACAGTTGCTTCATTTTGTTTATATGCTACAGGCCGAAAGACTAAATTAATATGCAACTTACTTGCTCCTTTTAAGTATAACATTACTTGGGGGGTCCAATTCCACCACTTAAAAGGGTAGAAAGTGCTCACAAATCTCTGCTAGTTAGCGATCTATGACACTGTTGTTTTTTATTGGTCTTAAAACAGTGTTACCCCCTATGTTTTATTTGGTAAATATCGACAGTGTTACCCCTTATGTTTAACACTGTCCTTTTTTATCGGTCGTCATGAAAAAAACATAAGGGTAACACTGTCGATATTTATCCATTAAAACATAGGGGGTAACACTGTCGTTTTTATCAAATGAAACATGAGGGGTGACACTGTCGTTTTCCTTTGGTCGTCATGAAAAAAAACATAAGGGGTAACACTGTTGTTTTTTATTGGTCGTCATGAAAAAAAACATAAGGGGTAACACTGTAATTTTTTATTGGTCGTCATGAAAAAAAAACATAAGGGGTAACACTGTTGATATTTATCAATTAAAACATAGGGGGTAACACTGTCGATATTTATCAATTAAACCATAAGGGGTAACACTGTTGTTTTTTATTGGTCCTCATGAAAAAAACATAAGGGGTGACACTGTCATTTTTTATTGGTCGTCACGAAAAAAAAAAAAAGGGGTAACACTGTTGTTTTTTATTGGTCCTCATGAAAAAAATATAAGGGGTAACACTGTTGTTTTTTATGGGTCATCATGAAAAAAAACATAAGGGTAACACTGTCGATATTACTTCAGTGACTTGATGGTGCATTGATAAGTTCGGAGGTTAACACCAGTGTTGTTTTCGTCAGGCAAGACGAAAACGAAAATGACGTCGTCAGACCCCTTTTTTCCATGACGAAAACGAGACTAAGACGAACGTCACCAAAGCCATATAAAGACTAAAATGTGACGAAAAATTTAGACATTTTCGTCAGACGAGAACTAGACGAGACTAAATTGTTAGTGAGAGCATGTGAGCGGAGCGGAGCGTGGAGCGGGTGGTGGAGCGGAGCGGAAGAAATACGTTGGAGCGGGTTGGAGCGCAGAGCGGTTTTAAATTCAAAGGCCGGAGCGGGGATTTGACTCCGCTCCAGTCCGCTCTAGTCCGCTCCAATTTTAACTGCTTCTAGCGGCTTACATGTAGGTGGTTCACGTAGAATAGAATGGGTTTCAATGGGAGCATCCAAGCAACCTGATTGGATAAAACGCGTCACGTGAGACCCTTCCACCCCCCCCCCCCCCCCCCCGCAACACTGGCTCGTGTGCTCGCGCGCAGCTGCGCCTGCACGCACACGGCACACACACACTCGTACACTACAGAGAGAGGCTGGTGGACGAGTTTTCGTCGGACTAAAACTAGACTAAAACCTTTTGAGTTTTCGTCAGACTAAAACTAGACTAAAACTTTCAAAGATAGAAATGACTAAAATGGGACTAAAACTAAGAAGCATTTCGTCAAAAAGACTAAGACTAAAACTAAATCTAAAATGCCTGCCAAAAACAACACTGGTTAACACTCTAAACCAGGGGTCTTCAACGTTTTCCAGGCCAAGGACCCCCAAACTGATGGAGAGATGGAGCGGGGACCCCCTACTTATTTATTGTATAAAATTGTGTTTGATATTAAACTGTTCCTATAGTGGCATGTATAAATGTACCATGTTATTTTGCATTCAATACTAAGATATTCAAATAATACACAAGTTCATATATTCATGTTTTCATTATAAACATGTGCAAGGTACAGCGAGTAGGGTGGCAATGCCACTGCCATTCATAAACACAACATAACATAATAAACTGATAACTGCAATTGCATGTAATCATGCATAAAAGCAATTCAAATGGACATTTTTAAAACACTCTGCGACTGTAACTTATCAACCCCAGCGTGTCCGGTTGCTAAGCGACGTCAACGTCTTTGGCTGACTATTTCTCTGCTGATTGCTTATTTTCCCGATAATGACCGGCGTTCTGTACATTATGTGACCTTGGGTGTCTTGAAAGGCGCCTCTAAATGAAATGTATTATTATTATTATTATTATTATTATTATTATTATTATTATTATTATCCCTTACATAACAGCACTCTCTCTCTCCCAACAGTCTTCGCTGCACACTCTCATCATAATACGTATTGTTTGCTGAGGAGGGGGTAGATATAAAGACCGGACAACAAACTGACGTCGCTGTGCTGTCCTTCTTAATTGAAGGAGCAGGCAGAGAAAAGCTCTCTCCTGCTGGGCTTTCATTAAAATCAAATACATAAAAATTTTGCAGCCAGTCCAGATGTGTCAGGTGTGCGCGAGAGACCAAAATGCCATAGATATAATACATTCGGATCGCATGATAGGAATAGAGCTATTCCAATTAGAAATCGGATCAAATGTTTCCATGTAAACGCGGTTAGTGTGTTGGATTCATGTTAATGTGTATTTAAAGACATTTCAATTTGTGTAAAAGATTGCGGGGGTAATATAAAGAAAAAGTCTAATCAACCCAAACTTTCGCGACCCCCCTGCAGTACCTCCGCGGACCCCCTGTTGAAGACCTCTGCTCTAAACAGCTCAGGTTCGGATCCACGCAAAAATGTGGACAGTCGTTTTTCTTTGGTCGTCATGAAAAAAACCATAAGGGGTAACACTGTTGTTTATTATTGGTCGTCATGAAAAAAAACATAAGACGTAACACTGTTGTCTTTTTCAAAAAAAACATAAGGGGTAACACTGTTGTTTTTTATTGGTCGTCATGAAAAAAAACATAAGGGGTAACACTGTTGTCTTTTTCAAAAAAAACATAGGGGGTAACACTGTTGTTTTTTATTGGTCGTCATGAAAAAAAACATAAGGGGTGTTACGGCTGCCGTCTAATGTGCATTTGAAGGTCAATGATTCTGTATGCAAATCCAGCTGGGTGATTCCCTTCCGATGATTGGTCCCCTCCCTACTTCCTGGATCGCATCGAAGCTACAAATCACGAGTCTCCAATCAAGCCAGCTGCATATAAATAGCGTGTGTGTCCACAGTTCGGGGCGGCTGTGAAGCAGTGATCAGTCCGCCTCGTTGTTACTCCCTACTTTTTGTGGTTGCTTAGGGAATTAGAGTTTGATATCGATGTATTGCCTGGCTGTGATTGAGTGGTTTCAGCCAGTGTTTTTTTGTTAACCTTGTGTAGATCTCCTTTGTTGTAGTTCTGTGTGCATGTGCACTCCTTTCCGTTGATTAAACCCCCGATTGTGTCCTGAATCTGTCCATGGTCTCCCCTCCATTTCATTTAACATCCCAATCACGTGTTGCGGCTCTTAAAACGAGCCGGGTCGTAACAGGGGTAACACTGTTGTCTTTTTAAAAAAAAACATAAGGGGTAACACTGTTCTTTATCATTGGTCGTCATGAAAAAAAACATAAGGGGTAACACTGGTTTTTTTTTATTGGTCGTCATGAAAAAAAATACAAGGGGTAACACTGTTGTTTTTTATTGGTCGTCATGAAAAAAAAACATAAGGGGTAACACTGTTGTTTTTTATTGGTCCTCATGAAAAAAACATAAGGGGTAACAATGTTGTTTTTTATGGGTCATCATGAAAAAAAACATAAGGGTAACACTGTCGATATTACTTCAGTGACTTGATGGTGCATTGATAAGTTCGGAGGTTAACTCTCTAAACAGCTCAGGTTCGGATCCCCGCAAAAACGTCGACTGGGGTACCACTGTTTTTTTTTTTGGTCAACATGGAAAAAACATAAGGGGTAACACTGTTGTTTTTTATTGGTCGTCATGAAAAAAAACATAAGGGGTAACACTGTTGTCTTTTTCAAAAAAAACATAAGGGGTAACACTGTTGTTTTTTATAGGTCGTCATGAAAAAAAACGTAAGGGTAACACTGTCGATATTACTTCAGTGACTTGATGGTGCATTGATAAGTTCGGAGGATAACACTCTAAACAGCTCAGGTTCGGATCCCCGCAAAAACGTCGACGGGGGTACCACTGTTTTTTTTTTGGTCAACATGGAAAAAACATAAGGGGTAACACTGTTGTTTTTTATTGGTCGTCATGAAAAAAAACATAAGGGGTAACACTGTTGTCTTTTTAAAAAAAAACATAAGGGGTAACACTGTTGTTTTTTATTGGTCGTCATGAAAAAAACACTGTTGTCTTTTTCAAAAAAAACATAAGGGGTAACACTGTTCTTTATCATTGGTCGTCATGAAAAAAAACATAAGGGGTAACACTGGTTTTTATTGGTCGTCATGAAAAAAAACATAAGGGGTAACACTGGTTTTTTTTTATTGGTCGTCATGAAAAAAAATACAAGGGGTAACACTGTTGTTTTTTATTGGTCGTCATGAAAAAAAAACATAAGGGGTAACACTGTTGTTTTTTATTGGTCCTCATGAAAAAAACATAAGGGGTAACAATGTTGTTTTTTATGGGTCATCATGAAAAAAAACATAAGGGTAACACTGTCGATATTACTTCAGTGACTTGATGGTGCATTGATAAGTTCGGAGGATAACACTCTAAACAGCTCAGGTTCGGATCTCCGCAAAAACGTCGACGGGGGTACCACTGTTTTTTTTTTGGTCAACATGGAAAAAACATAAGGGGTAACACTGTTGTTTTTTATTGGTCGTCATGAAAAAAAACATAAGGGGTAACACTGTTGTCTTTTTCAAAAAAAACATAAGGGGTAACACTGTTGTTTTTTATTGGTCGTCATGAAAAAAACACTGTTGTCTTTTTCAAAAAAAACATAAGGGGTAACACTGTCATTTTTTATTGGTCGTCACGAAAAAAAACACAAGGGGTAACACTGTTGTTTTTTATTGGTCCTCATGAAAAAACCATAAGGGGTAACACTTTTGTCTTTTTCAAAAAAACCATAAGGGGTAACACTGTTGTTTTTTATTGGTCGTCATGAAAAAAAACATATGGGGTAACACTTTTGTCTTTTTCAAAAAAAACATAAGGGGTAACTGTTGTTTTTTATTGGTCGTCATGAAAAAAAACATAAGGGGTAACACTGTTGTTTTTTATGGGTCATCATGAAAAAAAACATAAGGGTAACACTGTCGACATTACTTCAGTGACTTGATGGTGCATTGATAAGTTCGGAGGTAAACACTCTTAACAGCTCAGGTTCGGATCCCCGCAAAAACGTCGACAGGGGTACCACAGTTTTTTTTTTGGTCTACATGGAAAAAACATAAGGGGCAACGCTGTTGTTTTTTATTGGTCGTCATGAAAAATAAAATAAGGGGTAACACTGTTGTCTTTTTCAAAAAAAACATAAGGGGTAACACTGTTGTTTTTTATTGGTCGTCCTGAAAAAAAACATAAGGGGTAACACTGTTGTCTTTTTCAAAAAAAACATAAGGGGTAACACTGTTGTTTTTTATTGGTCGTCACGAAAAAAAACACAAGGGGCAACACTGTTGTTTTTTATTGGTCGTCATGAAAAAAAACATAAGGGGTAACACTGTTGTATTTTATTGGTCGTCATGAAAAAAAACATAAGGGGTGACACTGTTGTTTTTTATTGGTCCTCATGAAAAAAAACATAAGGTTAACACTGTTGTTTTTTATGGGTCATCATGAAAAAAAACATAAGGGTAACACTGTCGATATTACTTCAGTGACTTGATGGTGCATTGATAAAATCGGAGGTTAACACTCTAAACAGCTCAGGTTCGGATCCCCGCAAAAACATAAGGGGTAACACTGTTGTTTTTTATTGGTCGTCATGAAAAAAAACATAAGGGGTAACACTGTTTTCTTTTTCAATAAAAACATAAGGGGTAACACTGTTGTTTATTATTGGTCGTCCTGAAAAAAAACATAAGGCGTAACACTGTTGTCTTTTAAAAAAAAACATAAGTGGTAACACTGTTGTTTTTTATTGGTCGTCATGAAAAAAAACATAAGGCGTAACACTTTTGTCTTTTTAAAAAAAAACATAAGGGGTAACACTGTCATTTTTTATTGGTCGTCACGAAAAAAAACACAAGGGGTAACACTGTTGTTTTTTATTGGTCCTCATGAAAAAAACATAAGGGGTAACACTGTTGTTTTTTATGGGTCATCATGAAAAAAAACATAAGGGTAACACTGTCGATATTACTTCAGTGACTTGATGGTGCATTGATAAGTTCGGAGGTAAACACTCTTAACAGCTCAGGTTCGGATCCCCGCAAAAACGTCGACAGGGGTACCGCTGTTTTTTTTTTGGTCTACATGGAAAAAACATAAGGGGTAACACTGTTGTCTTTTTCAAAAAAAACATAAGGGGTAACACTGTTGTTTTTTATTGGTCCTCATGAAAAAAACATAAGGGGTAAAACTGTTGTTTTTTATGGGTCATCATGAAAAAAAACATAAGGGTAACACTGTCGATATTACTTCCGTCACTTGATGGTGCATTGATAAGTTCAGAGGTTAACACTCTAAACAGCTCAGGTTCGGATCCCCGCAAAAACATAAGGGGTAACACTTTTGTCTTTTTCAAAAAAAACATAAGGGGTAACACTGTTGTTTTTTATTGGTCGTCATGAAAAAAAACATAAGGGGTAACAATGTTGTCTTTTTCAAAAAAATACATAAGGGGTAACACTGTTGTTTTTTTCAAAAAAAACATAAGGGGTAACACTGTCATTTTTTATTGGTCGTCACGAAAAAAAAAAAAACGGGTAACACTGTTGTTTTTTATGGGTCGTCATGAAAAAAAACAAAAGGGGTAACACTGTTGTCTTTTTCAAAAAAAAACATAAGGGGTAACACTTTTGTCTTTTTCAAAAAAAACATGAGGGGTAACACTGTTGTTTTTTATTGGTCGTCATGAAAAAAAACATAAGGGGTAACACTGTTGTCTTTTTCAAAAAAATACATAAGGGGTAACACTGCTGTTTTTTTCAAAAAAAACATAAGGGGTAACACTGTCATTTTTTATGGGTCATCATGAAAAAAAACATTAGGGTAACACTGTCGATATTACTTCATAGACTTGATGGTGCATTGATATGTTCGGAGGTTAACACTCTTAACAGCTCAGGTTCGGATCCCCGCAAAAACGTTAACAGGGGTACCACTGTTATTTTTTGGTCAACATGGAAAAAACATAAGGGGTAACACTGTTGTTTTTTATTGGTCGTCATGAAAAAAAACATAAGGGGTAACACTGTTGTCTTTTTCAAAAAAAACATAAGGGGTATCACTGTTGTTTTTTATTGGTCGTCATGAAAAAAAACATAAGGGGTAACACTGTTGTATTTTATTGGTTGTCACGAAAAAAAACACAAGGGGTAACACTGTTGTTTTTTATTGGTCCTCATGAAAAAAACATAAGGGGTAACACTGTTGTTTTTTATGGGTCATCATGAAAAAAAACATAAGGGTAACACTGTCGATATTACTTCAGTGACTTGATGGTGCACTGATGAGTTCGGAGGTTAACACTCTAAACAGCTCAGGTTCGGATCCCCGCAAAAACGTCGACAGGGGTACCACTGTATTTTTTTTGGTCAACATGGAAAAAACATAAGGGGTAACACTGTTGTTTTTTATTGGTCGTCATGAAAAAAAACAAAAGGGGTAACACTGTTGTCTTTTTCAAAAAAAACATAAGGGGTAACACTGTTGTTTTTTATTGGTCCTCATGAAAAAAACATAAGGGGTAAAACTGTTGTTTTTTATGGGTCATCATGAAAAAAAACATAAGGGTAACACTGTCGATATTACTTCAGTGACTTGATGGTGCATTGATAAGTTCGGAGGTTAACACTCTAAACAGCTCAGGTTCGGATCACCGCAAAAACATAAGGGGTAACACTTTTGTCTTTTTAAAAAAAAACATAAGGGGTAACACTGTTGTCTTTTTCAAAAAAAACATAAGGGGTAACACTGTCATTTTTTATTGGTCGTCACGAAAAAAAACACAAGGGGTAACACTGTTGTTTTTTATTGGTCCTCATGAAAAAAACATAAGGGGTAAAACTGTTGTTTTTTATGGGTCATCATGAAAAAAAACATAAGGGTAACACTGTCGTTATTATTTCAGTGACTTGTTGGTGCATTGATAAGTTCGGAGGTGAACACTCTAAACAGCTCAGGTTCGGATCCCCGCAAAAACGTAAGGGGTAACACTTTTGTCTTTTTAAAGAAAAACAAGGGGTAACACTGTTGTTTTTTATTGGTCGTCATGAAAAAAAACATAAGGGGTAACACTGTTGTCTTTTTCAAAAAAATACATAAGGGGTAACACTGTTGTTTTTTATTGGTCGTCATGAAAAAAAACATAAGGGGTAACACTGTTGTCTTTATCAAAAAAAACATAAGGGGTAACACTGTTGTTTTTTATTGGTCGTCATGAAAAAAAACATAAGGCGTAACACTGTTGTCTTTTTCAAAAAAAACATAAGGGGTAACACTGTTGTTTTTTATTGGTCGTCATGAAAAAAAACATAAGGGGTAACACTGTTGTTTTTTATTGGTCGTCATGAAAAAAAACATAAGGGTAACACTGTCGATATTACTTTAGTGACTTGATGGTGCATTGATAAGTTCGGAGGTTAACACTCTAAACAGCTCAGGTTCGGATCCCCGCAAAAACATCGACAGGGGTACCACTGTTTTTTTTTTGGTCAACATGGAAAAAACATAAGGGGTAACACTGTTGTTTTTTATTGGTCGTCATGAAAAAAAACATAAGGGGTAACACTGTTGTCTTTTTCAAAAAAAACATAGGGGGTAACACTGTTGTTTTTTATTGGTCCTCATGAAAAAAACATAAGGGGTAAAACTGTTGTTTTTTATGGGTCATCATGAAAAAAAACATAAGGGTAACACTGTCGATGTTACTCCAGTGACTTGATGGTGCATTGATAAGTTCGGAGGTTAACACTCTAAACAGCTCAGGTTCGGATCCCCGCAAAAACCTAAGGGGTAACACTTTTGTCTTTCTCAAAAAAAACATAAGGGGTAACACTGTTGTTTTTTATTGGTCGTCATGAAAAAAAACATAAGGGGTAACAATGTTGTCTTTTTCAAAAAAATACATAAGGGGTAACACTGTTGTTTTTTTCAAAAAAAACATAAGGGGTAACACTGTCATTTTTTATTGGTCGTCACGAAAAAAAACAAAACGGGTAACACTGTTGTTTTTTATGGGTCATCATGAAAAAAAACATAAGGGTAACACTGTCGATATTACTTCAGTGACTTGATGGTGCATTGATAAGTTCGGCAGTTAACACTCTAAACAGCTCAGGTTCGGATCCCTGCAAATACGTCGACAGGGGTACCACTATTTTTTTTTTGGTCAACATGGAAAAAACATAAGGGGTAACACTGTTGTTTTTTATTGGTCGTCATGAAAAAAAACAAAAGGGGTAACACTGTTGTCTTTTTCAAAAAAAAACATAAGGGGTAACACTGTTGTTTTTTATTGGTCCTCATGAAAAAAACATAAGGGGTAAAACTGTTGTTTTTTATGGGTCATCATGAAAAAAAACATAAGGGTAACACTGTCGATGTTACTCCAGTGACTTGATGGTGCATTGATAAGTTCGGAGGTTAACACTCTAAACAGCTCAGGTTCGGATCCCTGCAAAAACATACGGGGTAACACTTTTGTCTTTTTCAAAAAAAACATAAGGGGTAACACTGTTGTTATTTATTGGTCGTCATGAAAAAAAACATAAGGGGTAACACTGTTGTCTTTTTCAAAAAAATACATAAGGGGTAACACTGTTGTTTTTTTCAAAAAAAACATAAGGGGTAACACTGTCATTTTTTATGGGTCATCATGAAAAAAAACATTAGGGTAACACTGTCGATAATACTTCATAGACTTGATGGTGCATTGATATGTTCGGAGGTTAACACTCTTAACAGCTCAGGTTCGGATCCCCGCAAAAACGTTAACAGGGGTACCACTGTTATTTTTTGGTCAACATGGAAAAAACATAAGGGGTAACACTGTTGTTTTTTATTGGTCGTCATGAAAAAAAACATAAGGGGTAACACTGTTGTCTTTTTCAAAAAAAACATAAGGGGTATCACTGTTGTTTTTTATTGGTTGTCATGAAAAAAAACATAAGGGGTAACACTGTTGTATTTTATTGGTTGTCACGAAAAAAAACACAAGGGGTAACACTGTTGTTTTTTATTGGTCCTCATGAAAAAAACATAAGGGGTAACACTGTTGTTTTTTATGGGTCATCATGAAAAAAAACATAAGGGTAACACTGTCGATATTACTTCAGTGACTTGATGGTGCACTGATGAGTTCGGAGGTTAACACTCTAAACAGCTCAGGTTCGGATCCCCGCAAAAACGTCGACAGGGGTACCACTGTATTTTTTTTGGTCAACATGGAAAAAACATAAGGGGTAACACTGTTGTTTTTTATTGGTCGTCATGAAAAAAAACAAAAGGGGTAACACTGTTGTCTTTTTCAAAAAAAACATAAGGGGTAACACTGTTGTTTTTTATTGGTCCTCATGAAAAAAACATAAGGGGTAAAACTGTTGTTTTTTATGGGTCATCATGAAAAAAAACATAAGGGTAACACTGTCGATATTACTTCAGTGACTTGATGGTGCATTGATAAGTTCGGAGGTTAACACTCTAAACAGCTCAGGTTCGGATCACCGCAAAAACATAAGGGGTAACACTTTTGTCTTTTTAAAAAAAAACATAAGGGGTAACACTGTTGTCTTTTTCAAAAAAAACATAAGGGGTAACACTGTCATTTTTTATTGGTCGTCACGAAAAAAAACACAAGGGGTAACACTGTTGTTTTTTATTGGTCCTCATGAAAAAAACATAAGGGGTAAAACTGTTGTTTTTTATGGGTCATCATGAAAAAAAACATAAGGGTAACACTGTCGTTATTATTTCAGTGACTTGTTGGTGCATTGATAAGTTCGGAGGTTAACACTCTAAACAGCTCAGGTTCGGATCCCCGCAAAAACGTAAGGGGTAACACTTTTGTCTTTTTAAAGAAAAACAAGGGGTAACACTGTTGTTTTTTATTGGTCGTCATGAAAAAAAACATAAGGGGTAACACTGTTGTCTTTTTCAAAAAAATACATAAGGGGTAACACTGTTGTTTTTTATTGGTCGTCATGAAAAAAAACATAAGAGGTAACACTGTTGTCTTTATCAAAAAAAACATAAGGGGTAACACTGTTGTTTTTTATTGGTCGTCATGAAAAAAAACATAAGGCGTAACACTGTTGTCTTTTTCAAAAAAAACATAAGGGGTAACACTGTTGTTTTTTATTGGTCGTCATGAAAAAAAACATAAGGGGTAACACTGTTGTTTTTTATTGGTCGTCATGAAAAAAAACATAAGGGGTAACACTGTTGTTTTTTATTGGTCGTCATGAAAAAAAACATAAGGGTAACACTGTCGATATTACTTTAGTGACTTGATGGTGCATTGATAAGTTCGGAGGTTAACACTCTAAACAGCTCAGGTTCGGATCCCCGCAAAATCATCGACAGGGGTACCACTTTTTTTTTTTGGTCAACATGGAAAAAACATAAGGGGTAACACTGTTGTTTTTTATTGGTCGTCATGAAAAAAAACATAAGGGGTAACACTGTTGTCTTTTTCAAAAAAAACATAGGGGGTAACACTGTTGTTTTTTATTGGTCGTCATGAAAAAAAACATAAGGGGTAACACTGTTGTTTTTTATTGGTCCTCATGAAAAAAACATAAGGGGTAACACTGTTGTTTTTTATGGGTCATCATGAAAAAAAACATAAGGGTAACACTGTCGATATTACTTCAGTGACTTGATGGTGCATTGATAAGTTCGGAGGTTAACACTCTAAACAGCTTAGGTTCAGATCCCCGCAAAAACATGAGGGGTAACACTGTTGTTTTTTGTTGGTCGTCATGAAAAAAAACATGAGCGGTAACACTTTTGTCTCTTTCAAAAAAAACATAAGGGGCAAAACTGTTGTTTTTTATTTGTCGTCATGAAAAAAAACATAAGGGGTAACACTGTTGTCTTTTTCAAAAAAAAACATAAGGGGTAACACTGTTGTTTTTTATTGGTTGTCATGAAAAAAAACATAAGGGGTAACACTGTTGTCTTTTTCAAAAAAATACATAGGGGGTAACACTGTTGTTTATTATTGGTCGTCATGAAAAAAATATAAGGGGTAACACTTTTGTCTTTTTCAAAAAAAACATAAGGGGTAACACTGTTGTTTTTTATTGGTCGTCATGAAAAAAAACATAAGGCGTAACACTGTTGTCTTTTTCAAAAAAAACATAAGGGGTAACACTGTTGTTTTTTATTGGTCGTCATGAAAAAAAACATAAGGGGTAACACTGTTGTTTTTTATTGGTCGTCATGAAAAAAAACATAAGGGTAACACTGTCGATAATACTTTAGTGACTTGATGGTGCATTGATAAGTTCGGAGGTTTACACTCTAAACAGCTCAGGTTCGGATCCCCGCAAAAACATCGACCGGGGTACCACTGTTTTTTTTTTGGTCAACATGGAAAAAACATAGGGGGTAACACTGTTGTTTTTTATTGGTCGTCATGAAAAAAAACATAAGGGGTAACACTGTTGTCTTTTTCAAAAAAAACATAGGGGGTAACACTGTTGTTTTTTATTGGTCGTCATGAAAAAAAACATAAGGGGTAACACTGTTGTTTTTTATTGGTCCTCATGAAAAAAACATAAGGGGTAACACTGTTGTTTTTTATGGGTCATCATGAAAAAAAACATAAGGGTAACACTGTCGATATTACTTCAGTGACTTGATGGTGCATTGATAAGTTCGGAGGTTAACACTCTAAACAGCTTAGGTTCAGATCCCCGCAAAAACATGAGGGGTAACACTGTTGTTTTTTGTTGGTCGTCATGAAAAAAAACATGAGCGGTAACACTTTTGTCTCTTTCAAAAAAAACATAAGGGGCAAAACTGTTGTTTTTTATTTGTCGTCATGAAAAAAAACATAAGGGGTAACACTGTTGTCTTTTTCAAAAAAAAACATAAGGGGTAACACTGTTGTTTTTTATTGGTTGTCATGAAAAAAAACATAAGGGGTAACACTGTTGTCTTTTTCAAAAAAATACATAGGGGGTAACACTGTTGTTTATTATTGGTCGTCATGAAAAAAATATAAGGGGTAACACTTTTGTCTTTTTCAAAAAAAACATAAGGGGTAACACTGTTGTTTTTTATTGGTCGTCATGAAAAAAAACATAAGGCGTAACACTGTTGTCTTTTTCAAAAAAAACATAAGGGGTAACACTGTTGTTTTTTATTGGTCGTCATGAAAAAAAACATAAGGGGTAACACTGTTGTTTTTTATTGGTCGTCATGAAAAAAAACATAAGGGTAACACTGTCGATAATACTTTAGTGACTTGATGGTGCATTGATAAGTTCGGAGGTTTACACTCTAAACAGCTCAGGTTCGGATCCCCGCAAAAACATCGACCGGGGTACCACTGTTTTTTTTTTGGTCAACATGGAAAAAACATAGGGGGTAACACTGTTGTTTTTTATTGGTCGTCATGAAAAAAAACATAAGGGGTAACACTGTTGTCTTTTTCAAAAAAAACATAGGGGGTAACACTGTTGTTTTTTATTGGTCGTCATGAAAAAAAACATAAGGGGTAACACTGTTGTTTTTTATTGGTCCTCATGAAAAAAACATAAGGGGTAACACTGTTGTTTTTTATGGGTCATCATGAAAAAAAACATAAGGGTAACACTGTCGATATTACTTCAGTGACTTGATGGTGCATTGATAAGTTCGGAGGTTAACACTCTAAACAGCTCAGGTTTGGATCCCCGCAAAAACATGAGGGGTAACACTGTTGTTTTTTGTTGGTCGTCATGAAAAAAAACATGAGCGGTAACACTTTTGTCTCTTTCAAAAAAAACATGAGGGGCAAAACTGTTGTTTTTTATTTGTCGTCATGAAAAAAAACATAAGGGGTAACACTGTTGTTTTTTATTGGTTGTCATGAAAAAAAACATAAGGGGTAACACTGTTGTCTTTTTCAAAAAAATACATAGGGGGTAACACTGTTGTTTATTACTGGTCGTCATGAAAAAAAACATAAGGGGTAACACTTTTGTCTTTTTCAAAAAAAACATAAGGGGTAACACTGTTGTTTTTTATTGGTCGTCATGAAAAAAAACATAAGGGGTAACACTGTTGTCTTTTTAAAAAAAAACATGAGGGGTAACACTGTTGTTTTTTATTGGTCGTCATGAAAAAAAACATAAGGGGTAACACTGTTGTTTTTTATTGGTCGTCATGAAAAAAAACATAAGGGGTAACACTGTTGTTTTTTATTGGTCGTCATGAAAAAAAACATAAGGGGTAACACTGTTGTCTCTTTCAAAAAAAAACATAAGGGGGAACACTGTTGTTTTTTATTGGTCGTCATGAAAAAAAACATAAGGGGTAACACTGTTGTCTTTTTCAAAAAAATACATAGGGGGTAACACTGTTGTTTATTATTGGTCGTCATGAAAAAAAACATAAGGGGTAACACTTTTGTCTTTTTCAAAAAAAACATAAGGGGTAACACTGTTGTTTTTTATTGGTCGTCATGAAAAAAAACATAAGGGGTAACACTGTTGTCTTTTTCAAAAAAACACATAAGGGGTAACACTGTTGTTTTTTATTGGTCGTCATGAAAAAAAACATAAGGGGTAACACTTGTCTTTTTCAAAAAAAAACATGAGGGGTAACACTGTTGTTTTTTATTGGTCGTCATGAAAAAAAACATAAGGGGTAACACTGTTGTTTTTTATTGGTCCTCATGAAAAAAACATAAAGGGTAACACTGTTGTTTTTTATGGGTCATCATGAAAAAAAACATAAGGGTAACACTGTCGATATTACTTCAGTGACTTGATGGTGCATTGATAAGTTTGGAGGTTAACACTCTAAACAGCTCAGGTTCGGATCCCCGCAAAAACGTTGACAGGGGTACCACTGTTTTTTTTTTGGTCAACATGGAAAAAACAAACACTGTTGTTTTTTATTGGTCGTCATGAAAAAAAACATAAGGGGTAACACTGTTGTCTTTTTCAAAATAAACATAGGGGGTAACACTGTTGTTTTTTATTGGTCGTCATGAAAAAAAAGCATAAGGGGTAAAACTGTTGTATTTTATTGGTTGTCATGCAAAAAAACATAAGGGGTAACACTGTTGTCTTTTTCAAAAAAAAACATAGGGGGTAACACTGTTGTTTTTTATTGGTCGTCATGAAAAAAAACATAAGGGGTAACACTGTTGTTTTTTATTGGTCCTCATGAAAAGAAACATAAGGGTAACACTGTCGATATTACTTCAGTGACTTGATGGTGCATTGATAAGTTCGGAGGTTAACACTCTAAACAGCTCAGGTTCGGATCCCCGCAAAAACATAAGGGGTAACACTGTTGTTTTTTGTTGGTCGTCATGAAAAAAAACATAAGGGGTAACACTTTTGTCTTTTTAAAAAAAAACATAAGGGGCAACACTGTTGTTTTTTATTTGTCGTCATGAAAAAAAACATAAGGGGTAACACTGTTGTCTTTTTCAAAAAAAAACATAAGGGGTAACACTGTTGTTTTTTATTGGTCGTCATGAAAAAAAACATAAGGGGTAACACTTTTGTCTTTTTCAAAAAAAACATAAGGGGTAACACTGTTGTTTTTTATTGGTCGTCATGAAAAAAAAAATAAGGGGTAACACTGTTGTCTTTTTCAAAAAAACACATAAGGGGTAACACTGTTGTTTTTTATTGGTCGTCATGAAAAAAAACATAAGGGGTAACACTGTTGTCTTTTTCAAAAAAAACATGAGGGGTAACACTGTTGTTTTTTATTGGTCGTCATGAAAAAAAACATAAGGGGTAACACTGTTGTCTTTTTCAAAAAAAACATGAGGGGTAACACTGTTGTTTTTTATTGGTCGTCATGAAAAAAACATAAAGGGTAACACTGTTGTTTTTTATGGGTCATCATGAAAAAAAACATAAGGGTAACACTGTCGATATTACTTCAGTGACTTGATGGTGCATTGATAAGTTTGGAGGTTAACACTCTAAACAGCTCAGGTTCGGATCCCCGCAAAAACGTTGACAGGGGTACCACTGTTTTTTTTTTGGTCAACATGGAAAAAACAAACACTGTTGTTTTTTATTGGTCGTCATGAAAAAAAACATAAGGGGTGACACTGTTGTCTTTTTCAAAAAAAACATAAGGGGTAACACTGTTGTTTTTTATTGGTCGTCATGAAAAAAAACATAAGGGGTAACACTGTTGTCTTTTTCAAAATAAACATAGGGGGTAACACTGTTGTTTTTTATTGGTCGTCATGAAAAAAAACATAAGGGGTAAAACTGTTGTATTTTATTGGTTGTCATGCAAAAAAACATAAGGGGTAACACTGTTGTCTTTTTCAAAAAAAACATAAGGGGTAACACTGTTGTTTTTTATTGGTCGTCATGAAAAAAAACATAAGGGGTAACACTGTTGTTTTTTATTGGTCGTCATGAAAAAAAACATAAGGGGTAACACTGTTGTTTTTTATTGGTCGTCATGAAAAAAAACATAAGGGGTAACACTGTTGTTTTTTATTGGTCGTCATGAAAAAAAACATAAGGGGTAACACTGTTGTTTTTTATTGGTCGTCATGAAAAAAAACATAAGGGGCAACACTGTTGTTTTTTATTGGTCGTCATGAAAAAATACATAAGGGGTAACACTGTTGTTTTTTATTGGTCGTCATGAAAAAAACATAAGGGGTTACACTGTTGTCTTTTTCAAAAAAAACATAAGGGGTAACACTTGTTTTTTATTGGTCGTCATGAAAAAAAACATAAGGGGTAACACTGTCGTTTTTTATTGGTCGTCATGAAAAAAAACATAAGGGGCAACACTGTTGTTTTTTATTGGTCGTCATGAAAAAAAACATAAGGGGTAACACTGTTGTATTTTATTGGTCGTCATGAAAAAAAACATAAGGGGTGACACTGTTGTTTTTTATTGGTCGTCATGAAAAAAAACATAAGGGGTAACACTGTTGTTTTTTATTGGTCGTCATGAAAAAAAACATAAGGGGTAACACTGTTGTTTTTTTATTGGTCGTCATGAAAAAAAACATTTGGGGTAACACTGTTGTCTTTTTCAAAAAAAACATAAGGGGTAACACTTGTTTTTTATTGGTCGTCATGAAAAAAAACATAAGGGGTAACACTGTTGTTTTTTATTGGTCGTCATGAAAAAAAACATAAGGGGTAACACTGTTGTTTTTTTATTGGTCGTCATGAAAAAAAACATTTGGGGTAACACTGTTGTCTTTTTCAAAAAAAACATAAGGGGTAACACTTGCTTTTTATTGGTCGTCATGAAAAAAAACATAAGGGGTAACACTGTTGTTTTTTATTGGTCGTCATGAAAAAAAACATAAGGGGTAACACTGTTGTTTTTTATTGGTCGTCATGAAAAAAAACATAAGGGGCAACACTGTTGTTTTTTATTGGTCGTCATGAAAAAATACATAAGGGGTAACACTGTTGTTTTTTATTGGTCGTCATGAAAAAAAACATAAGGGGTAACACTGTTGTCTTTTTCAAAAAAAACATAAGGGGTAACACTTGTTTTTTATTGGTCGTCATGAAAAAAAACATAAGGGGTAACACTTGTTTTTTATTGGTCGTCATGAAAAAAAACATAAGGGGTAACACTGTTGTTTTTTATTGGTCGTCATGAAAAAAAACATAAGGGGTAACACTGTTGTTTTTTATTGGTCGTCATGAAAAAAAACATAAGGGGCAACACTGTTGTTTTTTATTGGTCGTCATGAAAAAAAACTTAAGGGGTAACACTGTTGTATTTTATTGGTCGTCATGAAAAAAAACATAAGGGGTGACACTGTTGTTTTTTTATTGGTCGTCATGAAAAAAAACATTTGGGGTAACACTGTTGTCTTTTTCAAAAAAAACATAAGGGGTAACACTTGTTTTTTATTGGTCGTCATGAAAAAAAACATAAGGGGTAACACTGTTGTTTTTTATTGGTCGTCATGAAAAAAAACATAAGGGGCAACACTGTTGTTTTTTATTGGTCGTCATGAAAAAATACATAAGGGGTAACACTGTTGTTTTTTATTGGTCGTCATGAAAAAAAACATAAGGGGTAACACTGTTGTCTTTTTAAAAAAAAACATAAGGGGTAACACTGTCGTTTTTTATTGGTCGTCATGAAAAAAAACATAAGGGGCAACACTGTTGTTTTTTATTGGTCGTCATGAAAAAAAACATAAGGGGTAACACTGTTGTATTTTATTGGTCGTCAAGAAAAAAAACATAAGGGGTAACACTGTTGTTTTTGTCAAATAAAATATAAGGGGTAACACTGTGGTTTTTTATTGGTCGTCATGAAAAAAAACATAAGGGGTAACACTGTTGTTTTTTATTGGTCGTCATGAAAAAAAACATAAGGGGTAACACTTGTCTTTTTAAAAAAAAACATAAGGGGGATCACTGTTGTTTTTTATTGGTCGTCATGAAAAAAAACATAAGGGGCAACACTGTTGTTTTTTATTGGTCGTCATGAAAAAAAACATAAGGGGTAACACTGTTGTATTTTATTGGTCGTCATGAAAAAAAACATAAGGGGTGACACTGTTGTTTTTTATTGGTCGTCATGAAAAAAAACATAAGGGGTAACACTGTTGTTTTTTATTGGTCGTCATGAAAAAAAACATAAGGGGTAACACTGTTGTTTTTTTATTGGTCGTCATGAAAAAAAACATTTGGGGTAACACTGTTGTCTTTTTCAAAAAAAACATAAGGGGTAACACTTGTTTTTTATTGGTCGTCATGAAAAAAAAAAAAAGGGGTAACACTGTTGTTTTTTATTGGTCGTCATGAAAAAAAACATAAGGGGTAACACTGTTGTCTTTTTCAAAAAAAACATAAGGGGTAACACTTGTTTTTTATTGGTCATCATGAAAAAAAACATAAGGGGTAACACTGTTGTTTTTTATTGGTCGTCATGAAAAAAAACATAAGGGGTAACACTGTTGTTTTTTATTGGTCGTCATGAAAAAAAACATAAGGGGTAACACTGTTGTTTTTTATTGGTCGTCATGAAAAAAAACATAAGGGGTAACACTGTTGTTTTTTTATTGGTCGTCATGAAAAAAAACATAAGGGGTAACACTGTTGTCTTTTTCAAAAAAAACATAAGGGGTAACACTTGTTTTTTATTGGTCGTCATGAAAAAAAACATAAGGGGTAACACTGTTGTTTTTTATTGGTCGTCATGAAAAAAAACATAAGGGGTAACACTTGTTTTTTATTGGTCGTCATGAAAAAAAACATAAGGGGCAACACTGTTGTTTTTTATTGGTCGTCATGAAAAAATACATAAGGGGTAACACTGTTGTTTTTTATTGGTCGTCATGAAAAAAAACATAAGGGGTAACACTGTTGTCTTTTTCAAAAAAAACATAAGGGGTAACACTTGTTTTTTATTGGTCGTCATGAAAAAAAACATAAGGGGCAACACTGTTGTTTTTTATTGGTCGTCATGAAAAAAAACATAAGGGGTAACACTGTTGTTTTTTATTGGTCGTCATGAAAAAAAACATAAGGGGTAACACTGTTGTTTTTTATTGGTCGTCATGAAAAAAAACATAAGGGGCAACACTGTTGTTTTTTATTGGTCGTCAAGAAAAAAAACATAAGGGGTAACACTGTTGAATTTTATTGGTCGTCATGAAAAAAAACATAAGGGGTGACACTGTTGTTTTTTTATTGGTCGTCATGAAAAAAAACATTTGGGGTAACACTGTTGTCTTTTTCAAAAAAAACATAAGGGGTAACACTTGTTTTTTATTGGTCGTCATGAAACAAAACATAAGGGGTAACACTGTTGTTTTTTATTGGTCGTCATGAAAAAAAACATAAGGGGCAACACTGTTGTTTTTTATTGGTCGTCATGAAAAAATACATAAGGGGTAACACTGTTGTTTTTTATTGGTCGTCATGAAAAAAAACATAAGGGGTAACACTGTCGTTTTTTATTGGTCGTCATGAAAAAAAACATAAGGGGCAACACTGTTGTTTTTTATTGGTCGTCATGAAAAAAAACATAAGGGGTAACACTGTTGTATTTTATTGGTCGTCAAGAAAAAAAACATAAGGGGTAACACTGTTGTTTTTGTCAAATAAAATATAAGGGGTAACACTGTGGTTTTTTATTGGTCGTCATGAAAAAAAACATAAGGGGTAACACTGTTGTTTTTTATTGGTCGTCATGAAAAAAAACATAAGGGGTAACACTTGTCTTTTTCAAAAAAAACATAAGGGGGATCACTGTTGTTTTTTATTGGTCGTCATGAAAAAAAACATAAGGGGCAACACTGTTGTTTTTTATTGGTCGTCATGAAAAAAAACATAAGGGGTAACACTGTTGTATTTTATTGGTCGTCATGAAAAAAAACATAAGGGGTGACACTGTTGTTTTTTATTGGTCGTCATGAAAAAAAACATAAGGGGTAACACTTGTCTTTTTCAAAAAAAACATAAGGGGGATCACTGTTGTTTTTTATTGGTCGTCATGAAAAAAAACATAAGGGGCAACACTGTTGTTTTTTATTGGTCGTCATGAAAAAAAACATAAGGGGTAACACTGTTGTATTTTATTGGTCGTCATGAAAAAAAACATAAGGGGTGACACTGTTGTTTTTTATTGGTCGTCATGAAAAAAAACATAAGGGGTAACACTGTTGTTTTTTATTGGTCGTCATGAAAAAAAACATAAGGGGTAACACTGTTGTTTTTTTATTGGTCGTCATGAAAAAAAACATTTGGGGTAACACTGTTGTCTTTTTCAAAAAAAACATAAGGGGTAACACTTGTTTTTTATTGGTCGTCATGAAAAAAAACATAAGGGGTAACACTGTTGTTTTTTATTGGTCGTCATGAAAAAAAACATAAGGGGTAACACCGTTGTTTTTTATTGGTCGTCATGAAAAAAAACATAAGGGGTAACACTGTTGTTTTTTATTGGTCGTCATGAAAAAAAACATAAGGGGCAACACTGTTGTTTTTTATTGGTCGTCATGAAAAAATACATAAGGGGTAACACTGTTGTTTTTTATTGGTCTTCATGAAAAAAAACATAAGGGGTAACACTGTTGTCTTTTTCAAAAAAAACATAAGGGGTAACACTGTCGTTTTTTATTGGTCGTCATGAAAAAAAACATAAGGGGCAACACTGTTGTTTTTTATTGGTCGTCATGAAAAAAAACATAAGGGGTAACACTGTTGTATTTTATTGGTCGTCAAGAAAAAAAACATAAGGGGTAACACTGTTGTTTTTGTCAAATAAAATATAAGGGGTAACACTGTTGTTTTTTATTGGTCGTCATGAAAAAAAACATAAGGGGTAACACTGTTGTTTTTTATTGGTCGTCATGAAAAAAAACATAAGGGGTAACACTTGTCTTTTTCAAAAAAAAACATAAGGGGGATCACTGTTGTTTTTTATTGGTCGTCATGAAAAAAAACATAAGGGGCAACACTGTTGTTTTTTATTGGTCGTCATGAAAAAAAACATAAGGGGTAACACTGTTGTATTTTATTGGTCGTCATGAAAAAAAACATAAGGGGTGACACTGTTGTTTTTTATTGGTCGTCATGAAAAAAAACATAAGGGGTAACACTGTTGTTTTTTATTGGTCGTCATGAAAAAAAACATAAGGGGTAACACTGTTGTTTTTTTATTGGTCGTCATGAAAAAAAACATTTTGGGTAACACTGTTGTCTTTTTCAAAAAAAACATAAGGGTTAACACTTGTTTTTTATTGGTCGTCATGAAAAAAAACATAAGGGGTAACACTGTTGTTTTTTATTGGTCGTCATGAAAAAAAACATAAGGGGTAACACTGTTGTTTTTTATTGGTCGTCATGAAAAAAAACATGAGGGGTAACACTGTTGTTTTTTATTGGTCGTCATGAAAAAAAACATAAGGGGCAACACTGTTGTTTTTTATTGGTCGTCATGAAAAAATACATAAGGGGTAACACTTGTTTTTTATTGGTCGTCATGAAAAAAAACATAAGGGGTAACACTGTTGTCTTTTTCAAAAAAAACATAAGGGGTAACACTGTCGTTTTTTATTGGTCGTCATGAAAAAAAACATAAGGGGCAACACTGTTGTTTTTTATTGGTCGTCATGAAAAAAAACATAAGGGGTAACACTGTTGTATTTTATTGGTCGTCAAGAAAAAAAACATAAGGGGTAACACTGTTGTTTTTGTCAAATAAAATATAAGGGGTAACACTGTTGTTTTTTATTGGTCGTCATGAAAAAAAACATAAGGGGTAACACTTGTCTTTTTCAAAAAAAACATAAGGGGGATCACTGTTGTTTTTTATTGGTCGTCATGAAAAAAAACATAAGGGGCAACACTGTTGTTTTTTATTGGTCGTCATGAAAAAAAACATAAGGGGTAACACTGTTGTATTTTATTGGTCGTCAAGAAAAAAAACATAAGGGGTAACACTATTGTTTTTGTCGAATAAAATATAAGGGGTAACACTGTTGTTTTTTATTGGTCGTCATGAAAAAAAACATAAGGGGTAACACTGTTGTATTTTATTGGTCGTCAAGAAAAAAAACATAAGGGGTAGCACTGTTGTATTTTATTGGTCGTCAAGAAAAAAAACATAAGGGGTAACACTGTTGTTTTTGTCAAATAAAATATAAGGGGTAACACTGTTGTTTTTTATTGGTCGTCAAGAAAAAAAACATAAGGGGTAACATTGTTGTTTTTGTCAAATAAAATATAAGGGGTAACACTGTTGTTTTTTATTGGTCGTCATGAAAAAAAACATACGGGGTAACACTGTTGTTTTTTATTGGTCGTCATGAAAAAAAAAATAAGGGGTAACACTGTTGTTTTTTATTGGTCGTCATGAAAAAATACATAAGGGGTAACACTGTTGTTTTTTATTGGTCGTCATGAAAAAAACATAAGGGGTTACACTGTTGTCTTTTTCAAAAAAAACATAAGGGGTAACACTTGTTTTTTATTGGTCGTCATGAAAAAAAACATAAGGGGTAACACTGTCGTTTTTTATTGGTCGTCATGAAAAAAAACATAAGGGGCAACACTGTTGTTTTTTATTGGTCGTCATGAAAAAAAACATAAGGGGTAACACTGTTGTATTTTATTGGTCGTCATGAAAAAAAACATAAGGGGTGACACTGTTGTTTTTTATTGGTCGTCATGAAAAAAAACATAAGGGGTAACACTGTTGTTTTTTATTGGTCGTCATGAAAAAAAACATAAGGGGTAACACTGTTGTTTTTTTATTGGTCGTCATGAAAAAAAACATTTGGGGTAACACTGTTGTCTTTTTCAAAAAAAACATAAGGGGTAACACTTGTTTTTTATTGGTCGTCATGAAAAAAAACATAAGGGGTAACACTGTTGTTTTTTATTGGTCGTCATGAAAAAAAACATAAGGGGTAACACTGTTGTTTTTTTATTGGTCGTCATGAAAAAAAACATTTGGGGTAACACTGTTGTCTTTTTCAAAAAAAACATAAGGGGTAACACTTGCTTTTTATTGGTCGTCATGAAAAAAAACATAAGGGGTAACACTGTTGTTTTTTATTGGTCGTCATGAAAAAAAACATAAGGGGTAACACTGTTGTTTTTTATTGGTCGTCATGAAAAAAAACATAAGGGGCAACACTGTTGTTTTTTATTGGTCGTCATGAAAAAATACATAAGGGGTAACACTGTTGTTTTTTATTGGTCGTCATGAAAAAAAACATAAGGGGTAACACTGTTGTCTTTTTCAAAAAAAACATAAGGGGTAACACTTGTTTTTTATTGGTCGTCATGAAAAAAAACATAAGGGGTAACACTTGTTTTTTATTGGTCGTCATGAAAAAAAACATAAGGGGTAACACTGTTGTTTTTTATTGGTCGTCATGAAAAAAAACATAAGGGGTAACACTGTTGTTTTTTATTGGTCGTCATGAAAAAAAACATAAGGGGCAACACTGTTGTTTTTTATTGGTCGTCATGAAAAAAAACTTAAGGGGTAACACTGTTGTATTTTATTGGTCGTCATGAAAAAAAACATAAGGGGTGACACTGTTGTTTTTTTATTGGTCGTCATGAAAAAAAACATTTGGGGTAACACTGTTGTCTTTTTCAAAAAAAACATAAGGGGTAACACTTGTTTTTTATTGGTCGTCATGAAAAAAAACATAAGGGGTAACACTGTTGTTTTTTATTGGTCGTCATGAAAAAAAACATAAGGGGCAACACTGTTGTTTTTTATTGGTCGTCATGAAAAAATACATAAGGGGTAACACTGTTGTTTTTTATTGGTCGTCATGAAAAAAAACATAAGGGGTAACACTGTTGTCTTTTTAAAAAAAAACATAAGGGGTAACACTGTCGTTTTTTATTGGTCGTCATGAAAAAAAACATAAGGGGCAACACTGTTGTTTTTTATTGGTCGTCATGAAAAAAAACATAAGGGGTAACACTGTTGTATTTTATTGGTCGTCAAGAAAAAAAACATAAGGGGTAACACTGTTGTTTTTGTCAAATAAAATATAAGGGGTAACACTGTGGTTTTTTATTGGTCGTCATGAAAAAAAACATAAGGGGTAACACTGTTGTTTTTTATTGGTCGTCATGAAAAAAAACATAAGGGGTAACACTTGTCTTTTTAAAAAAAAACATAAGGGGGATCACTGTTGTTTTTTATTGGTCGTCATGAAAAAAAACATAAGGGGCAACACTGTTGTTTTTTATTGGTCGTCATGAAAAAAAACATAAGGGGTAACACTGTTGTATTTTATTGGTCGTCATGAAAAAAAACATAAGGGGTGACACTGTTGTTTTTTATTGGTCGTCATGAAAAAAAACATAAGGGGTAACACTGTTGTTTTTTATTGGTCGTCATGAAAAAAAACATAAGGGGTAACACTGTTGTTTTTTTATTGGTCGTCATGAAAAAAAACATTTGGGGTAACACTGTTGTCTTTTTCAAAAAAAACATAAGGGGTAACACTTGTTTTTTATTGGTCGTCATGAAAAAAAAAAAAAGGGGTAACACTGTTGTTTTTTATTGGTCGTCATGAAAAAAAACATAAGGGGTAACACTGTTGTCTTTTTCAAAAAAAACATAAGGGGTAACACTTGTTTTTTATTGGTCATCATGAAAAAAAACATAAGGGGTAACACTGTTGTTTTTTATTGGTCGTCATGAAAAAAAACATAAGGGGTAACACTGTTGTTTTTTATTGGTCGTCATGAAAAAAAACATAAGGGGTAACACTGTTGTTTTTTATTGGTCGTCATGAAAAAAAACATAAGGGGTAACACTGTTGTTTTTTTATTGGTCGTCATGAAAAAAAACATAAGGGGTAACACTGTTGTCTTTTTCAAAAAAAACATAAGGGGTAACACTTGTTTTTTATTGGTCGTCATGAAAAAAAACATAAGGGGTAACACTGTTGTTTTTTATTGGTCGTCATGAAAAAAAACATAAGGGGTAACACTTGTTTTTTATTGGTCGTCATGAAAAAAAACATAAGGGGCAACACTGTTGTTTTTTATTGGTCGTCATGAAAAAATACATAAGGGGTAACACTGTTGTTTTTTATTGGTCGTCATGAAAAAAAACATAAGGGGTAACACTGTTGTCTTTTTCAAAAAAAACATAAGGGGTAACACTTGTTTTTTATTGGTCGTCATGAAAAAAAACATAAGGGGCAACACTGTTGTTTTTTATTGGTCGTCATGAAAAAAAACATAAGGGGTAACACTGTTGTTTTTTATTGGTCGTCATGAAAAAAAACATAAGGGGTAACACTGTTGTTTTTTATTGGTCGTCATGAAAAAAAACATAAGGGGCAACACTGTTGTTTTTTATTGGTCGTCAAGAAAAAAAACATAAGGGGTAACACTGTTGAATTTTATTGGTCGTCATGAAAAAAAACATAAGGGGTGACACTGTTGTTTTTTTATTGGTCGTCATGAAAAAAAACATTTGGGGTAACACTGTTGTCTTTTTCAAAAAAAACATAAGGGGTAACACTTGTTTTTTATTGGTCGTCATGAAACAAAACATAAGGGGTAACACTGTTGTTTTTTATTGGTCGTCATGAAAAAAAACATAAGGGGCAACACTGTTGTTTTTTATTGGTCGTCATGAAAAAATACATAAGGGGTAACACTGTTGTTTTTTATTGGTCGTCATGAAAAAAAACATAAGGGGTAACACTGTCGTTTTTTATTGGTCGTCATGAAAAAAAACATAAGGGGCAACACTGTTGTTTTTTATTGGTCGTCATGAAAAAAAACATAAGGGGTAACACTGTTGTATTTTATTGGTCGTCAAGAAAAAAAACATAAGGGGTAACACTGTTGTTTTTGTCAAATAAAATATAAGGGGTAACACTGTGGTTTTTTATTGGTCGTCATGAAAAAAAACATAAGGGGTAACACTGTTGTTTTTTATTGGTCGTCATGAAAAAAAACATAAGGGGTAACACTTGTCTTTTTCAAAAAAAACATAAGGGGGATCACTGTTGTTTTTTATTGGTCGTCATGAAAAAAAACATAAGGGGCAACACTGTTGTTTTTTATTGGTCGTCATGAAAAAAAACATAAGGGGTAACACTGTTGTATTTTATTGGTCGTCATGAAAAAAAACATAAGGGGTGACACTGTTGTTTTTTATTGGTCGTCATGAAAAAAAACATAAGGGGTAACACTTGTCTTTTTCAAAAAAAACATAAGGGGGATCACTGTTGTTTTTTATTGGTCGTCATGAAAAAAAACATAAGGGGCAACACTGTTGTTTTTTATTGGTCGTCATGAAAAAAAACATAAGGGGTAACACTGTTGTATTTTATTGGTCGTCATGAAAAAAAACATAAGGGGTGACACTGTTGTTTTTTATTGGTCGTCATGAAAAAAAACATAAGGGGTAACACTGTTGTTTTTTATTGGTCGTCATGAAAAAAAACATAAGGGGTAACACTGTTGTTTTTTTATTGGTCGTCATGAAAAAAAACATTTGGGGTAACACTGTTGTCTTTTTCAAAAAAAACATAAGGGGTAACACTTGTTTTTTATTGGTCGTCATGAAAAAAAACATAAGGGGTAACACTGTTGTTTTTTATTGGTCGTCATGAAAAAAAACATAAGGGGTAACACCGTTGTTTTTTATTGGTCGTCATGAAAAAAAACATAAGGGGTAACACTGTTGTTTTTTATTGGTCGTCATGAAAAAAAACATAAGGGGCAACACTGTTGTTTTTTATTGGTCGTCATGAAAAAATACATAAGGGGTAACACTGTTGTTTTTTATTGGTCTTCATGAAAAAAAACATAAGGGGTAACACTGTTGTCTTTTTCAAAAAAAACATAAGGGGTAACACTGTCGTTTTTTATTGGTCGTCATGAAAAAAAACATAAGGGGCAACACTGTTGTTTTTTATTGGTCGTCATGAAAAAAAACATAAGGGGTAACACTGTTGTATTTTATTGGTCGTCAAGAAAAAAAACATAAGGGGTAACACTGTTGTTTTTGTCAAATAAAATATAAGGGGTAACACTGTTGTTTTTTATTGGTCGTCATGAAAAAAAACATAAGGGGTAACACTGTTGTTTTTTATTGGTCGTCATGAAAAAAAACATAAGGGGTAACACTTGTCTTTTTCAAAAAAAAACATAAGGGGGATCACTGTTGTTTTTTATTGGTCGTCATGAAAAAAAACATAAGGGGCAACACTGTTGTTTTTTATTGGTCGTCATGAAAAAAAACATAAGGGGTAACACTGTTGTATTTTATTGGTCGTCATGAAAAAAAACATAAGGGGTGACACTGTTGTTTTTTATTGGTCGTCATGAAAAAAAACATAAGGGGTAACACTGTTGTTTTTTATTGGTCGTCATGAAAAAAAACATAAGGGGTAACACTGTTGTTTTTTTATTGGTCGTCATGAAAAAAAACATTTTGGGTAACACTGTTGTCTTTTTCAAAAAAAACATAAGGGTTAACACTTGTTTTTTATTGGTCGTCATGAAAAAAAACATAAGGGGTAACACTGTTGTTTTTTATTGGTCGTCATGAAAAAAAACATAAGGGGTAACACTGTTGTTTTTTATTGGTCGTCATGAAAAAAAACATGAGGGGTAACACTGTTGTTTTTTATTGGTCGTCATGAAAAAAAACATAAGGGGCAACACTGTTGTTTTTTATTGGTCGTCATGAAAAAATACATAAGGGGTAACACTTGTTTTTTATTGGTCGTCATGAAAAAAAACATAAGGGGTAACACTGTTGTCTTTTTCAAAAAAAACATAAGGGGTAACACTGTCGTTTTTTATTGGTCGTCATGAAAAAAAACATAAGGGGCAACACTGTTGTTTTTTATTGGTCGTCATGAAAAAAAACATAAGGGGTAACACTGTTGTATTTTATTGGTCGTCAAGAAAAAAAACATAAGGGGTAACACTGTTGTTTTTGTCAAATAAAATATAAGGGGTAACACTGTTGTTTTTTATTGGTCGTCATGAAAAAAAACATAAGGGGTAACACTTGTCTTTTTCAAAAAAAACATAAGGGGGATCACTGTTGTTTTTTATTGGTCGTCATGAAAAAAAACATAAGGGGCAACACTGTTGTTTTTTATTGGTCGTCATGAAAAAAAACATAAGGGGTAACACTGTTGTATTTTATTGGTCGTCAAGAAAAAAAACATAAGGGGTAACACTATTGTTTTTGTCGAATAAAATATAAGGGGTAACACTGTTGTTTTTTATTGGTCGTCATGAAAAAAAACATAAGGGGTAACACTGTTGTATTTTATTGGTCGTCAAGAAAAAAAACATAAGGGGTAGCACTGTTGTATTTTATTGGTCGTCAAGAAAAAAAACATAAGGGGTAACACTGTTGTTTTTGTCAAATAAAATATAAGGGGTAACACTGTTGTTTTTTATTGGTCGTCAAGAAAAAAAACATAAGGGGTAACATTGTTGTTTTTGTCAAATAAAATATAAGGGGTAACACTGTTGTTTTTTATTGGTCGTCATGAAAAAAAACATACGGGGTAACACTGTTGTTTTTTATTGGTCGTCATGAAAAAAAAAATAAGGGGTAACACTGTTGTTTTTTATTGGTCGTCATGAAAAAAAACATAAGGGGTAACACTGTTGTTTTTTATTGGTCGTCATGAAAAAAAACATAAGGAGTAACACTGTTGTCTTTTTCAAAAAAAACATAAGGGGTAACACTGTTGTTTTTTATTGGTCGTCATGAAAAAAAAAATAAGGGGTAACACTGTTGTTTTTTATTGGTCGTCATGAAAAAAAACATAAGGGGCAACACTGTTGTTTTTTATTGGTCGTCATGAAAAAAAACATAAGGGGTAACACTGTTGTATGTTATTGGTCGTAAAGAAAAAAAACATAAGGGGTAACATTGTTGTTTTTGTCAAATAAAACATAAGGGGTAACACTGTTGTTTTTTATTGGTCGTCATGAAAAAAAACATACGGGGTAACACTGTTGTTTTTTATTGGTCGTCATGAAAAAAAACATAAGGGGTAACACTGTTGTTTTTTATTGGTCGTCATGAAAAAATACAGAAGGGGTAACACTGTTGTTTTTTATTGGTCGTCATGAAAAAAAACATGAGGGGTAACACTGTTGTTTTTTATTGGTCGTCATGAAAAAAAAACATAAGGGGTAACACTGTTGTTTTTTTCAAATGAAATATGAGGGGTGACACTGTCGTTTTTCTTTGGTCGTCATGAAAAAAACCATAAGGGGTAACACTGTTGTTTTTTATGTTCGTCATGAAAAAAAACATAAGGTGTAACACTGTTGTTTTTTATTGGTCGTAATGAAAAAAGCATAATGGGTAACACTGTTGTTTTTTTATTGGTCGTCATGAATAAAAACATAAGGGGGAACACTGTTGTTTTTTATGTTCGTCATGAAAAAAAACATAAGGGGTAACACTGTTGTTTTTTATTGGTCGTCATGAAAAAAAACATAATGGGTAACACTGTTTTTTTTTATTGGTCGTCATGAATAAAAACATAAGGGGTAACACTGTCGTTTTTTATTGGTCGTCTTGAAAAAAAACATAAGGGGTAACACTGTTGTTTTTATCAAATTAAATATGAGGGGTGACACTGTCGTTTTTCTTTGGTCGTCATGAAAAAAACCATAAGGGGTAACACTGTTGTTTTTTATTGGTCGCCATGAAAAATAACATAAGGGCTAACACTGTCATTTTTTATCGGTCGTCATGAAAAAAAAACATAAGGGGTAACACTGTTGTTTTT
>NC_082404.1:16453292-16458695 GCF_031168955.1 Gadus macrocephalus
TGCGAGTATGTGGATGTGTTTGTGTGCGCGTGTGCATGTGTGTGTGTGTGTGTGTGTGTGTGTGTGTGCGCGTGCGTGCGCGCGTGCGTGCGTGCGTGTGTGTGTGTCTGAGTATGTGGATGTGTTTGTGTGCGTATGTGCATGTGTGTGTGCATGCATGTGTGTGTGCATGCGTGTGTGTGTGTGTATGTGTGTGCGTGTGTGCATGCCTGCGTGTGCGTGCCTGTGTGTGTGTGTGGGGGTTCTTACAGGCAGTGCACCACAGTGCGGCCCTCCCCCCCTCCGTACTCCTCCTGCCACTTCTCCACCTGGTGGAGGAGCTTGAGGAAGGAGCGCTTGTTGACGGCCGTGTCGCGGTACATCGGCCAGCCCAGGAACTGGAACTGCTGCACCATGCGGAACCCGTCCTGGGGCTGGGGGGGGCGAAACAAGCGCACCTCAGACACGATACAAACACGCCTCAACAGAGAGAAACAATCGCACCTCAATATAGCGAGACAAACACCTCAATATAGAGAAACAAGCGCACCTCAGACACCATGCAAACAGGCCTTAACATGAAGAAACAAACGCGCCTCAATATAGAGACACAAGCGCTCCTCAGACACACGATACAAACAGGCCTTAACACAGAATCAAACGCGCCTCAATATACAGAAACAAACGCGCCTCAACACAGAGAATCCAACGCACCTCAATATAGAGTAACAAGCGCTCCTCAGACACGATACAAACAGGCCTTAACGCAGAATCAAACACACCTCAATATAATGATCAAACGTACCTCAGATACAATACAGACACAGACAGTAGTATTACCCGTACAGCGTTGTATGTTCTAAATATATATCTTATTCCATCCTCCATGAGTATAAGTATATCTAAGTAAGTATTTGCAGCATAATGTAAAGTATGAATTACCCGTGCAGCTTTGCATATCTTGAAAATGTATCATTTTCCATTCTCCATGTGTATTAGTATATCTAAGTAAGTATTTGTAGTACAATGCTGTGAAGTATTACCCGGGCAGCGTTGTATATCCTGAATATCCGGCTGATCACGTCTTCCTCGAGGTCGGCGGAGACAAACTCCAGCTGCAGAGGTCCGTGGCTGTGGACCCCGATCTCCGGCCAGTACTGAGTACACAACTACACACAGAACACGCCTTATACACTATATGTACTGCAATACATTATATACAGTACATAGACTCTGGCCAGTCCACAAATACAGGCAGAATATATATATATATATATTATATTATATTTTATATGAATTATCTACATTTTGTATCATATAATATTTTAATATCACTTAATAGATTATGTTCCATGTTATATGATCTCGGCGGCTTGTGGCTCAGGGAGTGGAGCGGGTTGGCCGGTAAGCGGAAGATACCTGGTCCCAGCTTGTAGAGTGTCGAGGTGTCCCTGAGCGAGACACCTCACCCTAGCTGCTCCCGACGAGCTGCCGGTCGCCTCGTAATGTCAGGCGATATTGTCAAGCACTTCGAGTGGACACTCGGTAGAAAAGCGCTATATAAATGCAGAACCATCTACCGGCTCAGTGTACATTATATAGAATTTACTGAGTAACCCGATCTCTGGCCACTACTGAGTACACAACTACACACACAGTACACACATTATATACATTATATCCTGCAATACATAAAACTGTATGCCCCGATCTATCCCCGTATATTTTGGATATGACATGATATATTATACTCCATACTATATGATATATTATACAACAGTGGTTCTGAGCGAGTAATCTGATTGGACAAGAGACATTCCATGATTTCTGCAGGAGCGCTGATATGAGCGTCCAACATCACTCGGACTGTTCCCCAAACTGTAAACCAACTGTCAAAATCACGCCACATTCCGAACTGACACAAACTGTTGGGTGTTTTGTGTATATACGTTGCTTGGCAACAGTCAGCTCAGTGGGGATCTATTTTTGTCGGCGGAAGCAATTTCATTCGTCGATTTGATTAAATAAACAAACAAATCACAATCTATTGTCAATTATGATTGTTTACAGTACATTTTACTAGTATAACTGTTGTATAAAAGCAATATCACACTCGAGGTCGCAATGTGGTCGCTCTATATCAGCGCTGCTGTGATTCGGCCTGAGGCCGAATCACAGCAGCGCTGATATAGAGCGACCACATTGCGACCTCCGATGTGATATTATCCTAATTATCTTCTATGACGGACCTGGGCGGGGTCCACGTCGTTCAGCATCACGATGGCGGTGCAGTGGTAGTCCAGCACCAGCCTCCAGAAGTCCTTCACCGTGTTGGGGAGGGGGTGCTGGGTCACGATGAAGGCGGACGGCTGCTTGTAGCTCTGGAGGAGAGACAGGTCGGCGGGGAGACCGGTCAGAACCACCGGGGGAGGAGAGACAAGTGGTCAGGACCCCAGTGGAGGAGAGACGGGTCAGGAGAGGCAGGTCAGAACCACCGGGGGAGGAGAGACAAGTGGTCAGGACCACCGTGGAGGAGAGACAGGTCAGTACCACCATGGAGGAGATACAAGTCAGGACCACCATGGAGGAGAGAGGTCAGTACCACCATGGAGGAGATACAAGTCAGGACCACCATGGAGGAGAGAGGTCAGTACCACCATGGAGGAGATACAAGCTAGCACCACCATGAAGGAGGAGAGACAAGTCAGGACCAACATGAAGGAGAGACAGGTCAGTACCACCATGGAGGAGATACAAGTCAGGACCACCATGGAGGAGAGAGGTCAGTACCACCATGGAGGAGATACAAGTCAGGACCACCATGGAGGAGAGAGGTCAGTACCACCATGGAGGAGATACAAGCTAGCACCACCATGAAGGAGGAGAGACAAGTCAGGACCAACATGAAGGAGAGACAAGTCAGGACCACCATGGAGGAGAGACAGGTCAGTACCACCATGGAGGAGATACAAGTCAGGACCACCATGGAGGAGAGAGGTCAGTACCACCATGGAGGAGATACAAGTCAGCACCACCATGAAGGAGGAGAGACAAGTCAGGACCAACATGAAGGAGAGACAAGTCAGGACCACCATGAAGGAGAGACAAGTCAGGACCACCATGAAGGAGCGACAAGTCACGACCACCAGGGGGGAGAGACAGGACCACCATGGAGGAGAGACAAGTCAGAGCCACCATGGAGGAGATACAAGACAATGATGGAAGGATGATAGAGACAGAGTGATGGAGGACTGTCATCGATGTTGTTGGAGCTCTCCATCTAAGTTGCCTACATGTGTTTAGAAAAGTAGATAAGTATGTATGCGTATGTAAGAATGTATACAATGTATGATGCACATACGTCCATAAGGGCGGCGTTGATGTAGTTGGAGCTCTCTCCGTCGATGGTGATGAGGAAGGGCAGGCACCGGTCCGGAGGCAGGACGTCCATGCAGCGGTTCTTCTCATGGTTCCTCGGCAACAGAGCGATGCTGCAGTCCTCCACACGCAGCGTCGGAGTCACCATGTTCAACGTCTGAAGGGAGAACACACCCAAACACACCTTTAACACACCTGTAGCTACGGCACCTTTAACACACCTTTAACACACCTTTAACACACCTTTAACACACCTGTAGCACCGGCACCTTTAACACACCTTTAACACACCTTTAACACACCTGTAGCTACGGCACCTTTAACACACCTTTAACACACCTTTAACACACCTGTAGCACCGACACCTTTAACACACCTTTAATATACCTTTAACACAACTTTAACATACCTTTAGTACACCTGTAACACATCTTTAAAACACCTTTGACACACCTTTGACACACCTTTTACACACCTGTAGCACACCTGTAGCACACCTGTTAGCACACCTGTAGTACACCTGTAGCACTGACACCTTTATCACAGCTTTAACACACCTTTAACACACCTGTAGCAAACCTGTATCACTTGACAAATTTAAACACCTTTAACAAACCTGTAGTACTGACACCTTTAACACACACACATTTAACACTCCTTTGACACACCTGTAGCACTGAAACCTTTATCACACCTTTAACACACCTGTAACACAACTTTAACACTCACCTGCTGACACGCCTCATGTTAAGGTATTTATGGACCTGTACACTGTGTACAGTGTGGGTGTTTGTGTAGTTGTGTTTAAGGTTGGTGTCCAAGATGTGGGTCTGTAGGTGTGTGTAAGGTTGTGTGCGTGCATGTGTTTGTGTGTAAGGAGTGTGTGTGTAAGTTGTTTGGTTGTAAGGGGTGTGTCTTACTCTGAACTCTTCTTTGATTGGACTAGAGTTGGTCTGGGGGTCCAGTCTGTTCATCTCGTAGTAAACCGAACGAAGCTGATTGGCTGGGATGGTGGTGTCGCCGCAGAGACACGCCTCCAAGATGGCGTCATGGATGAAGACGTACTGCTCCTGGAGAGATTAGACACGCCCACTTCATCAGTGACACGCCCACATCATCAGTGACCCCTCCTAATACTGACCCCCTGACCCCTGATATTATTTTAGCACTTTTTTAGGGACTGAATTTATCACTTTTTATTTATTTACTTCATAACTTCTAGCGTTAACTACATTTATCACTTTATAATACTTACAGCTTTAACTTGTAACTTCATACCAACAGGCCACATATGCCCTTGCCAATTAAAAGAGGCTTTTTTCTTACGCTAAGGAGGGATCCGGAGCCTAGGGAGGGCTCATAAAGGAGGCCATTCATCATGTGTCAATTCAAGAGATACGAGCGGTCAAGATGTCCGAGAGACCCAGACGCTCAAGGCCACAAGAACAAGTGTAATTCCCGCACATAGCCACAAACAAAGTTGCAATGCCAACACATAGCCGCAAAGGGACAGCATAAAGACACATACGGGTATCCAGGGGGGCGGGAGTTCAGCACCATGCTTAGCCAATCAGAGCACATAACTGAGTCCACGCCTGCCCAGTAGATAAGTCACAACACATAGCCCAGGGGGCTACAACGCTCCAGGTAACGCATCCTTCAGATGCCCTACTAAGTGTATCTCCACGTGTGCCCATACAATTCCCCTCCTTTTGCTTCATAGAGACTAGTCAAAAACATTACCAAATAAAGTGAGTTATTCCAAAAAGAACACGGCAAACTCAATTTATCACTTTATAAAACTATAACTCAATGTTTAACTTAAGTATATTTTATAACCTCCGAATTAAACTCAATGTATCCCTTTATAATAGTTTATAACCCACAACTAAAATAATAATCTATAATCTAAATTCAGCCTGCAGTACAAAACTTTAATGACACAAATCTCTCAATCAATAAATAACTTAATTTCTTCTCTGCATGCTGAAGAGGAAGTGAGGTCAATGCCTCTGGTCAGCTTGAGAGGAAACAGCTGGTGGAACC
>NC_082404.1:16458795-16471295 GCF_031168955.1 Gadus macrocephalus
AGTTCAATATAATTTAGGTTCTAGTTCTATAGTTGGTTATATAGTCTCATAGTTCTACAGTCTCATAGTTCTATAGCCTCACAGTTCCATAGTCTCATAATGGGGGAAACTCCCCTACCCGAACAGGCACAGGGAATCAAGCCCCCCATGGAGACCTAAACAGCAGCAGCCTGATGTGAAGTATATTGTTCCTGTAGACCTTAATCACCGCACAGTGTGGAGAACAAAGACTACCGTTGTACATCTGATCTGGTGACTGGTTAGTCAGGAGCTGGATGCTCCTGGCAGCGAGTCTCCCACAAAAAAAAGTGAATAGTTGCATTTGTCAGAATGCCTCTCGCACATCGGCTGATCTGTGGGTTTTCCGTGCTTATTTTGCGCACGCTGCGCTGTTGGTAACAAATGTCACAAGCTTCCGAGCCATCAGCATGTTTGGGCAGATCATTTGGCTCGGCGCCAGGCGAACAGTGATACTCAACATTGTTAAGGGAGCAGCAATCAGTCGAGCGTGCGGTTTTTGTCCCGAGAAAATAATGATAGTGGCCCCCTGACCCAACGCCAAATTCTGTCCAGCAGCTCCATCGTAGAAGAGATTTGTTAGAGCAGGGATGGATGTTCCTGAAGTGCATAAGCTGTTTCTAAAGTGTATTAGTGGTGATACAAAAGGTTATTAGCAGTGTTTAATAACGGGTCTAGATGTTATTAGCGACGGGTCTAGATGTTATTAGCAGTGTTTCTAGATGTTATTAGCGACGGGTCTAGATGTTATTAGCAGTGTTTCTAGATGTTATTAGCGACGGGTCTAGATGTTGTTAGCAGTGTTTCTAGATGTTATTAGCGGCCTTTCTAGATATTATTAGCAGTGTTTCTAGATGTTATTAGCCGTGTAACTAGATGCTATAAGCTGTGTTTCTTAAGGATATTAGCGTTGGTATAAATGTTATAGGCCCTAGAGGTGTGTCTAGATGTCATTAGCGGTGCATGTAGATGCTATAAGCTGTGCTTCTAAAGAGGTTAACCGTTGGTATAAATGTCATAGCGGTGTGTCTCGATGTTATTGGCGGCGTTCCTAAAGGACATGAGCGCCGTGTCTAAAGTGATCTCCTGACACGTTGAGAGAAGGGAGATGCCAGTGTGTGTCAGCTTCAGACTCAGCCTGGAGTCCACGAATCATCACCTCAAGGGGGTCTGCTGCACTCTCCCCCTTACTCCCCCCCTCTTCCACTTACAACCCCCCCCCCCCCCCCCCAAACCTCTCCACCTTCCAACACCTCGGGGAGGACTGCTGACCTCTCCCCCTTCCTCCGCCTTTTCCAGCCCCTCTCCCCCCTCTCCCCCCTCTCCCCCCTCTCCCTTACGCCCTCTATCGCCTCCCTCTCCATCCTACCTCCCCCCACTCCTACACCTGCTCAACCTCTACCCTACCTCCACCCCTCCTGCATCTCCTCCTCCTCCTCCACCCTACCTCCACCCCTCCTAACACCATCTCCTCCTTCAACCCACTTCCCCCCCCTCCCACACCTGGTCACCTTCGCTCCCTCTACTCTCCGTCTATGCTCTTAAATCTCCTCTTCAATTAAAATCAGCAGCTTTATTGGCGCGGAAAGCGTTACACACACACTGCCAAGCAGAGAGAGTCCAAGAAGTCAGAAAATAAGGATTCAAAAAAGATGTGTGTCCGTCCTCCCTTTCACTCCCGCGCTCCGTCTTTCTCTTTCTAACTCCGTGTGGGAGTATGTCATGTTGTGATCAAATGTAGTTAGTCATATGACCTGCAGTCAGCCCTCCTCTCCCCTCGCCCCCCTCTCTATCTTCGGGCGAGTGACAACAACATCTCCAGTGTTGTGTCTGTTAGTCATCTAACCTGTGGTTCAACTCCTCACTCTGCATGCAGAGTCTCCCGATACGCTCACACACTGTGCTCTGTAATAGCCTCACACTCTCTCCGTCTCCACTGTACGCCCAAGCTGTGCGCTTTCTTAGACCTCGTCGTCCCCGGAGTCGAACCGTCTTTCTGAACGGATCGGACCACAGCGCGGTAGATCTTCCGTTCTTGACGGATCAGTACACACGCTTGTGTTGATCCCATCGTTCTGAACAGATCGGGTCACACTGAAGTAGATCCTCTAGCATTTGATAGCATAGTTCTACAGCATTGTACTCTTAGCATGTGGTAGCATTGTATTTCTATTCTATGGCATTGCTCTGTTAGCATTTCATGGCATAGCAAAGTGCTACAGAATTGCATTGTTAGCATTTGATAGCAAAGCTTTACTCTACAGCATGGTACTGTTAGCATGCGATAGCAAAGCATCATTGTACAGCCTACTCCGTGATGTGGTTGGGTACAGCGTTATCATTATTATGTTAATATATCCTTGTTCAAGATGTGTGTGCGTGTCCCAGCGTGTGTCAGGCCTATTGCTGATCGTGTTTAGCGTGTAGGTGTGTCCAATTTGGGAGTGTGTGTTTATGTGTGTAATTGCGTTGTGCGTGCGCATAATTGCCGTGCATGTGCTTATGTGTTTCCTGTGTGTCTAATTGTGGTGGGTGACTAACTGCTGTACTTGGAAGACAGAAGAAAGCATTTACAGATTTATACCCTCAATCCTTCTCTCATTTCTCCCCTGCTCACTCTCTCCTCCTCACTCCCCTCTCTCTGCCTTATTGTTTCCCAATTGTTTTTTGTTAGTGACTTTCTTCTCGAAAGGGAAACCTGCCTACCTTTTCTCTTTTCTTGTATGTGCCTTCCTAAAAATGTCCCTCTCTCTCTCTTTCCTGCATTCTCCATCCCTTTATCTGTCTCTCTTTCTCTCTCTAGCGCTCTCCTGTCCTCCATATCTCTAACTCTGTGTCTGTCTCTCTATCCCTCTCATTCTCCCTTTCTCTCCTGCAATAAAGATAGAGACAATCGCTCAGGGATACACTTCAATTCTTCTGGAGACAGAGAGAGAGTGAGAGAGAACTCTTCAGTCATCAAGTCATCTGTGTGTGTGTGTGTGTGTGTGTGTGTGTGTGTGTGTGTGTGTGTGTGTGTGTGTGTGTGTGTGTGTGTGTGTGTGTGTGTGTGTGTGTGACTCACTGCGGGTGGTCATTGTGTCTGAGACTCACTGCCTTTGGTCAGTGTGTGTGTGTGTGTGTGTGTGTGTGCGCGCGCGCGTGCGTGCGTGCGTGCGTGCGTGCGTGTGTGCGTGCGTGTGTGTGTGTGTTTGTGTGTGTGTGTGTGTGTTTCTGTGAGTGTGTGTGTATGTGTGGGACTCACCCTGTGTGATCAGTGTTTGTGTGCGTGTGAGAGATTCACTGCTTGGGTCAGTGAGTGAGTGTGTGTGGACTCACTTTGTGTTGTCAGTGTGTGTGTGTGTGTGTGTGTGTGTGGAATCACTGCGTGTGGTGAGTGTGTGTGTGTGTGTGTGTGTGTGTGTGTGTGTGTGTGTGTGTGTGTGTGTGTGTGTGGACTCACTGCGTTTGGTGAGTGTGTGCGTGTGTGTGTGCGTGTGTGTGTGTGTGTGTGTGTGTGTGTGTGTGTGTGTGTGTGTGTGTGTGTGGACTCACTGCGTGTGTGTGTGTGTGTGTGTGTGTGTGTGTGTGTGTGTGTGTGTGTGTGTGTGTGTGTGTGTGTGTGTGTGTGTGTGTGTGTGTGTATGTGTGTGTGTGTTTGTGTGTGTGTGTGTGTGTGTGGACTCACTGCGTGTGGTGAGTGTGTGAGTGTCCGCCTGGTAGCTGGTCCCCTGCTCAGCGAAGCTCTTGTCCATGGAGTTGACCATCACCGTCATCTCCTGCCGGGAACTGGTCTCCTTACGCTTCTTAGCCAGCGTCCTACACACACACACACACACACACACACACACACACACACACACACACACACACACACACACACACACACACACACACACACACACACACACACACACACACACACACACACAGAAACACACTCACACACACACACACACACATGGAGAGAACAATTAAATAAATGATCAACCAATCAAAGGACCAAGGAAGACACGCACACAAACACACACACACACGCACACACACACACACACACACACACACACACACACACACACACACACACACACACACACACACACACACACACACACACACACACACACACACAACAATTAAATAAATGATTGACTTTAATAAAGGACCTAACAAGTCAAACACACACAAACGCATTGGTTTTAGCTGAGATCGTCTAATATAGATACATGGAGGCTGGGTGGAGCCTCTATAAGATATTGAGGCTGGGTTCCGCCTCTTTAAAGATATGGAGGGTGAGTTCAGCCTCTTTAAAGATATGGAGGGTGAGTTCAGCCTCTTTAAAGATATCGGGACTGAGTTCAACCTCTTTAAAGTTATTGAGTTCAGCCGGTGTAAAGATATGGTGGCTGTCTGTTTCTCTAACTTATTTTTCTGTTTGATTCTCAAGGTCAATCCTCCCTCCCTCTCCTCTCTCTCACTGTCTCTCTCTCTCTCTTTTCTCCCCCCTCTATCTCTCAGTGTCTCTCGCCCGAGGCTGTGAGTTGATGCATATGGTGAGTAATGCACTCGGTAACTTCTGAATACACACACAGCATGCTTACACACAAGTACACACACACACACACACACACACACACACACACACACACACACACACACACACACACACACACACACACACACACACACACACACACACACACACACACACACCACACACACACAAAACACACAGTCACACACCATACAACCATACACAGACACACTCGCACACACACACACACTCGCACACTAACACACACACACACACATGGACACACACACACACATACACACACACACACACACGTATATTCTTATGGCTGTCCAACAGATAAAGGATGAAGAGTAGGTTGTTTCTAACCCCCGCACCACACACACACACACACACACACACACACACACGCACATAGTTTCTGTAAGCCAGACATAGTTCAGGGCGTTCTATTTGCGGGCTCTAAGACGACTCTGACTGCTACCCTGACCTGAAGATGGAGAAAATACAAATAAATAAACACAGAAAATAAAAAGAACCTTTCAAACTAACATACAAATAAAAGCTTTCGTTTCTGTAAGTGTGTGTGCGTGTGTGTGTGTGTGCGTGTGTGTGTGTGTGTGTGTGTGTGTGTGTGTGTGTGTGTGTGTGTGTATGTGTGTGTATCAGGGGGATGCGTGTGTGTGTGTGTGTGTGTTTGGGGGGGGGGGTGTGTGTGTGTGTATGTGTGTGTATCAGGGGGATGCGTGTGTGTGTGTGTGTGTGTGTGTGTGTGTGTGTGTGTGTGTGTGTGTGTGTGTGTGTGTGTGTGTGTGTGTGTATGTGTGTGTGTGTGTTAGAGTGGTGGTGTCGTGCCCTCTGGCAAGGCACTCTGCCCCCCCTTCCCTCTCTGCTAATGGATGCAATGTACTTTCTGGACGGACACACACAAACAAACACACACTGTGGCATCTTTCTGGTTTCCATGGAGACAGGGGCCATCAAACTTTGGCAATAAAATAATATCACCTGAATATTAACACACCTGTAAACTACAGTATTAGTGACTATTATCACATTTACCTACTAACTAAATATATCTTTGTTGGTGTCTAATAATCTTAAACTATGTTTAATATCATGCTTTATTTTATCGTGTATTTTAGCTTAGTTGACCAAGTTAAAAACAAACTGATAGGCAGAGCTTCCCGTGGTGATGTAGTGAAATGAACTGGAGAGGCTTCAACCAATACATTATCTTCGGTTTTAAACGTGGTCATTTAAGACGTCACGTGGACGTGTGGACCTCTGTCTGGGCGGTGTGTGTGGAGCTCTGTCTAGACGGTGTGTGTGGAGCTCCGTCTGGACGGTGTGTGTGTGTGTGTGTGGACATGCTGAGCTCTGTCTGGGCGGTGTGTGTGGACGTGTGGAGCTTCGTCCGAGCACCGATGCATTTGATGTCCGAGTCCGAGTGAGAGTTAGGCTTCTCGGACACTTAGTATAGTATAGTGTAGTGTAGTATAACACACCGGTGTGGGTGGCGCACTACAAACACAACGACGGAAAAAATAAAAAAGTATCACAAAGTTCAATAGACAAAGTTAAAAGTCTTATGTTATTTGCCCAAAAAACAGTGTTGTTTTATTCAGTTATTTGTGAATGAAGAGATCTCTTTATATTGCGAGCGATGGTTTAAATGGTGTTTCTTGTTAAGTGAGGTGCAGGATGATGTGGAAGTCGGCTAGCCGTGTGTTAGCGTACAGGCTAAGCTCAGGGTTCAGGGGTTACTCACAGGTAGTAAGTGTAGGATTGATAGTTTCTTCGTCTGAGTGGAAGGATGGAATGAGGGGAAAGAAAGAAAGAAAAGAAAAATAGATTAATGTCTAAGAAAAAGAAAACTGATGAGTCAAATTATCAGGTGGCAGAGTGGAGCCGACGGCCCTGCCTTGGTTGTTGCCTGGCCGCGGGTTAGATAGAACTAGCAAGAGGTTTGCTCAGTGGCAGCAGTTAGTAGTGGGAGGAGTCAGTAGTGGGAGGAGCCTGTGGTGGGAGGGGTCAGTCATGCACTTATTGTAGAAGGCAGTTGGAGCAGTGGGAGGAGACAACAGTGGGAGGAGTCTGTAATGGGAGGAGCCTGTGATAGGAGGAGTCAACGCGGGAGCTTCCGACTAGCGTGTGGCTATCAGTGCCTCAATGCTAACACTATCAAGGCCTGCCCTAGCGAGGTCAGCCCAGCCCCACCCTGTTCAACACGGGGCCGTGACACCACACAGTGAACTTCTATTTCCTTTACATTTATCTTCTTTCATCAAGTGGTGAAACATTTCTGGTTTTGTTCAGAGAACACGCGGTTTACTTAGACGCTGTTTTAATCTCAGGCTGTGTCCTGCATGTCGAAGAAGTCTCTCTGTACATCTCAAGTCAAACAGGCTTTTTAATCACCATCAGAACTATTGATGCCTGGAAGGCCGACAGAGATTAGTAGATCTTATGTCCAGAACGGCTGGTTTGGTTTAAGTTTGAGGGGAAGCCTTCATTCTTTAGTAGGAAACAAGGTAGGAGATAATCATAAAATGTCAATAATGATATTGACTTCTCTAATTATGTTATTACATGAAAGAGCAAATACTAGTGATTCGCACAGCTGAGAACTCCCCTCTGTGCATACTGCGATGTGTTTGACACAAGAGTACACACCATTACTTCGTTTTAGAGGCTCTATTGTTATTCATACTTCTTTGCTCATCGGGAGATGATTTATTTCAGATTAGTCTCGTTTACACGCTGAACAATGTTTCACACATATTTCTCCAAGTGCCACCCAAGGTCTGATATTCGGAAAAAAAACATGCTGAATATCTATTTAATTTTCACAAATACTGAAACTTTGTCCAATGTTCGGTCTTTAGCGAAAGGCCAATCTGAGAGAAATCTGTCCACTTTAACAAGCTGTTTTGATGCAAGTGAATATGCTCAAACTGAAGCCACTGTGCTGCGCTACTTTCTAAACCTTCATTACCCTTTTTAATTAGGCTTACATCGTTAGAGGAGCGAACGGATAAGAAACCAACCAGGCTGCTGAGAACTAGCCATATTCGTCGGCATGGCGATGGGTCTCCGACATTAGGACGGACGGAGTACTTAGTGTTTAGTGTTCAGCCCTTGGCCTGTATTGTACCATTTTAGGGACGGAGTATTTGGTGATACGTTTAATACCTAAGGCCAACTACTAGTGGTATGTAGGGTTTATAGTGTGTGTGTATAGGTGTGTATGTAGTGTATCTGTAATGTGTGTATGGTGTAGGGGTGTGTATGTAGTGTGTGTTTATTGTGTGTATCCATCCTGCTGGCAGCAACAAAGAAGAAACTCTTTCATCAAATGGCCCTTCTTCTCTTAAGTGTGTGTATGTGTGTGTGCGTATAGTTAGCCTTGCTGTGTGTGTGTGTGTGTGTGTGTGTGTGTGTGTGTGTGTGTGTGTGTGTGTGTGTGTGTGTGTGTGTGTGTGTGTGTGTGTAAATGTGTGTGTGTGTGCATAGTGTGTACGTGTGTTTATAGTGTGTGTGTTTGAATAGTTTGTGTGTGTGTGTGTGTGTGTGCTTATAGTGGGTGTGTGTGAATAGTTTGTGTGTGTGTGTGCTTATAGTGTGTGTGTGTGTGTGTACGTGTGTTTAAAGTGTGTGCTTGTGTGTGTGTAATGTGTGTGTGCCAGTGTTTCTCTGAAGGCTAATGTTAGATGTTGCAGTATAGTCAGTTTAATGGTGATTAAAACGCAATCTGTTCCATTATTCACCATGTAATATCACACCCTGTGTGTGTGTGTGTGTGTGTGTGTGTGTGTGTGTGTGTGTGTGTGTGTGTGTGTGTGTGTGTGATGAAAGAGATCAGAGGCTGTAGTTAACCGAGTGAGAGCCCCCCCCCCCCTCCCCCCCTCTCCCCCCTCCCCCCCTCTCCCCCCCTCTGTGTTGACCAGGACTTCTAAACCAGTAAACAGCTTCTTAGCAGTTTGGCTTCAGTACAGATAAAGCCTTTGAAATCAGCAACACTGATACCATGTATATTATATATCACATGATGTATTATATATATACTGTATATTATATATAAAATATGGGATACATGATGGCATATATTATAGTCTTCCTTGGTAGCCATGTCACACGGTGAACTCATGACAGCAACTCATGAGGGGGTCACCATGGCGATGGTGATGATGAAGATGGGGTTGATGATGATAATGGTGGTGAATGTGACGATGAAGATGTTTAATGTGATGGTAATGATGAAGATGACGAAGAAAGTTATTGTGATGGTGAGGATGATGAAGAGTGTTAAATTGATGTTGATGATGATGATAATGGTGGTGATTGTGATGGTGATGATGAAGATGGTGATTATGATGGTGATGGTTAAATTTGGCTAAATCACATGAACACACAACCTGAACCACACACACACGCACACACTCACACAAGCACACAAGCACAAGCACACTGGCACGCACAATAGATGAGATTGTGATTTGATTTAGATGTGATATGTTAGAATTGTAATAAAATACCTGTGTGTGTGAGTGTGTGTGTGTGTGTGTGTGTGTGTGTGTGTGTGTGTGTGTGTGTGTGTGTGTGTGTGTGTGTGTGTGTGTGTGTGTGTGTGCGTCGTACCGTTTCTTTATGAGCAGGATGACCCCGAGGAAGATGATGATGAAGAGCAGCACTCCAGCGGTGACCCCAGCGATCTTCACCGTGTGGTCCGACTGTTTCTCCTGCTCGGGCTCCGGCCGCCTGGTGGCCGCGCCTGGAACACATTCACCAGCGTTAACCACTAGTTACTACCACTAACTATCCTTTACTACCACTTACCATCATTAACTACCACTAGGTACAATTAACTACCAATAATTACCACTAACTATCATTAACTACCACTAACTATCGTGAATTATCATTAACTACCACTAACTACAAGTAACTACCACTAACTACTATAGACTAACATTTACCACATTAACTACTAGTAATTACCTGTAACTACCATTAACTACTAGTTACTTTTATGAACATTTATGAGACATTTTTTAGATATTTGAAAATTCGGACTTAATTATTTTACAGAAACATCGCCTACTGCTCCTTTAACTATCATTAACGAGGCAATCTCTAAGATCTTCAAAGATTTTAATTCAATTAATCTCAGTTCAGTCGGTATCTATCACCTTATGAGGTAACACATGGTGAGTGATCCTCTTGTGATTGATCCTATCAGTTAGTAAATAACTCCCCCTCAACCAGCTGCTGTTCTGTGAGACTTTAATCTCCATAGGCGACGCATGGATAACAAAAGGGAGATCTTTGAGATTGCCGCTTTCAGCACTTCTAACAAACGCTAACTGTTATGTCTATGGGTGCCTAAATCATATACAGTCTTTTCTCTTCTTAATAACACGTTTAGACCTATCATAGTCATTTCTCTTCTTAGCAATACATTAAGATGTAAATGACTCTCATTTCTTCTTAGTAATACATTTAGACGAATGATAGCCTTTTCAAGTCTCAGTTGTGTTGTGCATAAAGATGTATGATAGTACTTTTTCTACTTAGTTATAGATTTAGATCTAAAATGCTCTTTTCTCTTCTTCATAATAGATTTAGACGTCTACTTTCTCCAAGGTCAGTCCAGCGCTCGGCTATCGACTAGTTCTGTCTGCTCTGTTCTTGTATCGATTGCCTCGGTATGAAGTGAGAAGGGTTAGGAAGAGTCTCACACCCACGCAAACACACTACAACATATGCACACACTCTTTTTGTGTGTATATGTTGTACACATATTTATATGTCTTTCTGTGTGTGTGTAAATAATAGTATGTATAAAGTATATATCGTATAAAGTACTTTCTGTGTGTCTATATAATATAGTATATCGAGTGTATATAGTATAAAGTACTTTCTGTGTGTCTATATAATATAGTATATAGAGTGTATATAGTATAAAGTACTTTCTGTGTGTCTATATAACGTAGTATATAGAGTGTATATAGTATAAAGTACTTTCTGTGTGTCCATATAATATAGTATATAGAGTGTATATAGTATAAAGTACTTTCTGTGTGTCTATATAATATAGTATATAGAGTGTATATAGTATAAAGTACTTTCTGTGTGTCGATATAATGTAGTATATAGAGTGTATATAGTATAAAGTACTTTCTGTGTGTCTATATAATATAGTATATAGAGTGTATATAGTATAAAGTACCTGCTAGCTGCTTGTCTCCAGGCGGAGGTGCGATTCGAACGTACGGCGTTGTTGTCATTATTATAGCCGCTAGACATGCAGACAGACAGGCAGACAGACAGACAGACAGACAGACAGACAGACAGACAGACAGACAGACAGACAGACAGACAGACAGACAGACAGACAGACAGACAGGTAGGAAGACAGACAGACAGGCAGACAGACAGATAGACAGGTAGGTAGAAAGACGGACAGACGGATAGACAGACAGACAAGTAGGTAGACACACCGACAGACAGACAGGCAGGGAGAGGGACAGACAGACAGATAGAAAGGTAGACAGACAAACAGGTAGGGGCGACAGACAGAGGAACAGAGAGACAGACAGAGGGAGAGGGAGACATACAGGTATAGAAAGAGACAGGCAGACACACAGAGAGGAAAGAAGGATAGAATCAGCCATCATTAGTTATATTGTGAGTCATGAATAAGCAGAAACATTAGTAATTGTGCAGAAAATACAGTCACTTCTCCAACCATCACATGAACATCTTGTTAAGGTGGGCTTCAGCATCCTGTAGGCTCCATCACAAATCATACAGCATCCTGTTGGTCACCATGGCAACTCCTCCTACAGCGTCCTGTTGGTCACCATGGCAACTCCTACAGCGGCCTCTTGGTCACCATGGCAACTCCTACAGCATCCAGTCAGTCAGCATCACAACTCCTACAATATCCTATCTGTCACCATGACAACTCGTACAGCATCACGCCAGTCACCACGACAAAAACGACAGCATCCTATCTGTCACCATGACAACTCCTACAGTCTCCAGTAAGTCAGCATCACAACTCCTAAAGCGTCATGTCAGTCACCACGACAACTCGTACCGCATCCCTTCAGTCACCATGTCAACTCCTACAGTATCCTATCAGTCACCATGAAAACTCCTACAGCATCATGTCAGTCACCATGACAACTCCTACAGCATCCTATTGTGCTTGCAATTGCCGATGTGGGTCGACTGTACTACATAGTAGTATACTGCACAGTATAGTATCGTATAGTAGTGGTGAGGAGGTTTACAGTATAGAATATTATGAGGTAAAGTATAGCAGGCTTGTGGTCACTGAGTTTGTGTGTGTCTGAGTGTTTGCCTGTGAGTGTTTGTGTCTGCTCGGGTGTGTGGGAGTGTGTGTGTTTTTAAGTTGTGTTTATCTCCTCCTGTGACAGAGAGCCAGCATCCCAGAGCACTGGTGATTGGCTGCTGCCTGGTGACTGACAAGTGACCAGGGACTGGCTCCACCAATCAGCTGTCTCTGCAGTTTCCATCTGGCTCGCAGCTCCAATAAAGACCTAAATTAAAACAACAGACTGGAGACCGCGTTTGTGTGTGTGTGTGTGTGTGTGTGTGTGTGTGTGTGTGTGTGTGTGTGTGTGTGTGTGTGTGTGTGTGTGTGTGTTTGTGTGTGTTTATACGCATTTGTGTGTGTGCGTTTGTGTGTAAATTTGTGCCTAATTATGTGTGTGCGTGTGTATGTGTGTGTGTGTGTGTGTGTGTGTTTGTGTCTGTGTGATGGGGCGTATATATTTGTGTGTGTGTGTGTGTGTGTGTGTGTGTGTGTGTGTGTGTGTGTGTGTGTGTGTGTGTGTGTGTGTTGGTGTGTGCGTGTGTGTGTGTGTGTGGGCCTATATATATATATATATATATATATATATACATATATACGTGTGTGTGTGTGTGTGTGTGTGTG
>NC_082404.1:16476295-16482436 GCF_031168955.1 Gadus macrocephalus
CTCCTCCTCCACCACCACCTGGTACTTACTGGGATACAAAGAATACTGCTAGTACTAGCTCCTCCTCCACCACCACCTGGTACTTACTGGGATACAAAGAATACTGCTAGTACTAGCTCCTCCTCCACCACCACCTGGTACTTACTGGGATACAAAGAATACTGCTAGTACTAGCTCCTCCGCCACCACCACCTGGTACTTACTGGGATACAAAGAATACTGCTAGTACTAGCTCCTCCTCCACCACCACCTGGTACTTACTGGGATACAAAGAATACTGCTAGTACTAGCTCCTCCTCCACCACCACCTGCCACCATTAGATCAACTATCCCATAGTGACCCCAGCCTGCACCATTAGATCAACTATCCCATAGTGACCCCAGCCTGCCACCATTGCATCAACTATGCCTTGGTGACACCAGGCTGCCACCATTAGATCAACTATGCCTTAGTGACACCAGCCTGGACTTCCTGCATCACCATTAGAACAATTAGCACACATTTATAATTAAGAATATTTGGATCAATGGAGAACCGATATTGTCTCAATGAATAAATTGGAATGCTGTTGATTACTAGAAAAAGATAAAAAATAAAACCAGCCATACTCCACCAAATACAAGCTGACTGACCGAAATCTGTCTGTTGGTCGTCATAGAAACCCACGCTTCATCAATAACAAACATATGGTCGCTCTTTGAAAAACGGTGAACTAGAGACAGAGTTCTTCATCAACCGTACAAAAAAAGATCTGAAAAGTCTGAAAGAATTCCTCCCCAAATGTAAGAACTAAAGCCCAGTTTTCCAAGCCCTCCAAAAGGGCATGAAAACATGATAACACTACTCCTCCCTGGTAGGAATGTAAACAGAGCAGACAGCTGGGGGTCATTCTCAGCAGGTCACAGAGGCACCAGCCTTCTCTCTCTCTCTCTGCTCAACAAAGCTTTATTCACAGGACACATAAATGAATAAAACTTGTTGCCATAGCCTTGAAATAAATATATACAGTACATATTCATTTCCAGGCTATGGCCACAAGTTTGTAGGTAAGTATGCATAAGTACTGTATGTATAGTATACATATATATATATATATAGACACATATATATAATATAGAGAGAACAGAACAGAAAATAGAGAGAGAGAGAGAGAAAGGGAGAAAGGGAAGAAGAGAGAGAGAAGGAGAGAGGAGAGAGAGAGAGAGAGAGAGAGAAGAGAGAGAGAGAGAGAGAGAGAGAGAGAGAGAGAGAGAGAGAGAGAGAAAGCAGGAGATAGAGAGAGCACAGAAGGAAGGGAAAGAAAGAGAACGAGAGAGAGACTGACAGCAGGAGAGAGAGAAGCAGAGGAAGAGGGCAGTAGAGAGAGAGAGAGAGGGCAGGGCAAGGTTTAGTATTGTTATGTTCAATACTAAATGAAAACAAGAAACATAATGTCCATTTATATAACATATTATTACATAATTTAACCTCGTGTTACCTCAGAGGACAAGAGGGGGTGGAGAGGGGGAGGAGAGGATTGGAGAGGGGAGGAGAGGAGAGAAGAGAGGAGGAGGAGAGGAGAGAGGAAGAGGACGGAAGAGGACGGAAGAGGAGACAGGAGGAGGAAGAGGAGAGAGGAGGAGGAGAGGAGAGAGGAAGAGGAGAGAGGAGGAGGAGGAGAGAGAGGAAGAGAGAGAGAGGAGAGGAAGAGGAGAGAGGAGGAGGAGAGGAGAGAGGAAGAAGGAGGAGGAGGAGAGAGAGGAAGAGGAGAGAAGAGGAGGAGAGGAGAGAGGAGCGCGTATGGGGGGCACAATATTTTGTGGTTCTAGATTGCTGAGAGTAACACTTGAAGCACTGTGTGTGTGTGTGTGTGTGTGTGTGTGTGTGTGTGTGTGTGTGTGTGTGTGTGTGTGTGTGTGTGTGTGTGTGTGTGTGTGTGTGTGTGTGTGTGTGTGTGTGCGCGTCCTTGGGAGAGAAAGAACAATTGTTTTTACTGGGATAAGGTGTGGGACAGAACTCATACATCAAGTTGAAACATACACACGCACGCACGCACACACACACACACACACACACACACACACACACACACACACACACACACACACACACACACACACACACACACACACACACACACACATACATACAAACGTATAACAAGTGTAACACACACCCACACGCAACAAACAACACACACCCATGACGTGTTTAACACACCGCTGCGACAGCGAAAAATGAACAATCGCCACACTTCCTGTCTGACAGGAAACATGGAAGAATAGTCACACAAACACAGCCACACACACACACACACACACACACACACACACACACACACACACACACACACACACACACACAGACACAGACACACACACACAGACACACACACACCACACACACACACACACACAGACACACACACACAAACAGACACCCACACCCACACAGTTCTCGTCTCTGCTACGGCCTAACTTTAAAGAGTAAACAGGAATTTCCATGAATGCGGTGCTTTCTGTTACCATACCGCTGTGATGATAAAGGTAATATTTAAAATGTTTGAAGTAAAGGTTCCCACATTCAACTATATTTAACTTATTTAAATGAGTTGATGCTTTGACTGTTGTGTGCATCATCCCTCGGGGGGAGATTACACACACACCACACACAAATTATGTCTTAAAATGTTATTTTCAACACAACCATAGATAAACACGTTCAGATATCATGTCAATTAACACAGTCGACATCACACACACACGCACACACAGACACACACTCAGACACACCATACACACTCAGACATGCCATACATACCCCCACACACACCACACCACATACTCACACGTGCATGCTGGGGTATGTGTGGTATGTGTACTGTGTGTCATGGCATGTCCTCTCTCTAACAACAAAGCCTGGAATGTTTGTGTGCGAATGTATGATGTGTGTGTATGTATGTATGTGTGTGTCGTGTGTGTGTGTGTGCGTGCGCATGTGTGTGTTTGCGTCTATGTATGTATGATGTGTGTGTGTGTGTGTGTGTGTGTGTGTGTGTGTGTGTGTGAGTGTGTGTCATGTTCTCTCTATAACAACAAAGCTGCCATTTTAAAGAGCTAATCCGTTCTAATCCCAGTGTTAGCAGCTAGCCTGCTGCTTAGGCTAATGAGCCTACCGCGGCCCCACCCGCTTCAGCTGATAGCTAGCGTAACAAGCTAATTACTAATCCCTCATTAAGCAGTTCTGAGGAGAATGAGATGACAACATCATCATGACAACTGTTACCATGGATACTGTCTCCAGCCAGCCCTATCCACAAACACAGTGACATGCCGCATCAAAAACTAGTTATCGTTTTATTATTCATATCAAATTAGTTAGTCAGTCAATAGTCAGTCATTAGTCATGGTCATGGTCATAATATTCATATCTAACTAGGTATCTGTGGTTCGGTTCATTGTATGTGTAAGTACTTTATATTCATATTTGTTTTTATGTAACTTGGTAGGCACGTGGAGGCATAGATATAGGGGTATAGATATAGGGGTACAGGGTATAGAGGTATAGATATAGAGGTAGAGAGGTATAGATATAGGGTATAGATATAGGGGTACAGGGGTATAGAGGTATAGAGGTATAGATATAGAGGTAGAGAGGTATAGATATAGGGTATAGATATAGGGGTACAGGGGTATAGAGGTATAGATATAGAGGTAGAGAGGTATAGATATAGGGGTATAGATATAGGGGTACAGGGGTATAGAGGTTTAGATATAGAGGTATAGATATAGGTATAGATATAGGGGTACAGGGTATAGAGGTATAGATATAGGGGTAGAGAGGTATAGATATAGGGGTATAGATATAGGGGTACAGGGGTATAGAGGTATAGATATAGAGGTAGAGAGGTATAGATATAGGGTATAGATATAGGGGTACAGGGGTATAGAGGTATAGATATAGAGGTAGAGGGTATAGATATAGGGTATAGATATAGGGGTACAGGGTATAGAGGTATAGATATAGAGTAGAGAGGTAAGATATAGGGTATAGATATAGGGGTACAGGGTATAGAGGTATAGATATAGAGGTAGAGAGGTATAGATATAGTGGTATAGATATAGGGGTACAGGGTATAGAGGTTTAGATATAGAGGTAGAGGGGTATAGATATAGGGTATAGATATATGGGTACAGGGGTATAGAGGTTTAGATATAGAGGTAGAGGGGTATAGATATAGGGTATAGATATAGGGGTACAGGGGTATAGAGGTCTTAGATATAGAGGTAGAGAGGTATAGATATAGGGTATAGATATAGGGGTACAGGGGTATAGAGGTATAGAGGTATAGATATAGAGGTAGAGAGGTATAGATATAGGGTATAGATATAGGGGTACAGGGTATAGAGGTTTAGATATAGAGGTAGAGGGGTATAGATATAGGGTATAGATATAGGGGTACAGGGGTATAGAGGTATAGAGGTATAGATATAGGGGTAGAGAGGTATAGATATAGGGTATAGATATAGGGGTACAGGGGTATAGAGGTTTAGATATAGGGGTAGAGGGGTATAGATATAGGGTATAGATATAGGGGTACAGGGGTATAGAGGTATAGATATAGAGGTATAGATATAGGGGTATAGAGGTGTATAAGGAGGTACATGAAGATATATATAAGGAGTTGGATATCGTTATCTGGATATAGAGGTATACGAGGAGGTGTATGATGAGGTACATAGGAGGTATATTAAGAGGTGTATAAGGAGGTATATTAAGAGGCATATAAGGCAGGTGTATAAGGAGGTATATAAGGAGGTGTATATAGAGGTATAGAGATGTATGAGGAGTTGTATAAGGAGGTGTATAGGGTGGTGTATATATAGAGTTATATGTATAAAAAGGTCAAAGTATAGATATAGGGGTAAAGATATAGAGGTGTATGAGGAGGTGTATAATGAGGTATATAGGGAGGTGTATGAGGAGGTGTATGAGGAGGTGTATGAGGAGGTGTATAATGAGGTATATAGGGAGGTGTATGAGGAGGTGTATGAGGAGGTGTATGAGGAGGTGTATGAGGAGGTGTATGAGGAGGTGTATGAGGAGGTGTATGAGGAGGTGTATGAGGAGGTGTATAGGGAGGTGTATGAGGAGGTGTATAGGGAGGTGTATGAGGAGGTGTATGAGGAGGTGTATGAGGAGGTGTATGAGGAGGTGTATGAGGAGGTGTATGAAGGAGGTGTATGAGGAGGTGTATGAGGAGGTGTATGAGGAGCTGTTACCTGACTGGTGCTCCTCTGCTCTGAGCCGGCTTCAGCAGGACGGTGACAGTGGAGTCCGTCTGGTTCAGAGGGGCTTCCTGCTCATAGGCTGGCATCAGCGGAGCTACACACACACACAAAGACACGCACACACACACACACACACACACACACACACACACACACACACACACACACACACACACACACACAGAAACACACAAAGATACACACACAAACACACACACAAACATACTATTAACAGGTGCGTTTTCAGGTGTAGTTACAGGTGCAGTTTGAGCTGTACAGGTGTAGTTACAGGTGTGGTTTGAGTTGTACAGGTGTAGTTACAGGTGTAGTTTGAACTGTACAGGTGTATTTTCAGGTGTACTTACAGGTGTACTTACAGGTGTACGTACAGGTGTACTTACAGGTGTACTAACAGGTGAACAGGTGTATCTACCTGATATCTTGGTGGTGACCTGGGAGCTGACGGCCGACCGAAGCCTTTTATAGTGGACGCGCTGATTGTGAAGGAGTAGGTGGAGCCAGGGGAGAGGCCTGTGAAGAGGTGCTCGTCTCATTGGCTGGTTTGAACACCTTCCCGCTCTGATTGGTCAGATCGAACTCTGTGTCGAAAGAGCTCAGCGCCTTGTAGGATATCTGGAGGAAAAAACACAGTAATTGTCTGTCTTTCTGATAGATAGATCTCGATGTGTCATTTTTCTTTGCCATATATATTTTATTCCAGAATGGGTGCAACTTTAATGTGACCCAATAACACCACAGGGATCAATAAAGCATTTCTGATTCTGACTCTGATGAGGATAGAGATCTATCTGTCAGTCTTAAAGTCATATTATTCCCTTCTCCTACCCACATGTCCAGGCACACACACGC